>NW_027187359.1:11923220-12053495 GCF_028583685.1 Petaurus breviceps papuanus
CATACAGAGGGTACCGTAATGTAGCGTGTAGCGCAGGGGATCACCTTTACTACAGTAGCAATCTCAATAGGGCTTATTTTAGAGGAGTCTTACACAGTAAGGGGAGGGCTTATTTGGGATAGGTCTTATTATGGGGAAACACAGTAGTAGACTATAGCATAGACTACTTAAGGCAAGGACAGAAACTGCAAACATTTTAAAGGAAAAAAATAATAAGTAGATAAAAGAGAGAAAGGTAAGAGATGAATCAAAGCTATGAATATGGGCAATTAGAACTGTAGTGGTGCCATGGACAGAAATGTGGGGACAGGGAAATGCTTTGGGGGAAAAGCTGCTAAGTTCAAGGAATTGGTGGGATATTCAAATGGAAGTATGTTGTAGACAGTCCAAAATATAGGACTAGATCTTGGGTGAGTAGAAAGAATAGGCAAGGGGCGGCCAGGTAGCACAGCGAGTAAGAGCACCGGCTCCAGTGTTGAGAACACCTGGAGATCGAATCCTGGGCTCAGACACTTAGCACCCACCCAGAAACACCTGGCCGTGTAACCTTGAGCAAGTTACTTAACCCCAATTGCTTAGGGGCGGCCAGGTGGCTCAGCGAGTAAGAGCACCGGCTCCAGTGTCAGGATGACCTGGATCAAATCCGGGCTCAGATACTCAGCACCACACCCAGAAATAATAACTGGCCGTGTAACCTTGAGCAAGTTACTTAACCCCAATTGCTTAAAAAAAAAAAAAAAAAAAAAAAAATAGGCAATACTGATTTGGGGTATCACTATCATATAATTTACAAACCAAATTATGAGAAAGGTCAGTTCTCTAAAGGAGAGCGTGTAAGGTTAGCAATGATTCAGATAAGCACTTGCGGGATTTTGAAGGTATGTTGTCAAGTCAAGAGAAAAAAGGAGATTCTTTCAGCTCAAATATCCTATGAGTCTATCACCCCTCTTTTTTTTTCTTTTTGGAGGGGGGAAGGTAGGGCAATTGGGTTAAATGACTTGCCCAAGGTCACACAGCTAGTTTTTTGTGTTAAGTGTCTGAGGCCAGATTTGAACTCAGGTCCTCCTGACTCCAGAGCTGGTGCTCTATTCACTTTACCACCTAGCCACCCCTCCCCTCTCTTTTCTATATGTTTCATGAAGCAGCCCCAGGAAATTTGAATAATTGGACCCAGTTGCACAGGGGGAGGTTGTGTGATGGATGGACAATCAGTGAAACAATGAGGTGTTCTTCTTGAGTCCCTGGACCCATCAAGAAATACTGATGAGAACAGGAAATGCACCACCAGGGAGTGACAAATGAATGAAGTACAGGTAATGGGTGACCCCATATATGGTTAGAGACAGATTGGTCCTTGAAATACAAGGAGAGAGGACTCTGCTAACTCCTGAGGTTCCATGTGTATGGAGTGTGCATGCACATTTCTGTGTGTGTGTGTGTGTGTGTGTGTGTGTTGGGAGAGAGAGTTTCAAAAGAAGGCTTAAGGAGAAAGGAAATATGCAGAAGGTTTACTCATTTAGGCTCATTGTTAGCTCATCCCCTGGGAAGGTATGAGAGCCATCTGATAAAAGCTGGGGGTCTATAGAAGGCAGAGAGCAGCGCTGGCAGCGACATAGCCAGTTACCTGCTAAGGACTGAGAAGAACAGGTATAAAGGAGAGCTTTAGGAAGCCAAGCTAAAAGGGATAGTGCCATGCTACCACCATCATTACCTGCTAGGTACAGATTTTGAGTCCTGTCTCCAGTAGCTTGTAAACAAAAGTGTTTATGTTTCTAGCAGTTGGAATCTGGACACTTATAAAGGAATCAGCTGGTCATCACCTTGGAGAACTTGTTAGATTCTGAAATTTCTAGATCATCTGAGTTGGAGCAATGAGCCATAGAAATGAGAAGTTATGATAGTATATTTGGGTCTTTTGTGTCAGGAGAAGGAGCGCCTGATGCAAAGGTTAAGTATGATTCTTTAGGCTTCAACCTTTAAAGAATCTAGGGCAAAGAATTTGGCCGGGTGGGTGGTGATAGGCACTTGTCATGTAAAAACTGAACAATGTAGGGTGGTTCTATCTAGGTTAGGGTTTGCCCAGCCTCCCTTTGTATGACTGGGAACCCTCCACTTGACAGGTCTGTTTGAGCCTGGATAGGCATGCTTGTCTACACATGTTAGAATGAGAATTCCATTTTAACTCTAGTCACATAAGCAAGACAGATGAAACCAACCTCAGAGCATAAACAGTAACATTTCTAAATATGCCACAAATAGAACGATGCTTTCTGTTGTTGATTGGTTTTCCGCCCTTTTCATTTCACCTGGCTGTTTCCTCTCTTTGGCTATTTGGATTCATTAGCAGCTAGAGAGGGAGGGGCTCTAGTTCAGTATTGAACAAGTTTAGGCATTTTCCTCACTTTGACCATCTTAGAATGCATTTAATATCAGTAGGATGGCACTGAAACTTTTCATTGTAATCAGGAAAACTGGAGTTCAAATCTGACTTCAGACACTTAGCAATTATGTGACCTCATCAATAAACATTTAGTAAAGACCTACTACGTATGAGACACTATGCTGGAAGCTGGAAAATCAGAAAGTGGCAAGACTGCTCCAGACCTCAAGGAGCTCACAGTCTAACAGGAAACAACAAGCAAGCAAATATCTACAAATAAGCTATATACAGGATAAATAGGAAATAATTAAAAGGAAGAAAGCATAAGAATTAAGAGGGGTTGAGAAAGGCTTCCTCTCTGCCTCAATTGTAAAATGAGGACAATAATGGCATTTACCTCACAGGGCTGTTTTGTGGATCAAATGAGGTAATATTTGCAAAGAACTTAGCACAGTGCCTGGCACATGCACTTTTTTTTTTCTTTACTTAGTAAATGTTCATTCCATTCCATTCCATCTCACCTTCGTGTTCTCTCTGGGTGGAAGGTGACAGACGTTATTAAACACATTTTGCAGATGGGAACACTGAATCCCAAGCTGGAAAGCAAGTATACCACTGAAGGGCTTTTCTCCATACTAACCATTTCTTGGGCATGAGTTGCTCCCCAAACCCAACTTCTGTCTGTTCTATAAACCTAGTACAGCTTACTCTCCTTGGTAACACTGCCTCTGTCCCTGATTCCCCTATGGCCAGCTGCCCCTTTAAAGTGGAGGCAGTTTGACAACCTCACTTTTGAAAGGTTTTGACTACTAATAACTACAGGAAAATACACAGGAAATTAAACTAACAAAGAAGTAAGCCACAAGTCTCAAAAATGTCTAAGAGTAGGTAGCCCTGGTCTTCATTGGAGTTGTAAAGCTAGGTATAATAATAATGACCAATCTTGACCTTGAGGAAAGTCAACAAAACATACCTTTGCCCCCTCTTCTTTGCAGAGGCAGGAGATTCTAGGTGTGCCATATTGTATATGTTGTCAGACATGGCTAATGTGTTGGTTAGTTTGCTGAACTTTTTTTTCCTCCTCTTTTAAAAATCTTTGTCAAAACATGGTTTTCTGGGTAAGGAAAAAAGGGCTATATTAGGAAAGGAATGTGAAGTAACAATAAAAAGCACCAATAAAAATCATTATTAAAAAAAAAGAAAAAATTTAAAGCTAGGTCTTGATCTTTCTTGTTTGTGCCTTTTCACTGACTCATTCTTTTAGCTCTTGGCCTAAGTCAGCCTAGTTTCTGTCTAATCCAGGTTGGATACCACACCAAACTCTGAGACTGCAAGCTCAGGGTGGATTTAGGTTGGCATGACTGCCAGGTTTCTCAGCTGTTTTAAAACCAGTGGATGTTGGTGCCCCAATTTGAGAAAGGCTCTTCTCTATGGGCTTCTGAAGATTCCTGTCCTGGGCATTGGGCTACTCAGCAATGACCTTATGGTCAGCGCCTTCATCCTTCTGGAGGTTTTGATGATACTAATGCCGTGGAAGACCTATCTTTCACTTAAACCATTCACACCACAGAATCTGAGAGTTTCATGAGACCTTAGCAACACATACACAAAAGGAATCCCCCACCACAACATTACCAACAAGTAGTTGTCCAGTCTTTGCTTGAGGTCTTCTATTGCCTCCCAGAGAAGCAAATTACATTTTTGGACAGCTAATTATTAGGTATTTTTTTCCTTCTAGGAAGCCTATATTAGCTTCCTTGTATCTTCTTCCCATTGTTTCTGGTTCTGCTCTCTGGTGCCAACTAGAACAAGTCTAATCCCTTCTTCCCTACCCAGTCCTTATATATCTGAAATCAACTCTCGTATCACCTAAGAGTCTTCTCTGGGCTGATCATACATAGTTCCTTCAACTTATCATCATATGATATGACCTCAAGGCCCTTCACTATAATGTTTACCCTCCATTGGATGTTCTTTAACTTACTAAGTAGTCCTTCTTAAAATATGGCTCCCAAAACTAAGTATCATACTATAGATGTGTTCTGATCGAGGCATAGTACAGGGGGTTTCTCAACCATGAAGTTTCCCTGTCTTAGCTGATTTCTTTACAGCAAATTCACTGATTGTTTTTTAAGGCTTCTTCTGCCCTTTTGATAACCCTTAGGTCCTTCCCTTACCCTAGGCTAGCATGTGGGTGACCTTAGATAAAACATTTTATCTCATTGGTCTCAGTTCCTTATCTGTAAAATAAGGGGTTTAGGGAAGCTGGTCTTTATGTTTCTTCTATCTCTGACATTCTATACCTGATTTATTGAGCCCCTACCACTGGATAGAGGTTTCAAGAATAAAAAGTATATAGGACTAAACCTCCTTGCCTCTGAGGAAGTAATAGTCTAATTGGAGGTGAGACATAGCATGTGATGAAAAGTCAAACACAAGGTGGTGTATGAAAGCTGTGTGACCTTGGGGAAGTTACTTATCCTTGCCTAGGCTTTAGTCTAGTTATCTCTAAAATGAGGGGGTTGGACTGTGTATTTATTTATATGTATACTGTATTTACTTTTCTGTAAATATATTCTATCTTATTGCTGGAATATAGGCTCTTTGAGGGCAAAGACTATCTCACTTTTGTATTTGTAGTCCTGGAATACTGAAATACAGACAGTAAATATTCCTCATCTGCTTGGTCTTTCCTGTGTGGACATGTCAAACTTCTTTTTTTTTTTTTTTTAAAGCAATCGGGGTTAAGTAACTTGCTCAAGGTTACACGGTCAGGTGTTTCTGGGTGGGTGCTAAGTGTCTGAGCCCGGGATTCGATCTCCAGGTCTTCTCAACACTGGAGCCGGTGCTCTTACTCGCTGTGCTACCTGGCCGCCCCAAGAGACATGTCAAACTTCTTTTAAGGATTACAGATCTTGTCCAGGATACCATCTACAATGTTCTGGGGTTTAATGCAGTCAGCACAAACAGAAGCAACTGAAGGATCTCACTATCCACTAGGAATTCCTTTTCAGCTTGAATTCTTGGATGCATTTTCTCCACTACTGAGTAAGACTTTTGCTAGTATATCTCCATTTTATGCCTTACTTGATGTTTACTATTAGAAGAACATTGGAAAAGGTTATTTCTTTTGTCAGATCTTCCAAAGAATCTTGAATAATATTAATGTATAGATGTTAGAGCCACCTTGTTGTAAAAGAAGCTTGTAAGGCATCATTTAGTCTACTGAATTAAATGATTTGTTTGTAATCAAGAAAGGATATGTACAATGGGATCTTATGTTCTCTACATCCTTCAGTTAATTATGAGATAGTAAAAAGGGGATTCATTGTTGAGTAACAAGTACAAAAGCCTGCTTGTTCCCTGCTAATCCCCTCATTGAAGATGCCCTTAATTCATGTAGAGATGGTTCTCAAAATGATTTTGTCCAATATGTGTATCTGGGACAGATGGAACAGATGGTCAGTGAGCTGGACCCAAAACTAATAAATAGGAGGAGAACAGGCTACATGGCTTTCAGAAAATTTTAAAGCTCTTTCACTGACCCTAAGCTTTCCATGAAAGCAAAGACCACATTTTTTAGTCGGTCAATTGACAGTCTACCAACAAGCATTTATTAAGCACTTACTTATGTGCCAGACACCACACCAAGCTCTGGGGACACAAAGAAAGGCAAAAATGCAGCCCCTGACCTCAAGGAGCTCACATTCTAATGAGAGAAATAGTATGCAAACAACTGGGTATACACAAGATCTATCTATCTGTCTATCTATCATAAAAGTGGGAGGTAGGGGGCGGCTAGGTGGCGCAGTGAGTAAAGCACCGGCCCCGGAGTCAGGAGGACCAGAGTTTGGTTCTGGCCTCAGACACTTAACACACACACACACACACACACACACACACACACACACACACACACAAATAGCCGTGTAACGTTGGGCAAGTCACTTAACCCCAATTGCCCTCCAAAAGGCAAAAAAAAAAAAAAGTGGAAGATAACCTCAGAGGGAGAGCAGTAGCAAGGGATGGGGGTAGGGTAGAATGTTGACCAGTCAGTAAGTCAATAACCAGACACTGTACTAAGTACTGGGAATACAATGAATGGCCAACATAGTCCCTGCTCTCAAGGAGTTCACAGTCTAATGCAAGGTGCGGGGGGGGGGGGGTGGCATGGAGGAGAACAACATACAACCCATCCACAGGTGGATGACATGCCCATCCACACTGGAAATAGCAAACAGATGGAGAATGTCTGCTGTTCATATTTCAATGTGCTAGGCATATAAATACAAAAATAAGTTAGTCTCAATGAGCTTATATTTTACCAGTGGAATACACTATATAGTCTTAGATAAGTAAATACATAATACAAACAAGGAAGCTATATAAACAGGATAAATGGTGTGTGTAATCAACAGAGGAATGGCACTAGAATTAAGAGGCATAGGGAAAGGCTTCCTTTCCACAGAAGGTGAAATTTGAGCTTAGTCTTAAAGGAACCTAGGAAAACTAGAAAGCAGAGAGGAGGAGGGAGAGCACTCCAGGAATAAGGGACAGCCACTAAAAAGTCAGGGAGCTGGAAGATGGAATATATGAAGTATGTGAAGAATATCAAGAAGACCGATGTCATTGGCTAACACTTTCTTGTGGCAGTTATATGGTAGTGAGATGTGGAACCCCTCTGCCAAAAAAAAAAAAACTAAAAATGAATCCTATAGAACGCAATAGAGAGGTGCAGGTTGGGGGCTGAGCTGGTTGCAACACATAAGTGAGAAAAAGTCGGTTATAAGACATTGGCAAGGAATCATGTGCCAGGAGGGGAGATGGACTGGTCACAAGGTAAGACAGAGGGCTGATTGGTGGACAGACGGGGTCCCCACTGGCACCCTTGCAATGCTGGAAGAAAGTAAGAGAAAGGCCACCAGCACTTTAGGTAGACCCTTTGTGCTGAACTTCTATGAGAACATAGATAAGTATCACCCAGGACACGCAGGCATGGATAATTTATAATCTGCCTCGATGGAGAGAGAATTCCTAAACTGAGGAGGTCCCAGACCCAGTTGAGTATATTCCTAGCACAGTATATTCCTGGTACGTGGTGCTTAATAAATCCTTGTTCATTATTGTCCAGATGACAACTTTCCTCCAGCAAAACCATGTGATCTGGTATGTGAACAGCAGAGGGGGATGTTGGGCTGATTTGCATTCTTGGTCCACAGGCACTTTATAAATAATAAACTCAAACTGGCAATCAGAAACCCTTGTCTGCTCCCAAGGTCTTGAAAGCCTTGCTTTGCAAGGGATTGGCCAAAGAAAGTGAGAGAATGAGGCGACTTGCTGGAGATGAGCTAAGTGCTGGAGCCAACTAGTCCCAAACCTCTTCTGGTCTAGAGCTGAACTATGGAAACAGTCGACCAAGAAAGACCTGGACAAGAAATCAATCAGGAGACAGGGTTCAAGTCACTAACTCAATTTAGGGAAATCACTCTACCTCCCTGACCTATTAACTCTCATTGCTCTTTAAGACAGCCTGAACTTTCATGCTTAGATAATGAAGGTGAAAGGTCAAAGACATTTGCTTGGTCATTTGTTATTTGTGCAACCTCTGGCAAGTGACTTCTCCCTCTAGGCCATCCTTGTCTCATATAGAAAAGGAGATTGTTGGATTAGATAATCTCCGAAGTTCCTTCTAGTTCTAAAGCTAAGATCTCATGACCTATCAGATAAGAATAGACCATTCCTGTAAATGCAGTGTTTGAGGAGGCAGAAGGAAACTAGAATGAGACTCATGGGTGAAGGGGAGAGGAGAGGGGGTGAGGAGGGCCTGTGCTGACCTGCCATATCATTTATTATGACTTCCCCTTTGGGAGCTCCTTTAGCCCAGGGTCCAAGTCTGAGAAACTTTACCTTGAAGAGGGGCATCCATAGCAGAACCAAGAGACAGGTGCATGGAGAGGTTAGAAGGTAAAGAAGAGGCAGCTTATCATAGAGAAAAGGCTATTCATTCACTGCTTCTACAGTTAGAGGATCTGGGTTGGAATACCAGCTGAGTCACCTACTAGCTATGTGACCTTGGGGAGGTCACTTCCCCTTGTTGGGACTTCTTATCTGTAAAATGAGGGGATTGGACTCTAAAGTACATTCTGGTTCTGTCTTCTTATGGCTCTAGGCCACCCCCACCCCCAAACCATTATATTGATAGCTTATAGTTACAAAGATTTACATAGTGCTTTATAGTTTTAAAAACTTTTCTAACAGCTTATATTAGGTAGGTAAATCATTATTTATCTTCATTAGGCAGCTAGGTGGTAAAGTGGATGGAGGCCTAGGCCTGCAGTCAAGGAAGACTTGAGTTCAAATTCGGCCTCAAACACTAGCTGTGTGACCCTGAGCAAGTCATTTAACCTTTTGCTTCAGTTTCTTCATTTGTAAAATGGGGATAATAATAGCACCTACCTCCAAAGTTTGTTGTGAGGATCAAATGAGATAATAATTGTAAAATACTTAGTAAAGCTGGCACATAATAAGCACTATATAAATGTTAACTATTTTACTGATGAGAAAAACTGAGGCTGAGATTAAGCAAGCAACTCACACAGGATCACTTGGTATTATATTACATATAATAATATAATATTATAATATAATATAATATAGTATTATATTATAATAAATATTAATATGGCAGATCCAAGATTCAAACCCAGGTCTTCTGACTCTAAATCAGTTGCCATTTCTTCCCTTTCTTCCTTCATTCCTTCCTTCCTTCCTCCCTTCCTCTCTTCCTCCCTCCCTTCCTTCATTCCTTTCTTCCTTCCTCCCTTCCTCTCTTCCCCCCCTCCCTTCTTTATTCCTTCCTTCCTCTCTTCCTCTCTCCCTCCCTTCCTTATTTCTTCCTTCTTTCCTCCCTTTTTCCCTTCCTTCATTCCTTCCTTCCTCCCTTCCTCTCTTCCTCCCTCCCTCCCTTCCTTTCTTCCTTCCTCTCTTCCTCCCTCCCTCCCTTCTTTCTTCCTTTCTTCCTTCCTCCCTTCCTCTCTTCCTCCTTCCCTTTCCTCTTTCCTTCCTGCCTTCCTCTGTACCTCTCTCCTTTCTTTCCTCCCTCTCTGACTCACTTCTCTTACCTTTCTTATTTTAGAATTTTTCCTGTTTTTGCATTGCCTTATGTTTTTTGTTGTTGTTTCTCAATATTTCTACAGCATAGTACTGAACCCTCTCTTGCAACGAAATAAAATAATTAAGCAAAAAACAGCTGATAACAGTGTTCTGCTAGTGCATGCAACATTCTGCCCTTTTAGTCTCCCTCCTTTCTGCTTTGAGGAGGCAAGTATGACTTTTTAATGCTAAGACATTTACTGTAATAGATATACGGAGTAACAGATAGAGGGTGTTTTCAGGTCAACACTGGGGCTTAGAGAGGAGGGCTCAATAAATCCACATTTCCTGCTTTGTTCTGTCTACCCAAAACTGCAGTCAGCTGGTATAGCCATTTCTTGCTTCAGTGTCTGGAAGGTCCATGTCGTGAATTTCTTTGGCTAGTTCACCCTCATCACCACCCCAATTTCCCCAAGAACTTCTCTCCCAAAATGCTTCTTCTTTCAATATCTCCCTTATGAGGTTCGACTTCCTTTCACCTTTTTGTTGTGGCTCATTCACTTTTTTTAGTCATGTCTGACTCTTCATGACCCCATTTGGGGTTTTCTTGGTAGAGATCCCTGAGTGGTTTGCCATATCCTTCACCAGCTCATTTTACAGATGAGGAACTGAGGCAAATAGGGTTAAGTGAATTGCCCAGGGTCACACAGCTAGTACATGACTAAGGCTGTATTTGAATTCAGATCTTCCTGACTCCAGGCCTGGAGCTCTATCCACTACACCACCTAGCTGCATTTCATCTTACTTAAAACGATACATCAATTTAGTACTGGCTAGGTACTGTGAAAAAGACAGATGTAAAAGTCACAGGCCCTACCAGAAAGAAGATTAAAATCTAGTTTTTTGTTTTTTCACTCTTATTGGATCTGTGATTTTTTTTTTCAGTTTAAGGTGCTGCCAGTGAGAAAATGTCCTTTTCAAATTCAGATTTGCAACTTAGAGGCTTAAAGAATCAACTGAGCCTCAGAGGGGGTAAATATGTTGCTCAGGGTCACACAGCCAAGCATATGTCAGAGGCAAGCTTTGAATCCAAATTTTCCAGACTCTTTGTCCTCCTCTTTATCCACGTTGCCTTCCCAAATATAGTCAAGGAGGCAAGAAAACTAATCTAAATATCCATCTATTTATCTATCTATCTATCTATCTATCTATCTATCTATCTATCTATCATCTATCTATCCATCCATCCATCCATCCATCCATCCATCCATCCATCCATCCATCTATCCATCCATCCCATCCATCATCTATCTATCTACCTATCCATCTATCATCTATCTATCTATCTGTCTGTCTGTCTGTCTGTCTGTCTGTCTGTCTATCTATCTATCTAAAGATTTCATATTTTAGAGCTGAAAGAAGATTTACAGATCATCTAGTCCAAACCCTTCATTTTACAAATGAAAATCTGAGGCCCAGAAAAGGCAAATGACTTGCCCAAGGTAGTAAGTGGTAGAGCTGGGATGTGAATGACGCATTAAATTGGTTTGTATTGGTCCTAAGTGTAGCAATTCAATTCAAAGGAGGAAGGAATGACTGTGGGTTAGAGCCATAGAAAAGGGATGGCCTTGGGGTATTCACATGGGATGGTTTTGTTTGTTTTTCTTTTTTTGCTTTTTGTTTTCTCTCTCTCTCTCTCTCTTTTTTTTTTTTTTGCTTTTTGCAGGGCAATTGGGGTTAAGTGACTTTCCCAAGGTCACACGGCTAGTTTTTGTGTTAAGTGTCTGAGGCCGGATTTGAACTTGGGTCCTCCTGACTCCAGGGCCAGTGCTCTATTCACTGCGCCACCTAGCTGCCCATTGTTTGTTTTTCTTTGTCACAAGGGAGCATTTTGTCCAGAGGAGGTAATAGAAAAAACCTACCATATAAAGACAGAAGGCATAAGTAAAATATATTGTAAAGTAAAGGGGTCATGAGGCAGCTAGGCTCAGTGGGTAAGAGTGCTGGACCTGGAGTCAGGAAGACTCACCTGCATGAGTTAAAATTTGGCCTCCAACACTAGTTGGGTGACCCTGGAAAAGTTCCTTAATCTTGTTTGCCTCAGTTTCCTCATCTGTAAAATGATCTGGAGAAGGAAATGGCAAACCACTCCAGTACCTCTGCCAAGAAGACCCTACATGGGGTCATGAAGAGTAGAACAGAACTAATGAAGGACTCAACAACAGTGCAAAGCACAATGTGATTAGTCTCCATCATTTTCTTTTTCTCTAAAAAGTGACATATATCTAGTGGAAAAAGGAAGTCGTGTTGTAGTAGGAAAAAAACCATCAGAACTCAAAACCAGTAGCCAGACCACTGGAGCTCTAGTCCCACGTCAAATCCAGTGATTCTGGTCTTGACCAGCTCTGTGACTCTTCTGGGCTACAGAACCTTTCCGTTCCTCGGGCAAATCCTTTGAAGTTTTCTGCTATCACTGAGAGGAGTGATCAGCCAGAAGGACATACCAGATCCTTCCAGCAGAACAAGGGGACGGGATCATAAATTTAGTGCTAGAGGGGGCTTTGGGGTATTCAATCCAACCCCACACCCAAAAGAGGAGACTGAAGCCCAAAAGTACTTCCCTAAGACCACACAGGCAGATGGGTTTGAGCCTGAATCCTTTACCTCTGATTCCAGCACTCTTTGCACTGTACTGTGTTACAGAGCCCCATGTTTGTCTCTCAACAACCAGCTACGAACAAGTAACTTTACCTCTCTTGGCCTCAATTTCTGCAACTACATGTAAAGTGAAAGGGTTGAACTGGATCGGGTGGGAGGCCACGGTCTCAAGGCTTCAGGTTCCGCACCCTGAACTAGATTATAAAATCATAAAATATCACATCCAGACAGGACCTTGCTGTTCAGTCGTTGCAGTCACATCCAATTCTTCCTGATCTCATTTTTGGGGTTTTCTTGGCCAAGACTATGGAGTGGTTTGCCATTTCCTTCTCCATTTCATTTTATAGATAAGGGAACTGAGGCAAACACAGTTAAGTGACTTGCCCAGGATCAGACATGCAGTAAGTGTCTAAGGCTATATTTGAACTCAGAAAGATGAGTTTTCCTGACTCTAGGCCTGGCACTCTATCTACTATGCCACCCAGTTGCCCAAATAGGACCTCAGAGAAGACCTACTCTAATCTCCTTATTATCTGGATAAGGAAATTGAAACCCAGAGACCTATATTATCTCTAAGGTCCCTTTTAGCTTCTTCCTAAAGTAAAGGTCTGATTTTGTCACCTCCCCTTTCCCCTTTCCCTTTTTCAATAAACTCCATTGACTCTCTATCACCTCCAGAATCAAATATAAAATTCTTTGGTGTTCAAAGCCCTTCATACCCGACTTCCTCCCACCCTCCACTTTTGTAGTCTTCTTACATGTTTTATCTCCTGAAGTTTGTTCCCGTGACAACCACCTCCTTGCTATTCCTACAACAAAACCCTCAGACATTTTCTCATGCCTGGAGTGCTCTCTTCCCTGCTCCATCTCCTGACTTCCCTGGCTTCCCCCAAGTCCCAGCTAAAAGTCCAACATTCCTTCTTAATTCTAGGGCCTTGCTTCTGTTAATTGTTCCCGACATATCCTCTGCATAGCTTGTTTGCAGGTCGTCTTCGCCGCTACACTGTGGGCTCTATAGGAGCAGAGAACGTCTTCTCCCTTTCTTTATATCCCAAGCATTTAGCACAGGGCCTGGCACAGAGGGGGTCCTTAATAGAAGTTTATTGATTGACCGACTTAGTGCCTAATATAATGTACTTTTATACTATATTTACTAAATTCTGTGAAGACTTATGCATTTTAACGGTGACCTTATGGTGACATTGCCTCAATTGAAGAATAATAATATGTGTATGTGTGTTTGTATGTATGTATCTATCCATCTATCTATCTATCTATGGAGAGAGAGCTTATAAACATTTATAAAGTGTTGTAATTCATCTTATAGTTTGTATATTGTTGCTGTCTCCCCTATTAGACTGTAAGTTCCTTGAGAGTAGGAACTGTTTTTAGTTTGTTTTCTTATCCCCAGCACTCAGCACAGTATTTGGCAAATAGCAGGCATTTAAATGCTTATTCGCTGATTGACTTACTAGTCTAACCTGTACCTGAGCAAAAATATCCTCTATTATATGACTTACTGATTACCTGGAACCTATCTAGCAATAGAGCAGGGGAGGGGAACCTTCAGCCTCGAGGTCACACATGGCCCTCTAGGTCCTCAAGTACAGCCCTTTGACTGAATCCAAACTTATAGTCAAAGGGCCTCACTTGAGGACCTGGAGGGCCACATGTGGTTTTGAGGCTACAGGTTGCCCACCCCTGCAATACAGCTACTCACCTAGTAGGAGACATTCCATGCAGCAGTTGGAAAGTCAGTTCAAGATCATCTAGGGCACAGCTGAGGGAGCAAAAGCACATACTTTCCAGACAGATGACCTAGATACAGAGAGATAGTCACTTGAAGACAGAGGCATCTTCAGGGAGTGTGACACCTGCAAGCAGAGAAGAGAGTCAACTATAGATCTGTATATTTGAGAGAGATCTAACTCTGTCTGTCAAAGGTTGAGCTACAGAGAGGGCTCCAAAAAGAGAGAGTGGACATTAAGGACTTACAGTACATGGGCTGTACATTGCTTTAGCTAATGTGTTTTCTACAAATATGATTCATCATCATTATGCCCAAAGTTTGTGCCTCTTCTTCTCATGGATGCTGTGTATATGAGTAGGAGAGAACATCCCCACCAAGGTTTATGGGTAGGAATTTAAACTTGGAGGGGATGAGGGAAGGATTTCTTACAGATACTATTTTCAGTCTTCTGTTTTAGTAAATGTCTTTGTTAAGAGCTAGTTGTGCCTAGTGGCTGACTGTTAAGGGGAAGCACACTAATGGAGGCTCATAAGCTATAGCAATAAGAATGAAGAACCATAGGCTACCTTAAGACCTGTAAGAGTAGGGAGTTACTCCCTCAAGAGGTAATCACTAACAACTAGGGAAGTGGAGTCCAAGATGCAGGGGTGGGGATTGGAGAGATGACTTTCCAGCTTCAGAGAACTGCCTGCCCGGAGACTGGGAAAGAAGGATCTTGTATAGGAAGCAAGTTAAGCAGTTTGACTAGAACTGAGTGCATGAAGCAAAAGAATGTGACTTCAGTCAAGAAAGACTATTCCCATTTTACAGGTGAAAAAGGTGAAGTTCAGAGAAGTTAGATGATCTGCCATGTTTTCACAATTAATAAAGGTCAGAACTAGGAGACAGAACCCAGGCCATTTGAATCCAAGGTACCTTTTCCCTTTCCTGCCTTTTGTTAAGGGCATGAGAGACTTGGAAATGGAAGACATCTGTGCTCTTAACAGAATTAAGCTTCTGCCCAAGATGTAGTGATTTAATAATTAAAACAATATCTATGAGATATAAATATATGGTATTCATAAATTAAATTATATTGTGGCTTCTCAAAGCCAATTATTATATAAAATATCTCTAATCATTGAAATAATGAGTTCTCTGAATATTAATTCTAACATTTACCACAGGCAGTGATTATAAATTGCTAAAATGGCCCATGAGGTTATGTAGTTTTTATTGAGACTCAAGATGGTCCTTAAAATATTCATTGTGAATTAGACATCCAGGGCCTTGATTGATTTTAGTTATATTCTGTTATGTGTTTATAAGCCTAGGAGGGTAGCATGTAGGTTTTAGGAAACTGAATTTCAGGAGGGTAGGAGATATGCACTAGTTCTGACTATGCAGGAATAGTTAGGCCAGGCTTTCAACATCATCACTCAACTGAAATCATTCTCTTCTAAGTTTCCAGTGATCCAAGGGCCAAATCTAGTGGCCCCTTCTTAGTCTCCATCCTTCTTGGTTTCTTTGCAGGATTCACACTACTAATCACCTTGGATTCTCCTTCTTCCCTGGGTCTTTGTCACACTCCTTTTTTTTGGTTCTCCCCCTACCTGTGATCATTCCTCAGTTTCTTTTACTGAAGAAAAAAAACCCCACCCATATCCTGCCTCCTTACTGTGGGTATACCCCAAATGTCTGTCCTGAGCCCTGTTTTCTTCTATTTATCCTCTCTTAGTTATCAGCTAACAGAGGTTCGATTATCATCATTCTGTAGGGGGCTCTTGGATCTTCAGGCAATGTGTTATAGAAAATTGAGTGCTAGGTTTAAAGTCAGGAAGTCCCAAGTTCAAACCCTGTATCAGATGCTTACTAGTTGTGTGACCTTGGATAAGTCATTTAATTTCTCCTAGCTTCAGTTTCCTCATTTGTGAAAAGAAGAAAAACCTTTGTCACAAGGTATTGTATAGATCAAATGAGACAATATGTGTAGAGTACTTAGCAAGCCTTAAAGTTCTTTAACAACTCAACAAACTCTAGTGGTTTCCAATTACCCATGCATTCAAATAAAAACTCTACTGGCATTCAAAGCTCCTTACAACTTGTCTCCAACCTACTTTTCTTTCTTATCATACATTACACCTTTTCATTGGTATCATACATTACACCTTTTCATGTAAGGAAAAAAAGTCACCATCTTGCTGTTTCTCACAAATAATATTCCATTTCTCAATCCCATGTCTGTTTCCCAGACCTAGAATGTACTTTTTCTTCATCTTTGCCTCTTAGGATCCCTAGTGTTCCTCAGAGCTCATTTCAAATGCCACTGCCTATATGGCATTTTTTCAGATGCTCCCCCTCCCATAGCTGCTAATGTTTCTCCCCATCAAATTACCTTGTATTTATTTTGCATATAATTATATGTGTACATGTTATATGTCACAAAAAAATATAAGCTCCTTGAAGGAAGTTTCATCCCCTCAGGAATACCCCTAGGGGTACCCCTGGAGGCTTTACTCATCAGGGAGAGTGGGATTGTGATGAGCATCCCCAGAGGACATAAGATATACATACATATAATATGTGTATATATATAATTTAATTATAAAAAGTTATTGGCTAAATTTCATTTTATTGATGTTCAGTATTATTCTTAAGCAATTTAAGCATGTTCATTTTCATCTTTCTGTAGCTCCTATAAGCAAGAGAGGTGATGGTGGGAGACTGAGTGAAAGTATTTTTTTTTCCAGATGAAAGGAGGGGCTAAAGGACCACAGTAACCCTAGTGGGTTGGGGGAAGCCCTGGAAGATGTAAGGTTAGTAATTCATTGCAAGAGAAAGGTTCTATTACCTGCTCCCCCTCATTCACCCCCTCATTTGAGTATAATCATGAGCAAGGTAGGATGCTTGCCCAAGGTCACATGGCTAGTTTTTGTGTTAAGTGTCTGAAGCCGGATCCAAGGACATATTTAAAGTGTTCGTCAAATAACTGTGGAAGAACAAATGGGAAGTCATGGGCCTATAATCCTAGACCTAATTGCATACTTTTATTGAAGTTCTATCAGTCTGTCTGTCTGTTTCTCCCTGCCTTTTCTCTCTCTCTCTCTCTCTCTCTCTCTCTCTCTCTGTCTCTCTGTATCTGTCTCTCTCTATATTTCTTTCTCTGTCTCTCTTTGTCTTTTGGTCTCTTTTTCTTTGTTTGTATCTTTCTCTTTCTTTCTGTATCTGTCCATCTTTCTATCTCTTTCCATCTCTTTCTCTGCCTCTGTCTTTTTCTCTGGTTCCTTCTCTCTGTCTCTACCTTTCTCTGTCTCTATCTCTGTCTTTATCTTTCTGTCTCTTTCTCTTTGTCTTTTTTTCTCTGTCTGTGTGTCTGTCTGTCTATCTGACTGTCTCTCTGTCTCTGTCTCTCTGTCTGTCTCTGTCTGTCTCTCTGTCTCTCTGTCTCCAAAGACACAAAGCAGGGTTTGAGAGCTAAGAAGAAATTCAAAGAGGGAATATCTTGACCAAAGTACAATGTATAATGGAGGATGCAGAGCAAAGAGACTATCCTCAGAGTTGCAAATAGAGGAAAAGGTAACAAAAATGTAAATTTTTTCTTCTTCCCTAAGGATTATCTTGGTGTTTTCCTTTCACTAGGTACACAAGTAGAATCCCATCTCTCCTTAGCTAAATAGTACTCTGGTTTTCTTCTTAAAAGTTTGGGGAGATTTCATGGCTGGGCCTCTGCCATGTTCTTGAGGTTTTGTGGCACTTGGTCTGTTGCAGTGCTGATGTTTTATGGAAATACTTAGCTAGCCTATCTTGTGACTTAAAAGTTCCCAGGCCATGTCCCTGCCAACACATATTCTTCTCTCCCCATTCCTTTGTCTTAGGTACTTGTGTGTGCATTGTATATGCATTATACATGCATTGTACTTGCCACCTTTTTGCCATCAAGAGGGTCTATGTGTAGTAGTAGTAATAATTACAACCACAACAATAGAGACAGCATGATACTATGGCAAAAACACTAGTCAGAGGACTGGAAGTTCAAATCCTGCCTCTGCTACTCATTATGTGATCCTTGTCAATTAATCTCTCTGGGTCTCAGTTTCCATATCAATAAATGAAGGAGATTTCTTCCTAAATCTATGATCCCATTATCCTAATAATAATTATAAGTAACATCTATATAGTGTTTTAAGGTTTTTGAAGGACTTTACAGACATCATCCCATTTGAACCTCACAACAATCCTGTAAGGTAAGGTACTACAGATTTTAATATCCTCATCTAAGAACATTAGACTGAGATTCTGGATGCCTGAGTTAGAATTCCAACCTTATTATTGGCTGATACCTACTCTGGGCCTCAGTTTCTTCATGCACAAAATGATGGGGTTGAACTAGATGATCTGCCAGGTCCTTTCTAGCACTTGAATTCTATGGTTCTATGTCCAGATGAGCTCTACAAATCCTTCTAGTTGTAAGTTTCTGATTCTGAGGCTGGAATTCAGTGTCTGGTATGAATTGGAATTTGGAAGGCAATTCACATACCAGCAGGATGCTTGTGTAAGAAGCTATCTGAAAGCTACTGTTTCAAATGCAACTGACAATCATTTATTTTGATTCAGATCCTTTCCCATGGTACTCAGAGGGAGATAATTTAGGAGTATCCTGTTTTAAACAGCTAATCCCTTGGTAAGGGAGTGGGTCACATGGGGCCAGAAGTGAGAAAATGCTGTATTTAGGGCCAGAGGGCTCTAGCATAACATTTTAAAAGTAACTTGAAGGTGCTCTAGGAGTCATGTAGGAGAAATTACTTTTAGGTCACAGATGGAGAGACCATTGCCTGGAGTCATACCATGAATGAGTGAGTGAGGGGTGCAGTTTAGAGAAGAGCCCAGCTGGGCTGATTGCTGAGAATTGTATCTGAGTCTGAAACCCAGCTCTGCCACTTGACTACTCCTGTCTGCTTGATTAAATTACCTAGCATCTCTGGGCCTTAGTTTCCTCATCTATGAAATGAGGAGTTGGACTAGATGGCCTCTGAGGTCCCTTCCAGCCATAGATCTATGGTCTGAAGACCTTATGAACTTAAAAGATACTATGCAAACCATTTGAAATACATTATTCTCAGGATGCAGTGGGAGAACTTGGCCTCAGTTTACTCATCTGTAAAATGAAGAGGTTGTACAGATGCTTTCTAAGGTCTCTTCCAGCTGCAAATCTATGATCTTTAATGTGTTTACCTTTAGACTATTCTGTTCTTCCCGAGATGAACCAAGCCTGCTCTGTGATGGGCCATTGACTTTATTGTTATATGTGGGCAGGTTAGTAGGTAGCCAAGTGTTGCAGTGGATAGAGTATCTGACATAGAGTCAGGAAGACCTTAACTCAGACCTTTACTAGTTATACTACCCTGGGCAAATTACTTAACCTCTCTCACCCTCAGTTTTCTCATCTGTAAAGTGGGAATAATAGAAGTACCTCCCTCACAAGGTATAAGGATCAAATGATGTAACATATATGAAGTGTTTTGCAAATCTTAGCCTACATGAACACCAGTTACTATTACTCTTAATGTTGCCCTTCTCAGAAGTCCCAAGAGAGTGCCTTCTATCCATACCCCGAACATGCTTCCTTGTTTACTTTGCTGATTAGATTTCAAACAGGATTAGTAGGACTGATGCCATTAAGTAAAAAGTTAACTCCTTTGGAAACAGTCTAAATAGTCTAGATTCCTTTTTTTTTTAAATCCTCAGATTCCATTAAGATGAAACACTGAGAGCCACATGGATTTGGTTTCAAGAATCAAGAATCAGGACATCAAGTACTAGGGCTTCAGTGGGAACCCCAGCTTGGGTGAAGGAAAACAGAGAGGGGAGGGAAGCAGCAGATCCAGCAATGCTGGTGCAACAGTGATTCATTAATAAGGTCAGAAAACTGTCTTCAGTCTGACATTGTTAAGCACTTATAGCAGGAATGAATCTTGGCCACTATGATGGGGCTGCTCTGGCCCTACTAGATTGTATGCCATAAGTGCCTGAACTGGGGCTATGAGAGTAGGGACATTTCCCCTGCACCCCACACTTGCACATCAACAGAATCCTGTGTTTGGAACAACCAGCTCTGTCCCTCTCCCTCTTTATTTCCAGTACTTTCTTGAGACTCAAAGAAGCCTCAGGGCAATTTTCATGGGCTGGCCCAGCTGTCACAGAGGAAGGGGAGAAATGAAAATGCAAAGGCTAAGGGAGCCTCATTATGAATCCCAGAAAGACTTACTGAGAGGTGCTGATCCAATGAGAAATGTTCCTTAGGTATGGAGAGAGGGGAGAAGTGAATGGTATCAATTCCCCTTGACTTGGCTAGGATTAGAAAATAGGCACTTTTGCATTGGCAGGACTAGTAGAGAGGTGTCCACAGGACTGAAGAGGCCTCTGTTTGAATATAGTGTGGGATTGTGGGACCCCAGTTAAAAAACAAAAAGAGTAAAAAGCCTCTTCCTGTTAATGAAGAGCTAAAACACTATTGTTCCCTCTTCTGGTTCAACTGCTGGAAAGCCAGTGCCAACCCCTGGGGAAGAGGAATAACTGCCAAGGAAGGAGCATCTGTAGCAGGGAGAAAAAAAGACTAAATTCATCCTGGCCCAATGGGTGAACAAATTATAATACTGTCTATTTTGGAGCTGGCATTATTTCCTGGAAGATGAACAGTTGTGTCTACTAAAGGAGAGAAGAGCAACAGAGAACAATTTAGAAACTACCATAGTAGTGATAATGAAAAACTGAGCTTCCATAGGGAACCCCTTATTATGTACCCTACCAGAGCCTTCCCCAAGGCATCACTGTGAATCACTGAGATGGTTCAATTCTCCATTAGACTGGGTGGAAAGTGAGGCAAATCAGAAGGGGGAAAGGGTATCTAATAGCTCCCTAAGGTCTTGAGTAGTTTCTGCCTTCTTTAGGATGTAAATAAAATTTGTTCTGTGTTTGATGCATTGTGAGCCTGAGTTTTTGTAAGGGGATCTTTTGACTACCCCTGGGAGGAGTGTTATGCACTAAATATTCCCAGTTGCTACCAGGTGAGGTCAAATGAGCCAGAGAAATGAGATGTCTTCAGGAGAAGGTCTCTGATTTTAAGTTTGTAAGCATAGTTATTGTATACCAGTTTGGGCCTTTCACTGTGTTAAGAGCTGTAGGGAGTATAAAAGAATATAAGATATGACTCCTCCCCACAGGAAGCCTGTAATTTAGTTGGGGAATGCATAAAGTGATTAATGGGGGAGGGCCCCCCACCCCAGGGGGAAGAGTGGAGTTGGTATAGAGCATTAAGAATTTCTAGACATTGAGTTCCTAGACATATAGTTTCTTGGACTTAGCTATTGAGAGATAGTGGCATATATGAGAACTGCACACATTTCCCAGGAGAGGGGAACCCGGGGTTAAATAATAGAAATCTTGAATCCTAGTCTTTGAAAGAGAGTAGCTAGAATTCCTGAAATCTCAACCCTTTGAGCAATGACAAGAATTCTTGGTCTAAGGACTTAACACCTAGACCTGGAGCTGGAGAAGCAACAAGAAAGTGAGCCTATCAGGAAAGAGGAAAAATGTTGCATTTTGCTACTACTATGAATTATTTGGATTGGAGTTCCATTGAGAAGAATATTGCCTTCCTAGCAACCCCAAGTTCATTTCCTTTTTTGGGGGGAAGCTAAACTATTTGGGCAGTATTTTAAGGCTAGAGAGTTATATAATTTTCCAGTGTGGGCAAGTATTGTTTAAAACTTAACAGCAATTGCCTTTTACAAATGAAATGGAGAGGGGGAATCAAACTCATCTCATCAGTTACCTCAGTCCCTGGGAGGAGTGGGGTCATACTTAAAGCCTTTGTTACAAAGCATTTGCTTCACTGAATTCATGTTCAAATTAAATATAGAAAACGCATAAATCGCTTTTGTTTCCTCTTACTTGCCACTAACCTATGCTGAGTTGTAGAGGGCTGTATTTCATTCTTTACTTTCTAGGCCAGATGTAAAATTTTGCATAGACTTGATCTAGCTCCCAGACTTCTAGTGGTTTGCTCTTCCAAACTTTTGAAGATGACAAGGTTATAGCTATCTCCAATACTCCTTCCTCTATGAGGAGGAAAGAATAAACACAAAGAGGAAAATAACAGGGACCATTATATCTGCCCTAGATGGAGAGGGCCTAAGGGCTCTTCCTATCTGGAGGCTTCCAGCATTTCTCTCTAACCTAAACTGCAACAAAAGAAAGATGGAAAGTAAAAAAAAGGATGATTCTCATTTTGGCCAGTTAGGGGCTTGTGATTGCAGTCCAGTTCTAGCTCAACAGCCAGACCTTGTCTTTGCTTTATGGTTAGTTAACAAGAACCATTTACAGAATGTCCATGCATGCTCAGATTGCAATCAGAATGGGAGCCTTTCATCCATACACCTCATTGTACCTTTCTGGAATCAGGTTCCAGAGTTTCTCCCCTTTGGGCTAACAGCAGACAAGGCATACTGGGCATGCTCCAAGGATGGAGCTCTGTTGGCTATGTGGCTATTGTACCTTGAGACTTTGCACAGGAAGTAGAGACCCTTTTCAAATCTGTGGACACTTAGATATGAACTTTATTTTCAGGTTCCCAGAGGAAACTGTGTGGGGGCAAAATGAGCTAAAGGGACATCATCTGAGGTATCCCCTGAAGATAGAACTCGATGTGTAAAACATTGTGTATTAGAGTACAAACAACAATGGTTTCTGCTTAATGTGAAACTTTATAGTTACTTTCCTCACAAGAACTTTGTGTGAAAGGTAGTATAAGTGTTAAATCCACTTTACAGATGAAGAAACAGGCTAGAAGAACTTGTCTAAGATTACCCAGCTAGTAAGCAATAGAGATAATCCTTGAATCCAGACTCCTGGCAGTTTTTAGAGCATTTACAAAAACATTAGCTTAGCTATTAGTAGTATAAACAGGAGATCTTTCTCCAATAACCAATGGAAGAATATACTATTACTAACTGCTATAATAAATTAATATTAATCATACTAATCTTGGTGTTCCTAATAAAAATGGAGTCCGAAGAGAGAAGAAAGTTGTAATTAAATGGAAGCATGGCTATAGTCTCTCCTTGAAGAGGTAAATAAAGGAATTGGCGAATTGGTTTTATTATGCATCCAAAGGCAACAACACATTATTTCATGGGATACTTCTTATCTCATATTGCAGTGCTCATAATAAGTATTTATCAAAAGTATATTGCAAAAGTAATTATAGCTTATGCACCATCCATTATAGAGGATGATTAAGAAAAAAATTCTATAAAGTTCATATTTATATATATTCTATAAAATTCATTCAACATAATCTTTATCCTGGGTGATTTCAGAGCAAAGGGAGACAAGGACAGCTAAAAGTATGTTGGAAAAATATGGTTCAGGAATAAGATAGGCCAAAGAAATGAAGACTATACAGAAGCTTTACTCTTATACATGAAGTATAGTTTATTCAAGAAAAATATCAGAGAGTATTGAATGTGTTGAGAATTGACTAATATCAAAAAAATAAGATTGATTATACTTTTACGGTTAGGAGAGGGTTTTTTACTGATAGAAACATCATTCAAAAATCAATTATCTGTGTGCAGTTGGACCACTAACTTACTTGTTAGAGAAAAGATCAAAAATAATGTAAAACTTAAAAAAAAAAAAGAGCAAAAGGAAGAAAGGGTATGGTATATAATTAAAATAACTCCAGACTGACCTATTTAAACAAGTTATGACACTAAGGAAAATGGAAAGAGGAAATGATATCAACACCAATTATGACAATTTCATGTAGAAATTTGACCAATATGAATCAATTGCTACAGCCTAAACTCCTTATTTGGGGAACGCTTGGTTTATGTGCCAAGCAGAGTAAGGACAGCCAAGGGCAATGCTGGTCTAGAGTATAAGTTTAGTTCTACAATCATATGGAAAAAGATAGTATAAGAACATGAACATTATCGACTCACAAAAAAAAAATGAGGAGAAGGAGGAAACCAGCTTCAGAAAAGAAACTTAGTAAAGTGATCTAATTTAAGGAAGAAACTGGAAGACAAATAAAACTGGAAGGCATATAAAAAATGGAAAAGATCTGCCAAGATTTTTATAACAAACTCTTTTCACCACCAGAGACCCTAACATCCCAGTTCCAAATGTGCTTCTAGAAATATACAAATCTCCCAAAATACTGCAAGGATTGGTTAATGAGATTATTAAATTATTCAATGATCTCTGAAAGACTGTGGTGAAAGAGAAAGGTGCTGCAATATTTTAAAAAATCATTTACTGTTCTGATTTTCAAAAAAGAGAATGTACTTTATAAACTGTAGATTATTTAGCTTGACTTTGATTCCTGAAAAGAAGCAGTGATCAAAAAAGCCAGCATAGTCATTTATAAAACATATTATGGTATACTGATCACATTATTTTTACTTTTCTTTTTACACTGAAGCTAATATAATTTGCCTAGGGCTTAACATGTTCCTTAGGTAGACAAGATGGAGAGATGGGAGCTAGCCAATGGCACAGTTAGGTGGATTTGGAATTGGTTATATGATTGGACCCAAAGAATAGTCATTAATAATTTGTTGTTAACTTAGGAAGAAGTGCCCACAAATCTACTGGTTGTGTGTTGTTTAACATTTTTATCAGTTCCTTGGATAAAAATAGAGGCTAAACTCCTTGAGAAGTCCACCTACACTCTCACCTTCTCACTGCTCCTCTCATTCTCTTTCGACCAACCTTGCTTCCAACCTCATCATTCAACTAAAGCTGCTCTCTCCAAAGACACCAATGATCTTGTGATTGCTAAACCTCTTGCTCTTTTCTTGATCCTCATCCTTTCTGACCTCTCTCAATGTTTTGACACTGTCGTTCAACCCTCTTCTTGATCCTCTCTTCTTTCTAGATTTCTGTTTCATTATTCAATCCTAGTTCTCCTGTCTATCTGATTGATCCTGCTCATTTTCCTTTGCAGTACTCATCCAGGTCCTGCCTACTAACAGTGGATGTCCCCCAGGACGCTTCTCCTTTTATGCTATTTTCATTCATTCCCATGAATCCAATTATTTTCAATATGCTGATATTTCTCAAACCAACTTATTTAGTACTAATCTCTCTCTGAATCTCCCGTCACACATATGCAACTGTCCACTAGACATTTCAAACTGGATGTCCACTAGGCATCTTAAACTGAACATGTTCAAAACTGGACTCATTATCTTTCCCCTAAGTCCTCCCTGCTTCCTAACTTTCTCATTACTATGGAGGGATCTACCACCTTCCTAGTCCCCAGGCTCCCTACTTAGGCTCCCATCTTCAACTCCTCACTCTTTCTCATCCCTCATATTCACTCTGTTGCCAGCTCCTGTCCATCTTACCTTCAAAACCTCTCTTATCACCTCTGACACTGTAACCACCCTGATACAGGCTCAAATCACCTTATGCCTGGACTATTGCAAGAGTGATACTACCTGAAATTATCTCCCCTCTCCAGTCTTTCTTTATGCAGCTGTCAAATTGATTTTCTGAAAGCTCAGGTTTGGCCAATTCCCTCTCCCCCATTCAATCAACTCCAGTGGCTCTCTGTTACTTCCAGGGTCAAATATAAAATCCTCTGTTTGTCTTTGAAAGCTCTTCATAAACTGCTTCTCCCACCTCTAGTCTTCTTATATATACCTTACCCTTTTCCACGTACTGGAATACATGGATTCAGTGACGTTTGCTGTTCCCCCAACAAGACACTCCATTTCCTGATTCATAGACAAGACATTCAAGGCAGGCTAACTGTTTTCTAGGCCAGGAATTCCCTCCTTCCCTGTCTTCTACTTCATTGTTTCCCTGGCTTCCTTTAAGTCCCAGCTAAAATCCCACCTTCTCCATGAAGCCTTTCCAGATCCTTATTAATGCTAATTCATTGCCTCTGTTAATTATCTCCAATTTATCCTTTATAATATCTTGTTTGCACAGAGTTACTTGCATGTTGTCATTTCCATTAGTCTGTGAGTGGAGATTATTGGCTTTCTTTTTATCCCGAGTGCTTAGCACAGGGCCTGGCACACTGTAGGCACTTAATAATTGCTTGCTGACTGACTAGATGATGTACTTATTAAATTTGTAGAAGCTCTTATATCAGACCTGTGATATCCCTTCCAATTCCAAGACTGGGATTATTTTCATTGAATCCTGGCTCCCTGGAATCAAAGATTTTGACTGTCAGCTGACAAGGGGCTTGGAGGTCATCTGCTCTAACTCTCTTCACTTTACAGATGAGGAAGCTGAGGCCCATAAAGGTTCATTAACAAGTAAATGATGTGTAGCTTTTATATTCAGGGGTCTTCCTACTACAACATTCACTGTCACCATGGAAGTTTATTTCAGGGGATTATAAAACATGTGGAAGGTTTTAGAAAAGGGAATTGCTGCCCTTTCTAACTGAACCTCCCACAAATACCGCTCCCCAGGTGCCTTGCCTCATGCAGCTCTTATCTTGTCCATCAGAGCCACTTCGGTTGTTCCAAATAGGCCTAAGCCCATCTTGCGTGACAAATTGCTTACGTGAGCACAGTGGACAGGTGCAGTCATAAGCCCAAAGAAAGACGTGGTTTCCTCAGCCCGGATCAACCTAGATATCTCTGGAAATTTCCTTAAGACGCTTAGCCAGATGGGGACCTTTTGATAACATCAAAAACAAAAGCCAACATGATCCAAACTCACATGTTCCTGAGCGGATTATGATGAACTTTGAGTGTCTACCCAGCTAAGCTGATGTCAGCCGCAGTCTGACAGGACCTGCTACTGACCCTTTCTCCTTAAACAAGAGGAGAGGAACCCCCTTTCCCTTTATTAGTAACTCCAGTGGTCAGACAGCCATACAACCAGTCTGTCAGCCTTTGAGGCAGTCAGACAGTCAGTGAAACAGTCAGGCAGTCAACATCACAGTCCAGTGTCCACTATATGGCAAGCTATGTGTGTCAGGCACTGTGGGGTGATACAAAGGCAATAGGAGCCACAGTGCATGCTCTGTGAATTACCAATGAAAACAATAAAAGCTAGCATATATACAAATATATGTATATAAAGGTATAAAATAGAAACCCTTAAAACACTAAGATAGATAGACAGACAGACAGACCGATACATAGAGCATGTTTTAAAGGTTTCAAAGTGCTTTGCATCTGACCTCAGACAACTTGCAAGCTCTGTGACCCTGGGCAAGTCACTTAATCTCTGTTTGTCTGTAAAATGGGGATATTGATGGAATCTACCTCCCAGGGTTATTGTGAAGATCAAATGAGATATTATTTATAAAATATGTACCACAGAGTTTGTAACATAGAAGGCACTATATAAATGTTAACCTCCTCTCTCTCTGTCTCTGTCTCTCTTTCTCACTCTCTCTTTGTCTCTGTCTGTCTCTCTCTCTGTCTTACTCTGTCTGTCTCTGTCTCTGTCTCTTTCTGTCTCTCTGTGTTTGTGTGTGTGTCTCCACTCACACAGATATATACATCTATATCTATGTCTATCTATCTAACTATCTCTATTTATGTATAGCTCTCTCTCTCTATAAGCTCATTTGATCCTCAAAATAGCTTATTATTTAATGAGCAAGACAAGACAAATTTAAATGTGGGAATCAGTATGAGGCAGAAGAAAGAAATGTGTACTTGTGCTACCATGAAATGGCTTTGTGAACCTGGGCATAGGCTCTTAGCCTCTCTGGGTCTTAGTTTTCTCATCTGTAAAATGGGCAAGGGAACGGGTGACTTGAATTAGAGAAATAATGTCTAAGGCAGAATGGTACAGTGAAGGGCAGCTAGGTGGCGCAGTGAATAGAGCACTGGCCCTGGAGTCAGGATGACCTGAGTTCAAATACGGCCTCAGACATTTAACATAAAAACTAGCCATGTGATCTTGGGCAAGTCGCTTAACCCCAATTGCCCTCCAAAAAGCAAAAAAAAAAAAAAAAGAAGAAAAGAAAAGAAAAGAAAGGTACAGTGAATAGGGAACTGACCTTGGAGTTAGGATGATGTGGATTCAATTTTTACCTCGCATATGTCCTGGCTGTATGAATCTAATCAAATCACTTAATGCTTCAGGGCCTGTGTAGGTGACAATTGTCCTAAAATAGGACAACTGCTGGATCTGCATCCAGTAGAAGGAATTTCTTCACCCAGATTCCCCTATGTCTATGAAATCACAGGTCTAGCATTAAAACTAGAAATCTTCTAGTTATGAAGTCCTAAGAGTGATGGCCTTTTAGCCACATACCCAAGTGCCAAGGATCTGAACAGATGCTGGAGAGAGGCTAGGGACAGTTATGAAATTGTTTGGAGTGCTTATTACAAAGAGTTTGTCTGGAAGGCAAGTAACTGTGAAGAACTGAATCTTTTGGAGGCAAAGGGGACTTTTTGTTTGTTTTTCCTGGATTGTGCTTTTCTTCATATAGGGATCTCCTGGTGGGAAACTCCTCAGTTCCTGCTCTCTAACTTAGAGTTAAAGAGAGTTGCCTGGGGCCACTGAGAGATGAAGAGAGTTGATCAGTGTCACACAGCCAATATATATCAAAGGTAGGACTTGAATCCAGGTCTTGCTAAATCCAAGACCAGCTTTCTGTCCACTGTGCCAAACTGGATTATGGCTGGGTTTAAAAAAAAAAAAAAGGCATGAGGTGATATCATGGCTTTGGGTTTGAAAAAGGTAAATTGGGCTAGGGAAAAAAACAAGTCAATTTTGTTAAGTTTGTATGGAAAGCATGTGTGTGCTAAGGACAAGGAGAGGTATAGGAATTAGATAAAAGGGGGTCAGATGTAAGGGGACCTAAAATCCTCAATCAGGGCTACTTTTGAATTGAGAAGTAAACAGGAGTCACTGAAGGGTTTTGAGAAGGGCAAGGCTCTTGAGAAAGTGAGTTCTTGGGTAGGTTAGAGGTCAGGTTTAACCTCTTTCATCTCTAAAATGGGATTCAGATGGCCACAGGATTTTTGTGATGGTCAAATAATACAAATATATATAAAGTGCTTTGAAAATCTTAGAGCACTATGTAAATACTAGCTATTATTCAAGATGTACTGGTGGAGGGGAACAATGAGTAGGTTGAAGGCATAGAGGCCTGTGAAGGCAGCTCTCCAATAACAATTACTACTCAAGAAAAGGAAATTTAGGAAAATCCCATCAAATTTTAAGACTAGGAAGTATCACCTATTCACTCTCCCTAAAAAATAAATGAATGATTGAATGAATGAATGCACACTTGTCACTGGAGATACACATAATATTTATTATATAGGGTTTCTTGAAATAGAAATTTATTGCTTTATATTGAATACTCTTATTTTCTGCTATGTACATGGTAATGTTTTTTTCTTTTCCTATTTTGCATTTAAGTTTCAAATAAATTCAAATATAGTGAAAAAAATGGGATGATCTCTGCCCTAAAGAAACTTACAATCTAATATAACATATAGAATAGTAAGGGCCAGGGAAGGGAGTTATAGTCTAGAGAGTCACAGGGATTGGGAGTGGAGCCTTAGTGCTGGGTTCCAAACTGCATGGGATGGAGGAAGGGGGAAAGGATTTCCCCCCATCTCCTTAGGCCATGTGGCCCCAACAACAGTGCCAAGGTTTGGGCCTATTTCATTTGTGCTTTTCCATTCTTGGTACAGGAAGTAGATCTCTGACCCACAAAAGCAAGCCTCAGGGGTCTAGATCCAGGAGTCTAGGAATGTAGACTGAGTATAGCAGCCAGACTAATTAGGAAGCCCTGAAAAGTAAGGGTCTAGAAGGTTAGCCCAGTGGGGCTCTGGACTTGAATTTGGTGGGATTAATGATATGGAGGAACTGATTTAAGCTGTAAACCTAATCTCCCTCCCTTTCTAGAGACCGAGGTGCTACACGGAAATTATACTCCCAAGGTAGTGGGGAAATTTTTTTATGTTTCAGGGGAAAAAAGCAACCCTGATGAAAGTGTATCCAAAGACTTCATCACTCACCATAGAAATTCACTTTCCTATACTTTCAGAACCAATTAAGTGAGAAGAGATTTTCAGAGAGTACCTAGCCCATGAGGAAAAATAATGTCTTTTTCCCAAAAGTTATTGTGGATTGACAAAGTCTTCTGAATAAGGGGCTTTGTTGGTTAAAATTGAAATATAAGGTAAGCCTGGAGTATTTTACAATTCAATGGAGAGCAGCAGGACTAGTAAGGTCAAGGTGGTGATTGCTGATGTGCCATATGGACAGTGGATATGAACTATGGAAAGGAAGGAAGAGACCCAAGCTAGGTTGGGTGTAGAAGGATCAGAAGCCAGGAGGCCTTCTAACTCTGAATAGGAGGCAAGGGAATTCCAGAGAATCCTTCAAAAATTCTGAAGACCTTGGAGGGCTCTAGAGGAAGGACTGTGGTAGAGCAGAAAAAATGTTGGCTCTGAAGTTAGAGGAGGAAAATGTAAAAAAGAAGTGAATTTTACTTTCCCATAGTGACATATTAATCACATGGTCTCATACTGGTTTCTAAGAACAAGTAGAGGACCTGGGTTCAAATCCTGCCTCTTATTTTTACTATTTGTGTGACTTTGAAGAACTCATTTCACCATCTTGGGTCTCAGTTTTTCTCATCTGTAAAATGAAGGGTTAGACTAGACTTCCAAAGTCCCTGCCAACTCCAAGAGACCATGAAGGCAAGTGAAGCAACCACTGTGGAGTGCTTAGAGCTTGGTCAGACACTGAAGATGCCAAGGTCATCCACTGCATCCAGAACCATCACCAACTATCTTGACTTTTGTCTTACCATCAGTCTCTCTCCCATGACTCTTGAAGAGAGTCAGGCTGATGACTTCATGTAACTCTTCTTCATTTAAATCTAATTCACCCTTGAGTCAAGTCATCGCCCCATGATTGTCAATGGTCCTCTTCAAAAATGAAGGACAAATACCAACATCAACAACAAGATCTATGATTGGGGCGGCTAGGTGGCACGGTGAATAGAACACCAGCCCTGGAGTCAGGAGGACCTGAGTTCAAATCTGACCTCAGACAATACAAAAAAAACTAGCTGTGTGGCCTTGGGCAAGTCACTTAACCCCAATTGCCCCTCCAAAAAGCAAAAAAAAAAAAAAAAAGATCTATGATCCTATGATCTGAAAATCATGAGAGAGATAGACAAGCCAAGTTGTTCTGAATCAGAACAGAGAGGCTGGCATGAGAAAAAAAGAGGTATAAGAGGGCCCAAGAGCCAAGGACTGGAGAGAAACAAGGAGCTTATATCCCTTGGACTTGGCATATTCACATCTATGGAAAGAAGTTGAGGTACTAAGAGAATACCTTCTCAGATACAGCTGAGCTTTCTCTCGAAGTGCCCACTGTCACCCACTCTAGGACTTAGGAAGGTTTCCTGTTTTAACAAGAGTGACTGTATGAGCCACTGATCCCCAGATTGATATGTGCTTTGTTGTTCCTGGCAGAGAGGGAAGTCAGGAAAGTAAAATTTTATAAGGTTCTTCCATGACCTATGGTGGTCTCTCTATAATAATAGTTATAGTTAGCAATTATACAGTAATTTAAGGTCTACAAAGTGTTTTTAATATAAATTAACTCATTTGGCCCTCACAACTACCCTATTAGGTAAAGTTCTATTGTTATCCCTAATTTCCATATGAAGAAACTAAATTTGAAAGAGATTAAAAGTGACTGCTCTAGGGACATGCAGTTAAGTAAATGTCTGAGGAAGGATTCAAATTCATGTCTTCTGAAGTCCAAGACCTACATCCTATCCATTTCCCAATTAGCCACCTCTTACATCCAGCATGGTTGGGGCCATTAAATTTAAGTAGTATTAACTTTAGGTTTAGAGTCTAATTGATTCTGTCTAGAGTGTTACATCATTCAAAGGTAGAATTAAGTGTTATTTAGCAGCTATGCAACTGGGAGAGTCCACCTATTCTCCAAGGACCTATATTTATATAAAGAAAAGGGGGTTTGTAGGCTGTGAGAATTCTACAAAAGCTAAAAGTCTGGAAGTGCACAAAGACAGAGGAATTGAAATGTGAAAAGGAAGACTTTCAGATTAAAAATAGACCCTCCTCAAGCTAGGAAAAGGCCAATGAGACAATAAACTTGCCTCCTGGACATAGACTGCATGCAGAACTTTGTCCTCAGGTAGTCATTTACATAATATCCTCTAAGGAGTAAGGGAGGTAGAAGTGACTGAACCAGAAGGGAACACTTCAAGGCTAAGTGTAGTGGAGTCAAATTAGCTGAACATCAGCATAACTCATTCATCTCTTACGCCATACTCCACAGCAAATTGACCCTTCAGAGAGAAAAAGGACATTGAGGTCTGGCAGCTCAAAAGTTGTAGGCTGTCTTGTTCCCTACCATTGTAGTTCAAGATCATGCTCACTCTTCCTCCCATAGAATGTGTGTGTATTTAAGGGGGAGTGTGCCTCTGGTATTGGGGGACATGCTTCGTAATCACTGTGCTTGCTATGGCATTTGAGTAAATGTTTTTGTTAAAGGACTGAGTCTACTCAAAGATTGTTATGGGGCCAATAGCCCCTGAAGGCAGTAACCCACTCTTAGGACTGGACTTGTCAGTCCAAGTCAAGGTAGGACAAGTGAACCCAAGTAAGGGTGTTACTTTATGGTGATCCATTGCAATAGTTGCGCAATCCCTATTTGGTGAGGAAACCGAAGCTCAGAGGTCAAATGACTTCATGGCAAACACCATCAGAGCCAGGACTTGAATCCAGAACTTCGGAGTCCAAGACCAGTATTCTTTCCATTACCAACTAGAGCATCTGTAAATGTTAATGGGATTTAAGATCTTCCTTGCCCATTAATAGGCCTTACTGGAGCCCATTAAGTGAAGCTTGCTTAGGGGAGGCTTGCTTGTTGGAAAGCTTTCACACCTTTTGCTAATTTCTAATTAGACACAGTCACAAGGGTTGTGATGCCTTCTGTCTCTGAGAAGTGTATATATACTCTGAGTTGGTATTTTGCTTTGGGGGCTCACTTATGAGAAGGATCTTGTGATTTCCCTGTCAAGATTCTTAGTGGCCGCATGTTCAGAGCTCCCTGACTGCTCAGATGTAAAGGCTCTCTCGATCCACAATTGTATGTAAAATATCCTGCAATATTGCTTTGATTCAGGCAGTCAGAGCCCTGTCTGTTGGTCTTTATTTCTCTGCTTGTATTTTCTCTGAAGTTCAGGTTGCTGATTTTTCCCTGAACTAGTGAATGTAATTAAAAAGATTTTTGACCCCTTAAACAGCTCTCTTTCCTAGTAAAGCAGATCTAAGAGCCTGTGCTAGCAGCTGTCCTGGGTATGCCAGGGTGGTTGCTGCTACAGCATCCTTGAGATGTAGGAAGCTAAATTCAGAGAATTTATTTGCCCATGACCAGTTTACATAGCTAGTAATTCTCAATAGCCAAGACAACAATTTGATATCTTCTAAGTTTGGTCTTGAGAGCGGGACAAAAAAGGCTTACTTTGAGTCTTTTTTTTTTTTCTAGGCCTTTGGGCTCATGTGGTTTCTTCTCAGAATAAATTCTCTAATAAAGCTGAGCTGACACTCCTGAAGTTCTTTCCAATTACAAACCAGCATGCGGTGGTCAAAAGGAAACCCAGAATAACACAAGAGCATATGCAGCAGTGTTTAATAAAAACATCAGTTGTTCGGTTGTTTCAGTCATGTCTGGCTCTTTGTGACCCCATTTGGGGTTTTCTTGGCAGAGATACTGGAGCGGTTTGCCATTTCCTTCTCCAGCTCACTTTACAAATGAGGAAACTGAGGCAAATTGGGTTAAGTAACTTTTCCAGGGTCACATAGGAAGTTAGTATCTGAGGCCAGATTTGAACTCAGGAAGATGTCTTCCTGACTCCAGGCTTGGCACTCCATCCACTACACCATCTGGTTACCCATGTTACCTAAATTAGGAAAGCAGGGCAGCCCATCTCTAGGGGAAGAAGGAAGCAGCTGTGGCTGATGCCCCTGGAGGGAGTGGGGAGAGGGGATGGATAGGCAATGTCTTTTTTTCCAGCTCTGTGGTTGCCTGTAAGTAGCCTATAAAGTCAGGGAAAGCCTGGCCTTCTGGATTGCTGTTAGATCAGATAATTACACTGTGGTAGTTGAACTGTGTATTTTGGAAGGGAGAAGACCAAGGGAGCCAGGTGAGCCAAGAAAAGTCACGTAGAATAGCATAACTGTGGGGTTATGCTATTTGGTTGTCTAGGTTTTCTTTTTGTCTGTGATGTGGGATGTGTGTGTGTCCCATGAAAAGAACTTGTGTGTCAGATTGTGCTGTAAGGTACCTAGGGTCTTATACATGGAATACATCAAAGAGCGGGGGTCACAACGTCTACACCAGCTGAGTTCTTAACCAAATCCTCTGAGTCTTTCCTTATTCTCTTAGCTGTATCTGGGTCAAGCAGTTGGGTGGTACAATGGAGCACAATGGATAGAGTGCTGGACCTAGAGTCAGGAACACTCATTTTCCTGAATTCAAATATGGCCTCAGACACTTACTAGTTATATAACCCTGGGCAAGTCACTTGACTCTATTTGCCTCAGTTTCCTCATCTGTAAAATGAGCTGGAGGGGGAAATGGCAAACCACTCCAGTATCTCTGCCAAGAAAATCCCAAATGGGGTAAAGAAGAGTTGGAAATGCCTGAAAACAACTGAACACACACACACACACACACACACAAATCTGGGTCAGAAGTAGTAGGACCTAAATTGTCACAGTTCCTAGGTATTAGGAGTAAGAGATAGGAGGATCAGACAGATTTGAAAACTACAGGGCTCTGCAGCCATTTTCATTCCTCAAAATTTGCTATGCATTTCTTGGACTAGTCCCTTCTCATGTCTGGTCCTGTCCCCTTGTCTATTATAGGAGAGGTTTGGGTTACATCAGTGATTTCCAAAGTGTGGTCTACAGAACTCTGAAATGAATGCTTATGAATTCCTTCAATAACATTCAAGTCTAAAAGCGTCCTGTGGTCAAATTAGTTTGAGAAACACTAGACCAGATAATCTCTGAAGTACCTTTGAACTCTGTTATTCTATAGATTAAACCAGCCTTTCCACTTCTATGGTCCACCACCAATTATTCTACTGGAATATAGTGAAGGAAAGAGAGTCCAGCCAAGATATTTCACAAAGTTCAGCAGATAGCCCCTCTGGGATTTACTTAGCAACTATTTACTCTTAATTTAATGTAGTTCTAACAAGCTTATTGGATTTCTTGCTTACAACAAACTAGAAGCTGCTCCCTGGAATTTAAGGTCCTGGTCTGCTTGCTGTAGGCAACTAATCTGGTCATTCAGGCTTTCTTCCTTCTTCACCTTGAATTAATGATAATCAGGCAATAGCACCAAAAAAAGGGCTCCATGATCCTGATTTATTTTCATGTTGCAACTCATTTGCCTTCCAGACCAATGAATGTGACATGCACAGCCATCTCCTGAGACAGCAAAGGCAAAGATTTGCCCGTTCCCTCTAGAGGGTAGGTAATTTAGGAATTTTGAAATCTGTAGTGCGTGTACCATAGCTCAGGGGGGAAGAGCTCATCTTGTTCCTTCAGCCTTTAATACCCCAGGGGAGCCAAAGTGCTGACCTTTAAACTTTTCCAGACTAAATACAGGTTTCCCCCTGAGATTTCTGTTGGGCACTCCTCCTGCCTGGATTTGAGTGAACCCATGTTCCCTTTAAAGGTCCTTGACTGGCCACAATCCCCTCAAATGGCAGCCACAGAGAGCCAAGTTAGAGAAGCTGAGAACAGCTTCCCAGCCTGCTTGGGAAAGATTGCATTTTTCTATTTGCAGAAGCACAGATGTTGACCTTTGATCTCCTCCATTATCCCTGTGGGCCTCTTAAGCAATGACTACCACCATTCTCTTCTCTCTCCTTCTCTGTCACTGTAGTTTCTAGACACAGCAGGTCAAAATGGAAAGAGTTTTGGACACCCAAGTTTGAATCTTGACTCTGCCATATACTAATTGTGCCCTAATTCCTCTAGTTACTAACATCTCACCCATCATTTTACATTTATTTTGTATAGATTCCATTTTTACTTAGAATCATAGAATCATAAATTTAGGGCAGCAAGAGATCTCAAAAACCAATTAATTCCACCCCCCCCCATTATAGATGTGAAAATTGAAGCCCAGGAATGTCAAGAGACTTGTCCAAGGTCATACAAGTTGCAAGTGTCAGAGGTACTCTGTCTTCAGAGTCAATGTTTTTTCACAATACCACCAATATCACACCATGAATGTGACATTTCTCCCCCATAGAATGTGAGCTCCTTACATTCTAATGTGGTGCATGCCTATAATTCTAGCTAACAGCAAGATTGAGCCTGAGGCTGGTGGATCTCTTGAGCACTGGATTTCTGAGTTATAGTTGACTAAGTCAATTCAGTGTGTATGTATGCATTAAATTTGGTACCAATATGGTGAGCCCCTTACAGATCCAGTCTGGCACCACCACTACCAGGTTGTCTAAACCTAAAGCAGGGGAGCTACCTAGCTCTGGTTAGACAGGAGTATGTACAATCAGTGCTGGGGTTGGCTGCCACCATTCTCCCAGCTTGAGACATTCAGTTTCAAAGAACGACAGGAAATGTATATGTATACACATGGACACACAGACATACGTGTGCGCTTGTGTGTGTGTATGTGCGGCTCCCTGAAGGCAAAGACAACCTTACTTTTGTATTTTTGTCCCCATGCTTAGCACAGTGCTTGACACATAGTTAACATTGGGAAAATCACCTCTAAGTCTTAGTTTTCTCATTTGTAAAATTAAAGTAATAACACTTTCACTATCTACCTTTCAAGTGTTCCTTTTTTTTTTTCTGTTTTGTGAGGGAAACACTTTTTCTTTTTTTTTTTTTTTTTTACCTTGCTTTTTGGAGAGGGGAAGGAAGGAAGGGCAATTGGGGCTAAGTGACTTGCCCAAGGTCACATGGCTAGTAAGTATGAAGTATCTGAGGCCAGATTTGAAGTCAGGTCCTCCTGACTCCAGGGCTGGTACTCCATTCACTTCACCACCAGGCCTCCCCTAGAGGAAAACACTTTAAAAACCTTAAAATGTTATTTTTCCTCCTTTCCCTCTCCTCCCCTCCTCTTCCTTCCCTTCCTTTCCCTTCCCTTCCCCCACACCTAAATTACTTCATACTTATTTTGTATATGTTAAACTCTGTAATGATAATTAGCTCATTTTAACCCTACGGGCAATATAACAGCTCCATAGGTTCCCTCTTTTTCTGCTATAGGGGATTTGTATTAGTTGAAAATCTAAATGTGTAATCTCAATTGCTCTGAGCTCCCAGTTAGGAAAATTCTTGATGTTTAGGCAGATATTTGGTGTTCTGATTTAATTTATATTTATGTCCATCTCTTGTTAACCTCAGACTTCTCTGTGGTTGAAGCCAAATTTGGGTTATCATCAGTGTTTGGGTAAAGAAGTATATCATCATCATCAACAAAAACAGCTAACATTATATGATACAAGGCACTGTGCTGAGCTCTTTACAAATGTAATCTCATTGTATCCTCACAATAACCCTAGGAGGTAGGTGCAGTTATCATCATCATCTATGCAGTTATCATAAAATATCATTTATCATGAGTTAAAATCCTCATTTTACAGATGAGAAAACAGGCAAACAGAGATTTAACTGATTTGCCCAGGGGCACAAAGCTAGTCAGTGCCTGAGGCCAGATGTGAATTTAGGTCTTCCTGATTCCAGACCCATTGCTCTCCCTATGCCATTATATTTTCTGTTGATGGATACCAGAACAGAAAGCTGGGGAAAGTATATACTTTGTATATACCTTGAGCAGGTATATACAAGTGGTGACATCAGTCTGTCTTCTTTGAGATGCCTATGGGGCCAATGGTCCTCCTTTATACTTAATTTTTGTCTTTTCACTGGTTGTCCTTGGGCTGTCAAGTTCTTTCTGGCTTAGATCTGGATGTTTCCAACTTCTTCCTTACCAATGCCAGACCCCTTCCCCTCCCCCAGTCTCCAAATTTCTCTTGGGTCCAAACCATCCAGAACATAATTAGTTCAAAGGGAAGTCATTGGATTTATAAAAGAAAGTAGCAGTGAAGCATTTCCCCTATATACTTAAGATACCCTATTCCACTAATACACCCCCCTACACATCAGCTCATTTTTGAGTAGATTCCAACCCAGACTACCTTGGACCTGTGATACCTTGTCAGGTGTGTTCACTTGGGAATTGATGGGGTTGATTCCTCCAGGTGTTATATGCTTGTTTTTTATACAGTTTCCTTAGTAGAATATAAGTTCCTGAGGACAGGGGTTCTTGTCATTTTTTCCCCTTTATTTCATCAATGTCTGGTGAAGTTCATTGCACATAGGTGAGGGTCAAAAAGTGTTTGTTGAATTGCATTACAATAGATGTGTTGATGCCCTTCTAATGGAATATGAAGCATAAAAAAGATAAGCAAGAAAGAAGATGTGTATTTAAAGTGCTAAGAAAAGTTTGTGCAATAGATATAGCTAAGACCCTATTAGAGCAAAATAAATGAATCCTGTAAAATGGTCACTTTATTCTAATTTGCATTGCATATTTCCATTGGTCTGGGACCAATGATCATATTTTACATAATTATAACTTTGAATATTGTTAACTTGAGCATATGCAACCATTTCATGGAATTCGTTGTATATGGATCAAAATTAATGAAGAAAATAGCGAATATACTTTTTGCTCCAAGTACACATGGAATAGTCACAAAAATTGATCATATTCTAGACCACAAAAAAGAGATAAATTTAAGAAGGTAGAAATTACAAACATTATCTTTATGGATCATAAAGCAATAATAATAGTAATCAACACTGAAAATGTGATCCATAGATACCAAGCAAAATAGAAATTTAAAAGTTGTTTATTGTATAATGGGTAAGAGAAAAATTATAGAAAGAATCAATAATGTTAAAGATATTTCATTATGTGACAAGTGGTATAGACTAAGTCTACACTTGGTGGTGCTGCAGGAACATTAACAATCCACCTTTGGTTCATTCCTTTGCTTTTCCCAACCTAGAGAGAAGCAAGATGATGTGTGATTAAATCATTAAAAAGCTAGGAAGCATGGTTTGACCAACAGATGGCACTATTCTAAATCTACCTGCTAAATGGTTAAGCCAGAGTATATTCAGTGTGCGTATACTTGCTATACGAAACAGCTAGATAGCCCAGTGGATAGAGCACTGGGTCGAGAAGACCTGAGTTCAAATACAACTTCAGATACTTACTAGAGCAAATCACTTCTCCTCTGGCTGCCTCAGTTTCCTCAACTGTAAAATACTGGGGATAATAACATTAATACCTATCTCACAGGGTTGTTGCGAGAATCAAATGACATATTATTTGTAAAATATTTAGCACAGTTCCTGGAACATAGTAGATGCTTAATAAATGCTTTTTTCTTTCACTTCCCTTATCCAAAAGGATATAGTATCTCCACGGTTCATTAGAAGAAACTCAGCTTGCTTCTCTCCTATGCCTCATTAGTCTCCTTGCCTGTTAGCACTTCCTGGATGCTGAGAGGCCTTCAGAAATAACATGACTACAAATATAAATATAGCATATCTATTTATATAGAGGCTGCATGGCACAGGGGAAAGAACACTGAACCTGGAGGCATAGGACCTGAATTATAATCCTGACTGATGTTTACTACTTGTACAAGATTGGGTAAGTCACTTGATTTCCCAGGGCCTCAATTTCCATATCTGTAAACTAGCCTCTGAGATCCTTTCCAACTCTAGACCTATGATTCTACCTTAGGATTTGAGATTATAGCTGACTTTAATGTAGTGCTTTATTTAAGATTTGCAAAGTGCTTTACACAATTCCACTTAAACCAAGCAACAAGAACTTAATGAAACATTTGCTAGTTGCCAGGCACTGTGCCAAGTATGGAGAAAGCAAGGAAGAAAACAATACTAGTTCCTGCCCTTAAGGAGCTTACATTCTAATTAGGAGATTTTATATGTTTATATGAGAATCAATATGCTTGATTCTCACAACCACCTTGTGAAATATGTACTACAGGTAGTATTGCAATGCTGTGGCCAAGGCCAAGACTAAGACAAAGGAGATTTTACATCCCTGAATGTTTATATTAGCAAATAAGGAAGAAGGAAACTTTAATTAGTGACTTTTTACAGCTGAAGAAATTAAAAAAACAAACAATATACCAGAATCAAGTACAAAGAAATTGTTTTTTTTTTTATTTCAAGAAAAATAAAGGTATATACCATAATGGTAGAGAATATGGAAATGATTGAATAGATTAAAAAAAACTGTAAAAAGCCAACAAATCTGATTAAAAATTAGAAAATAGAATTTTTAAAAAATCAAAACAAAATCAGATGACTAAAACCAAAAGAGAAAATAAAATCACAATAAATGAAAGAAAAAAGGAAAATTACTAATGCACACAAGACCAATGTAAAGACAAGTATATACCAAGTTTAATGAAAAAAGGGGAGACATAAATAATTTGAGAAAGAAAAATAGAGACAGAATGCTCATCATAAAACATTGAACCATAATTACAGATGACAAGGACCTCAGCAACCATCTAATCCTACCCATACTCAAAAGAAATTTCTCTTCTAAGATGTCAGAAGAGTGGAAAATGTCATTGGAAAGCCAAAGAACTCTTACTTTCCATTACCATGGAAATCCTCTGGTTATCTCCTGTTTACAGGTGCTATAGGGTCTGGGCCAATTCACCCATGATCATCTGCCACAGGTGCTGCCTGACTGACTTCTCTGAAACTACCAGGACATTTGATATCATCACAAGAAGAAAGAATAAGCAGCACAGGTACTCCAAAAGGTATCTGGGTTCTACCTCCAGCAACAGCTTCTGGAGAAGTGGATGGGGAGGGAATAAGCATTTATACAGAGAAGTGTTTTTTTTATTAACCTTTGCAAAGTACTTATGTTATTTAGTGCTAATAACACTTTAAGATAGATGTTGTTATACCCATTTTACAGATAAGGCAAGTGAGGTTTAGAAATAGTGAGTCTTGAAGATGACGGAGTAGAAACAGGACCTCCCTGCTACTCTGGCTTCCACCTTCCCCAATCCATGTAAAAAGGGGACTCTAAATAAACTTTGGAGCTGCAGAACCCACAGAATGACACAGAGAAGCTAACTTCCCACTGAGGACAGCCAGGCAGGCCAGCAGGAATCAGCCAATGCTGTGCTCTGGGAGCCAAGCCCAGCCCCACTCAGAGGCTTTAGCCCCAGGGCAGGCCTGGCCAGCCGCTGGCTGGAGGGACTCCAGGTCAGCAGCAGCTGTGGCCATTTCCAGATTTATCAACACATAGATGCGAAGGACAAAGTGAGAGGTCAGTGCTGTCTGGACTTTGGGACCCAGTAAGTGGTAGTGCATGGCTTGTGCCCCCATGGGGCGAGAAGTCACTGAAACCCGGCTCAGCCAGCTGTAATGGGAATGCAAATTTGGAAGATCTTCCCTGCCCCTAGGCTAAAGTGCACCTGAAGCCTGGGGTGGGAGGCTTGTTTTTCAGTAGATACTTCTTGATTGGCCAGTGAGTCAATAAGGTTGTTACATTCTCTGAGCCAGGAGAAGGGTATATAAACCCTGATTTGAGGCTTTGTTTTGGGGGCTCACTTTGAGAAGTGTTCTGTGATTTGATATAGATTCTGGGAAGCCGTTGTCCTGAGCCCCCCCAGCTTTGAAAAACCCAGATGTGGAAACCCAGATGTTTACTGGGTATGGATGTAATGGTTGGACAGTTTGGAAATCTGTCTACTAGATCTGTTTCTGTCTTGATAATTCTGTCTGTGTACTTTGAAGTTCAGGGTGCTGACCTTTTCCCCTGAACAAGGTAAACGATATATGTCTGACTGATTAAAGTAAGCTTGTTAACCCATTTTGAGTTGCTTTCCTTTATCAAAGCAGATCCAAGAAGCTGTATGGGCAGCCACCCTGAGGACGCTTGGGGTGCTTCTGCTACACCAGCCAGTGCCACATGGCAGCTTCAGCTCCTGGCCTGCAGAGTGTAGGGGGACCAAGCACCAGTCTGAGGGGTAATCACTCTTGCTTTAACCTTCTTGGATCTGGATTACAGTCTAGGGTGGAGGTCCTGGGGTGTGTGTCCAGATTGCCAGAGCATGTGGAGACCTCAGAGAGGGTACCCATCTAATACCTCCAGCAGCTGAGAAAACCCCAGCGTTTGGAACGAAAGCTCCTCTGTCTGGTGGCAGAGTTCTACAGTGACAAAAAGCCCAGGGGTCAAGTGACTGAGGGCCAACATGATGAGGCAAAGGAAACAAAGCAGACAGAAGATTCCAACATTAGGCTCCTATTTTGGGGACAAAAAGGAACAAAGCATGGAAATAGTGAGTCTCTTAACCAGGATCACACAGCTAGTAAATATCTGAAGAAGGAAAAGAACCCAAGTTTGACTCTAATCTGACACAGTGTCCACTGAAATCAGAGAAAAAACTATTAATCCCTAATTTACTTCCCCCTTCCCCCCCTTCCCACTATATAGACACAGACAAAATCAAATGCTATAATAATCAAAAGAATATAAAGTTTCACATTTCTGAGTTTCCATTTTGCATACACCAAATTAGCTCAGATATTTGAAAACTTAAACATTCACTAGTGGTGAAACTATGAAATGGTGCTTTCTTTTTGGAAAACAAAAATATCAATAGATGATAAGAGTTAGAAATCAGACCCTTTAATTCGGTGATTATAAAATTAAGACTATACCTATAAGACTGTGTTAAAAGGGGGGAAAAGATATATCCATACAAAAATACCTGTAGCACTTTTACTCATAGTAACACAAAAACTGGAAACATCCTGCTATGTTGTATCCAGCAATTGTAGACTGACTAAACAAACTGTGGAATATGAACATAATGAAATAGTTTATCTCTCCCCTCCTTCCCCGCCCCCACCTGAGGTCCAGCATGGTGTCTAGTGCAAAGTAGTTACTTAATAAATGCTTATCAATTGATTGGATGGTTGTTGCATTATTAGAAATTATACATATAAAAAATTCAAGGAAATAGGATTCAGAGTGAACAAACAGGGAAAAATTGATTATGTAAATCATGTATGTAAAAATTACATGGGGCGGCCAGGTGGCACAGTGAGTAAGGGTGCCGGCCCCAGTGTCGGAAGACCTGGGATCGGTTCCAGCCTCAGATACTTGGCACCCATACAAAAATAACTGGCCATGTAACCTTGAGCAAGTTACTTAATCCCGATTGCTTTAAAAAAAAATTATGTACTATGTATTATGTAAAAATTACAATAACAAAGCCAGAAAATTTTGAAAAAACACAGAAGAAAAAGATCAAAAGAGGACCCAGAAGCACACAGGCTGCTGTTGTTATTATTCTGCTAGAGTAAACAAATTTTTAATAAATTATATGTAATTTGTGACAGATTAATGTGATGATTTTAATTTTATTTGAATGGTAATTTTTGTTATGTCTGCTAAATTTAAAAAAATAAAACAAAGGGTTCAGATCTTAAGGTCCTCCAGGTCTACTTCTATTGATTTTCTAATGTGTAATATTCAATATGTGGCTGAGAGGCCACGTAATGTGTTGTGGGTGATTCGTGGCATATAAACATGGGTGTAATGTGTGAGATGGGATTGGGTAAGCACAAAGTCACCTGCCCAAAAATATTTCCTCCCCTCAACTAAAGTGTACACAGCAACAGTCTTTTTTTTCCCTCTTTTCCCAGGTGGTTTGACATTCCCACCATTAGAGCTATTAGTAGATTGAACTCCAGGAAGAATCACAAGATCTCAGAACTGAAAGGAACCTCAAGAGGCCAATCAGCACCTGAAAAAAAAAAAACTTCTCTACAATATAGTCAGTAAGGAGTTACCGGATCTTTCTCTGAACAAACATATCTAGTAAATGAAAACTTACGAGCTTGTGAAAGAGTCTGTTTGACTTTTCTCTATCTCTAATTGTTTGCATTTGCACAAAGCCTAGATCCAGTCTTTGTAACATCACAATTATCTCCCCTGTGCTCCCAATTCTACCCTCTTGGGCCAAACAGAGCAAGTTCAATCACATCTCCACTTGACAACCCTTCAGACAATCCAAGATAACCATGTCCCTCCTAAACTCTCTCTTCTTCAGGCAAAACATCCCCAGATTCTTCAAATGATGCTCAAATGATATGAGCTCCAGACCCCTCAGCAATCTGCTCCACCTTCTCTAAATGCTTTTAATTTATCAATATTCCTCCCATAATGTGGTTGTTATTGTTGTTGAGTTGTTTTTCTGTTGTGTCCAACTCTTCATAACCCTATTTGGGCTTTTCTTGGCAAAGACACTGTAGTGGTTTGCCATTTCCTTCTCTAGCTCATTTTACAGATGAGGAAAACGAGGCAAACAGGATTAAGTGACTTGCCCAGGGTCACACAGCTAGTAAGTGTCTGGGGCCAGATTTGAACTCATGAAGATGAGTTTTCTTGATTCCAAACCAGGCACTCCATCCACTGCAGCACCTAGCTGCCCAGAACCAAATGCACTATTCTAGTTGTGTTCTGACCGGGAGAGAATGGAATGATCAGTCACCTTCCTTGTCTTAGATACAATGCCTCACAAAATGTAGCCTAAGATCACATGAGCTTTCTGGTTGCCATATCACACTCGATTCATTTGGAATGATTCTTGTAGTCCACAAAAAATTATCCAATTTTAAACTGCCGTCTAGCCATGCCTTTCCATCTTGTATTAGCAAAGATGTATTTCTGAATTTGTATATTATCTCTATTAAATTAATTTTATTAGATTGGGTCTGTCTATTCATGGATAAAAATGCATCAGACATGCAGACTTTCCTGGTACATTCAACTAAGGACATCTTTCCAAGCTAGCATAAAACCAATGTGACTGTTCTCTGGAACTGGTCATTTAACCAGTTCTTAGTCTTCAAGCTATCATCTAACCCCTATCTCTTGATCTTGTCCATGAGAATAGCACAAGAGACTAGCAATTGTTTAGTTGAAATCGAGATAATCTATATCTTTGACATTCCCCTCATCTACCAGCTTAGAACCCTATCAAAATGATTTTAGTTTAACCATATATTTAATTAACCCAAGAATTTTGCCACGTTCACTGGGTTGTAGATCACAGATTCCAATCTCTCTCCTGTGGTGAAAGTGGGGGCATTTGTTCTTCCCCATTCTTGTGGTATATCTCCTACTTGTTGTAATCTTTCAAAAATTGCTGAAAGTGACTCAGCAATAATCTCTACCAGTTGTTTTTTTTTTCTTTCCAGGACCATTGAACATAGTTTATTTGAAATTAAACTAATAAAAGACTTTGTTTTACATATCAAGTCATGCTTAGTCAACTATTCTTCCTAATTAAAAGACCATTTTACTTGTCAGAAAGGACAGAGAGACACAGAGAGAGGGGGAGAGGGAGAGAGAGAGAGAGGGAGAGAGAGAGAGGGAGGGAGAGAGAGGGAGGGAGGGAGGGAGAGGAGTGGGCAGTTCTTCTTTTTGTCCAGTGGTTATCATTACCCAATCCATCCCAGCTCTGGTCCCAGGGGTGTGATGGAGCCTGATCATACTGGCTTAGGAGAGCTTATTGTTAAATTTTCATTGTGAATATTTACTTCTCAGAAATTGTCAAATGCTAAAAATCAGGGCTTTATTTATTGTTTTGTTGATTATCTAAACTTAAGAAAGCGATGGAGAAAATGTTAATAATGCAGATTAAATTTAAAAGTTTACAATGTGTACATTTTTTCCTCTTGGACAGGCAATTATTAAATATTTACCAGTATGCCTCTGAGTATTTATATATACCTCTCCTATTCTTTCTTAAAACCTTTACTTGGCAAAAAAACAAACAAACAAACAAAAACCAACCCCAAAAAACAAGACAAAAATCTTTCAAGTCATATAATTAATAAGATGGAGGACTAGACATTTTTTTTTCCAATCCTCATGACCTCTCAAACCTCTTTAAAATGGAAATTATGTTCAAAGCAAGAAATAAAGCAATTTCATCAATCTTCATGGTCTAGAACATCAAGGACCCTAAAAAAGTAACAATCCAACTGATTAGCAGCAAAGAAAACTAATCACTAATCCATAAGAACTCACTCTGGGGACCTTACAATGGGCATAATTTGAAGGGACATTCTGCTTGATAGACACCATTACCACTGTGAGAGCGTTGTGCCTCCATGGATAGTGTCCTCGTAGGAGAAAGGAAATCAGAGCACTTGGGGGTAACTGATGCCCAGAAAAGTGGGAGGGCATGAACTCATGGAGGAGATTTCATGGCAAATGGGGGGAAATAATCCTGGAGTGATTAGAGGGGTAGCAACAAACTGCATAATCAGGGTCTGTGGAAAATTCCTACCAGGGGGCAATACTTTTATCCTTTTTTTCCTCTTTGAGCATTGATATATCTAAGAGTGTGACCCAATAGAAAAAAGTTGACAGGATACAAGTTTCTTGACTTGTCAGAATAGCCATTAAAAATTCATTTTTGTTGCATATAGTTTTCCTCCCCAGTTTGCGTCATTCTGTGTTTTATCATCCCAGATACTATTATTACAAGACTGTCCTACAGTTTTGCTGTCCAATAAAGTCCTTGTGAGGAGACTTAGGCTGTCGAATGGGCCTCCTTATTTTAGGATAATAGATCTTAAACTAGAAGAGGCCTTAGAGGCTATCAAGTCCATCCCCTTCATTTTACAAAATAAGAAACTGAGGCTGAAAGAGATTAAGTGACTTGCCAAGTGTCATGTAATTAATAAGCCTGTAGAGTAAGATTTAACCTCAGTCTTTTGGACTCCAGGTCTCCTGTCTACTATTACCATCTAGCTAGGTAATGAACCCAGACTTTGCACATTTGTGTATATATCTGAAGCCATAGGTTACATTGCTAGCTTCTTTCTAGTTTCTTTATCTCCTGTGAATCTCTGGACATCTCTACTACTATCTTTCCTACACTGTAGTTTATCTCTGTGGTATCTAGCTTGGTGTGTCTATGTAATGATGTTTTCCTCCCTTTCTCACCCCCTCCTCTTGCCATCATTTCCCTTTTCAATTTAAAACGCTTTTGATTAGATTTCTAAGACTCTGACATGATTACCAGCCCTTGTTAGGTGCATATCAGGTACACACTTTCACCATTCCTAGTTAGGTTGTCTCCAGAAGGCCCTGATTAAAAGGCACAACTGTTACCAGGAAACATCATTTTAGGCTTTCTTATTAACATACTGGTAGCTTAATAGGGATCAGTTTATCATTGATACAGTGCAGCAATTACCCGGAGAGGATGACAGGTCAGTTTCAATTCAGGGAACTCTGGGAGGGAGGAGCAAGGCAGGAATGAGAAATGAGCAAATATTCAGCTGGATATAAGAAGCCAAGGAGTTTGGATTCTAATTTCAACCATACCATTAAATAGCTTTGACAAGTCGCATAACCTCTCTGGGCTTGAATTTCTTCATCTGTCAATGAAGCCGTTGAACTAGATAAACTCTTCTAGCAATAATATTTTATGACTGAAGAGGCTATGATGTAGGGAGATTGGATTTGGCATGGTGAGGTGCCACAGGTCCCACAAGGAAGTGAAGGAAGCAGAGTTAAGGCAAACCACCCTCTCCCCCGCAACACTGTTGCCAAGGGCCAGCCCTATCCTTAAGACCTGCTATATGACTTTGAATGAGCTGTTTTACCTCCCTGGGTCTTGTTTCCCAGGGGAATGCTCTACTTCCCATAGCAACAGCTGTGAGGCATAAATGACCAGCGACTGTAACTGAGCTGTCTAGTGCTGGATAGCAATACTTAGGTGCTAGAAACTGAGCTAGAAACTTTCAAATGTAGTTTCTGTAGAAGGCATGTTAGCAGAATGATGAGGGAAATAGCAATAAGGCCCTTGGGCCATTCCTTACCTCCCAGAAGACCTAAAATAATAGATCTTTAAAGTTGGCAAGAACTTTAATTGCCATCTAGTCATAGGTTCGTAGATTTACAGGTGGAAGGAGGCCCCTAGTTTACAGATGAAGAAACTGGCCTAGGGAGGTTAAGGTTTACAAGGTAGTAAGCATAAGAAATAAGATTTGAACCCAAGTCCTTTCACTCACTGTTTTTCCCCCCATACCACACTGCCATAGTCCCATTTTATAGTTTAACAAAATGAGGCCCAGGGACTTGGAGCCAGAAACTAGTATTAGAATCCCAGCCCTGTAGCTAACTTTCTGTGTGACTTTAGGAAAATCCCCTAATTACAGACACAACATATCTGTAATGACTGACTTTGATAGACTTGGCTCTTCTCAGCAATGCAAGGTTATAAGTTAACTCCAAAAGACTCATGATGGAAAAGGTTATTCACATCCAGAGGAAGAACCATGGAGTCTGAATGCAGATTGAAGCAAACTATTTGCTCTCTTTTGTTTTGTTTTGTTTCTTCTTTCTCGTGGTTCATTTCATTGGTTATAATTCTTCTTTACAACCTGACTATTGTGAAAATATGTTTAATGTAGAGGTATATGTAAAACCTATATTAGATTGCATGCCGCCTTGGAGGGGGTGTGGGAAAGAGGGGGAAGGGGAGAAAATTTGGGACTCAAAAAATTTGTGGAACTGAATGTTGTAAACTAAAAATAAATAAATAAATTTAAAAGAAAAAAAAGAAAGTCCTTTAACTTCTCCAATCCTATTTCCTTCCACATAACCTTAGTGTAGTAGAAAGAGCCTTGAACTTGAAGGCAGGGGAGGAATGGGTTCAAATTCTGCCTCTAACACTTACTGGCTATGTGACTATGAGCAAGTCACTTGTCCTCTCTGTGATCTCATCTGCAAAAGTGGAATACCTATAGTACTTGCTTCACAGAATTGTTATCTAGATCAAATGAAAATGTAAATCTCTTTGCAAACCTCAAAGTGATATATAACCATCAGTTACTGCCATTATAACCTGAGGATAGGAATACCTGCCCGCAAGGTTTGTTATTAATTAGTACAATGCCTGGTGTGTAGTAGTCACATAAAGGTTTTTTCTATTCATTTATTTCCATTCAATTAAATTATCAGGAAGACCTGTGTTCAAGTGTACCATCTTTGCTACATCCTGGCTATGTGACCCTGGGCAAGTCACCCAGTGTCTTAGTGTCCACAGGCAACTCTATAACTAAGTTGCAAAGTAGGTTCCAGTCCGCATTGGTAGAAGGTGTTTAGTTATCTCAGTGGAAATTCTTTAAGACAATGAAATTTTTAAAAATACGTTACATTTTCTATTACTTTAAGGTATAATACTGTACAAACAATTCTCACTTTATGTAAATTCACATTATGTACACTCAGCTTTACCAAAGAATTCTGAAAGAAATGTGCATTCTATAAACAAAAACAATAAACCCAACATATGTTAACTTTACTGAATGGTACCATTTCTCTCTCTCTCCTTCTCTCTCTCTCTCTCTCTCTCTCTCTCTCTCTCTCTCTCTCTCTTTCTGTGTCTGTCTTTATCTCTCTGTCTTTGTCTCTCTGTCTCTCCACTCCTGTGCCTCAGCTAGGTGTTCTTTGGCCTCTGCCCCACCCTAAATAGTGTCTGTTGTGGGCCCCAGCACATTCCCCCTCTTGTCCCCAGCCCCCATTTGTCCTTGAACTGTGTGCTGGCCCCTTCCCTCCACAGGTGCATGGCCCCCTTCCTGACTCTTTTTCTCCCTTCCCCATGTCTATAAGCAAACATTTACATTATGTAAAAATTGCTCTAAGTAGAGGTCTAGGGTCTACTTAGATAAATTGAGAATGGTCTGTAATAACAGCTGGTATTTACAATGTGTTCTAAGGCTTACAAAGAGCTTGACATGTATCACATCCTTGAGGTTCACACCAACCTGTGAAGTAGATGCTATTGTTATCCCCATTTCACATTAAAGGGGACTGAGGCTCAGAGAAATGAAATCTCTTGCCTGGAGTCACACAGCCAAGAAGTCTCTGAAATGAAATGCAAGAGCAGGTTCAAGTCTAGCACTCTATTCCTGACACCAGGCTGCCTCTTGAGATGCTTTCCTCACAGCAATCCTGTGAGCTAGGCAGTTATTCCCATTTTACAGATGAAAACTGAAGATTGCAGAAGTCAAGTACCTTGCCCATTGGCACATAGATAAGTGGAGCCAGGGTGGGTTCTCAGTATTCCTGAATTCAAGCTCCTTCTACTATGTTATGCTGTTAAAATGCATCTTGAGTTCTTCATAGATGTAAATCAGGATATGGACATGAGCTATTATTATGCAACTAGGTGATACAGTGGATAGAGTGCTGGGCCTGGAATCAAGACATGAGTTCAAATCTGGATTCAGACACTTACTAGCTATGTGACCCTAGCCAAGTCACTTAACCCTGTTTGAAACAGTTTCCTCATCTAAAATGACCAAGATAAGGAAATGGCAAACCACTCCAGTATATTTGCCAAGACAACCCCAAATGAGATCATGAAAAGTCAGACATGACTGAAAACAACTCAACAACAATTATTATTATTATGTAATATGGCATCAAAGCACCTTGGGTTTCAGAGAATTAATTAGTTGATATTTTAGCTGACATAACCAATCAGAAAACTCTATGTAAATGCATTGTCAATGCTCCTCTGCCATGCTTTGGGAGATGATTGGTTAACAGCCTGTAGTCAAGGCAAGATAGGAGTTCTTGTGGGAGAAAGAGACAGGTCCTTTCAGTCTCTGCCTGATAGAGTCTTAGAACTTAGGACTTTAGAGAAGTCAGAGAGCCTCTGGGAGGGTTGAGAAGGTGGTGGGCATCTAGTCCATGTCCACAGCTGCTTTAACAGTCTTTATCTCTCAAACTCTTCAGTGTTTTCAGTGTTCAGGAATTCAGGCACCTCCCAGATCAGCAAACAAGACATCCCTAAGGAACCACAACACAGAGGAACACAGACAAACAGGTAAAGCCACCCAGGAACTCCAAACCCATGGTGCCACACTGCTCTGCTTGTAAAGAGATCTTACCTGTGTCACCTGTTTCCTCAACTGTGAAAGGGTTATAATGCCACGTGTTCCTATGGGGCAGCTGCCTACGCTACATGTTCTGAGAGCTCTGAATACCTGAATTGGCACACACCCAGGCTTGAGCTGATCACCTGAGGATATAGGACTGATACATTTTTATTAGTTGCTCAACTGTCCCCATCTGCAAATAACTGTGGGAATCTGAATCTAGAGAAGCATTTGGCACAAGTAAACAAAGAGGTAAGACAGTCCATATATCTTACCCTGGCATAGAAGAATGCTGTTTCAGACAGAGATAATGCATGAGATGAATGGTCATTCATTATCAAAAAGACTGTGCCACTCATTCTTTGCTGCTATCTAGGAACATGGCCTGGAGCACTCCCTCTCTCCACTCCCCACCTTCCCCCTCCACTTCTTTGAAGCCAGCTGCCCCTCGTTTCTAAGTCTGGTAATTGTTCTGATGCAGCCCTGAGGCAGGAAGAAGGGACCATCTCATTTGCTACCAAAGACTCAGACAAGCTAAAGGGACATCCCCACATGAGGGTGAAGCATCTCATTTCTGACACTCAGATCCTGGGTGGAGACTTTTCTCCACGGGGGCCTAGGGTACCAAAGGGCTGGTAAGATGGGTCATCAGGAATTCTGGAGCCAGGACAAGAAGTGGGGATTTGAAGAATTTGTCAAATAGATAAGGTTTGTTTCTCACTCTCCTACACTCTATATTTGGCATCTTCCCCTTTTCCCTTTTAGACTTCTAATCTTAACTCCCTACTTGATTATTGTCACTATTTAACAGAAGACAAAACTGAGGCACAAAGAAGTCAAGTGACTTGCCCAGGATCACATGGCTAACAAGTGTCTGAGGTAGGCTTTGAACTCTGGCCTTCTTGACTCCCTGTCCAGGGCTTTATGCTTTTGTACCACCTAGGTGCCTCTGGATTCTGGTTCCTCAGTGCATAGTGTTGGATTCTTGATTACATCACTTCTTTCTGAGGCACAGTTTCTTTCACTGTAAAATGAGGGAATTTTACTAGATGGTTTCTATATAGTGGCAAGAATAGGAATTTTGGAATCAGAAGGCCTGGGTTCAAGTCCTGACTCTAGCAAATATTATTTGCTCTTGGGCAGTCACTTTCCTCTTTGAGCCTCCACTTCCTCATGTCATAATAGAGATAATATTTATGATCATACAATCTATCTCCTAAGACTACAATGAAGATCAAACATCATGACTTAGGTAGTAATCATAACTGACATTTATATATCATTTTAGCTCTATGAGTATTACCTCATTTTAACCTCCCAACAACCTCATGAGCTAGGTACTACAGATGTTATCCCCTTTTTGTAGATGAGAAAACAGCTTCTGAGACTTTAAGTGACTTTATCATCTTTTAAAAAAAATCTCCCCATCCTGTTATTATGTGTTTATTTTGCTGATACATTCATGTTGTCTTTCTCAAAAAAAAAAAATGTAAGCTCCTTGAGGGCAGGGACTGTTTTAGTTTTATTTGTCTCTCTAGCACCTGGCATAAAGCCTGGTGCTTAAAAATGCTTATTTTTTGGCTGCCTTTCTCAAAGTCACATAACAAGCGTCTGAGACAGGATTTGAACCCATTTTCCTACCTCTAAGTCTAGAGCTCTATCGCTATTCCATTTTCCTTCTCATAAAGTATAAATCATTGTATAAATGTGATTTCTCCCTTTCATCTGACTTTATCATTCTATTACCCTGTGTTTTCCCTGATGGGACCTTGTGCTCCTCTCCACTCCACCTCTTCAAATCAGAACTCCCAGGTCCAGAGCCCTCTACCTTCCAAACTCGCCCTTTGCTAGGGGGCTGAAACTAATCTGATAAAAGGAATTAATCCATGGACACCGAAAGCTGATAATGACTTCCTAAGTGACTCAGTCCCAGATAATACATTTGCATTTTAATAGGGGTCCTTAATGCCGGAACTGGTAGCATTGACTAATTATGGACTTTTTTTGTGTGTGGGGGGGGGGGAAGGGAGTAGGGAAGAAGGATGGAGGATCCTTGAAGCAGAAGGCCTTTGAATTTATGCAATTCAAATTCTACTGTAAGAAATTGTCAGCCCTATCTGTGCATAGGGCTAGAACTCCTAGGGCTCAGATCTCTGTAGTTCCCCTTCAGCTTCTTTGAGGGGCGTCTTAAGGTTAAAGTTCAGATTCCATGGTAAGCCTGCTTACATGAAATCTTGGAAGGACAAATGGAAATTGGCAATGGTGAGCACTCCTCAAGCCTGTCAATGATTAGCCCTTTGAATATATGGGTGGCAGGGTCATGCCCCTAAGGAGACAAGAGAATAAGGAATTAACTGGGAGATCAAGACACTGTCTGTTGATGGGGAAAGTAGCCTGAGAAAAGGTGAGTTTTTTCCTTCAAGAAGATGGTCTCATGTTTCACCTACATTGTGTTCTGCAGAGCAACTGATTAATTACTAGACACCTGCTGAGGACAAAAAATTACTTGAATTAGAGAGTTGAATTATTCTTTGCAACTGGGTTGGGGAACTTTGTAAGGGTGAGGAATGGGGGTGGGGCTGTGTGTATTGGTAACCAAGAGAAGGTCTTGGTTAGCAGGTCAGGGGCATGTAAGCAAAGAGCAAGCCAGAACAAAGGTTGCAAGATGTGGCGCCATAAGGAGCAAGTGAGGCTAACTCTTCCTTGCCTGCTGCCACAGCTGAGTCACAGCTCTTCTGGTCCTGCCCCTCCTGGGAACTAAAGAGGTCATCCCAACAAGTCCTGACACTGGCTGGACTCTGACTGACAGCTTCTCCCAGCCTAGTTTAATAAGCAAGACTTTTATTTGTTCCTTGAGAGATTTAACAAGATTATCCAGCTATTATGGCTTTTAACCAGAGCGCTTTGCAAAGACAAACATTAGTTATGTTTTCAGCCTGTCCCCAGCTCCTAGGATCCCCCAGAATCACTGTTTCAGACCTATGTCTCCCCGACTCAGTACCCTCTTATTCTTTCTGCCTGGGGGAAATATCTTTAAGCATTAGAGGTAAGGAGTAGAAACTAGCAGAATCTTCAAAGAATGATAGTAGGAAATTTGGAATGATGGAAGAAGGCACTAAGATCAGAGGGAGAAATAGGAAATGAATGGAAGCCCAAGTAATCCCCCTCCCTTCCATCACTTTTGTAGGGCCTTTGCTCTCTATGTCTGGGGTGGGGGGACCTCTAAAAATCCCAGGCAGTTTTCCTAGGCTGTGGGAATCTGAACTCAGTGTTGGTAAGGAACTCTCCAATATTTGAGATAGATTTGTAGATAAACCTAGCACCTGCCAGCCATTCCCATAATAAACTCCTGTTTTCCCAGCTGTAGTCTGCATCCTTTAGGCATGAAAAGAAGCCTTTCCCACACTTCTTGGTTTCCAGGGTCTTCCCAAAGGCAGCCCCAAAAGATCTCAGTGTGTCAGAACCTAAGAAGGCACTATGTTTACTAGGTTAGGGAGGAGGGACTGAGTGCAGGGAGTGGAGGAATGGAGGTGATGGAAGAAGGAAGAGAAGCTGCCTCCTTCCCATTCTAGCCAAGGACTTGTTCTTTTCTGGGCACAGCTGTGTAACCCAAGCAGGGCCTGGAAGTCACTGTGAAATGCAACACGTTCTAAGAAATTCCGTGGAAAGAATGACATCATGGCCAGCCCCTCCAGTGCCCCCCTCCTCTTTTTTTTTCCAGTGGGAGTGAGAAATAAATAGACTGACACATTTTCCAGTCAGGGAGTGATTCTAGGGAGAAAGTTTACCTTGGCACAGGCCTCCAGGTGGAGTGATGAGAAACCTTATCTGCCCTGGCTGAGTAAACAAGAAACATTCATTCTTCTAGTTGTCTCAGTCACTGAACAGGTTAACACCAGGAGGGCAGTCAATAATAGTGGGCTGTGCATTGGCAAAGGCAAAATACATCTGGGTTGGTGCCCATTAGGGGATGAATGCATGTCACCTGTAGGTGACTTGCTGGCTGACCAAGATTGTGACTTGGCAAAGCCTCTTAACAGGTCAGAGGTTAAAAAAAATAACACAAAAAAATCTTAGAGCCTAGAATGGGGGGATTGTGGATATTTCAATGCTTAGTAGGGACTGTATTCTAACTGATGAAGATATTCCCTCTAAGCCAGGAGTTCTTAACCTTTCTTATGTCATGGAATCCTTTGTTGGTCGGGTGAAGCCTAGGTTTCCTTTTCAGAATCGTGTTTTTGAAGTAAAAAAAAAAAAATACATAGGATTACAAAGGAAATCAATTATATCTCTCTAGCTGTCTATCTCTCTATCATCTCTATCCAACTATTTGTCTATTATCTAACCAACTATCTATCTTTCTATCATATCTCTGTAATCTCTACCCAACTCTTTGTCTATCTTCCATCTGTCTGTCTACTTCATAAAGCCCAAGGTAAGAAACCTTGCTCTATGCCCATCCCTTCTCATCTAGCATAACTCTCATCCATGCCTTTCTTAAAGCCCTCCAAACAAGATCCACTGATTGGTTTTGGGCGCCTTTCTCTGGCTCTTTTCATATGGAAAGCAGTTGTTGTTTTTTCTGGGGCTGTTTTGTTTTTCTCTTCATATTCCCTGTACCTAAGGAGGCAACATTCAGAGAGAACTAGTGTAGGAGTCAGGAACACTTGGGTCCAAGCCCTGTATCTGACATGGTGTACCCTGACTCTGGGTCTGTGGGCAGGTCATGTAGTTTCGCAGTGCTCCATGCCACCTAAGACTATACATGTGATGAAGAGTAGTAGAAAGAGTAGGAGATTTGGAATCAGAAGAACTGCACTTGAAATCGCTCGTGATGTTGAACGACTCTTATTTAACCTCTTTCAGCCTCACTTTCCTTTATAAAATTGGGAACTGGAATAGATTACTTTTAAGGTCTCTCCAACTTGGAACTAGAGTAGATTACTTTTAAGATTTCTCCAATTCTAAACCTATGATCCTAAGGCAATTAGACGTAGAGATAGAAAGGCTCTTAGAGGCCTTCTAATCCAACCAACTGAAACCCAGGGAGGTCACATGATTTGTCTAAGGTTATATAGGGAATAAACATTTGGGGAAGGATTTGAACTCAGGTCATCTGACTCTAGAAACAATGCTTTTCCCACTGTAGTGGCCGAACTGCATTGGCAGCAGTTTTTAACACAGGGAGTTCCCTACACCAGTGAAATCCCAAATTCAGACAAAGGGGGGAAAAATCCCAGCTTTAGCGTAATGCCCAGTGTCTTGAAAAAAGTAAGTGTCTGATTACTGAATTGAATTGAATTTCATACACCTCTTGGTTTCTACCTGACTTCCAAGAGTATCCTGGAAATACCTCTAAGTGTAGTACTTAAAGAGGACAAAGAGCTAGGTAGAGTATCAAGGTAGGGAAGCTAGAAGAAAGTCTTATTTTGGAAACTATTTGGGTGTTAATACAAGTCATTTGTGTTAGCTGTCTTCATTACCACTCCTTCCAAAAATCTGGATTGATTTGAGACCACAAATGAAAGGGAAGAGTATATATAGGCCAAGAGTCTTTGACCTTTTCTATGTCATGAACTCTTTTAGCAGTCTGGTGACCCCTTCTCAAAGTAATATTTTGAGTAATTGAAGGAAATGCTAAATTATAGTTAGAGGTGATTGAAAATAAAGATGCCATTTTTTTCCCATCTAAATTCATGGATGTCCCTGAAATCTATCCACAGACTCCTTGGTGGAGGGAGTTCATGAATCCCAGGTTGAGAACCCCTGGTATAGACCAAGGCAATTTTTGTTAATAATTGCCACTTGTCAAAAACAACAACAACAACAAACCGAGTCTCTCTGGAGAGATAGTAGTGCCAAATAAGGGACTTTGGGTATCTATTAAATACATTTTTGGTCTAAGTAGAGATGGTTACAGAAAAAAATGGGACAAGCTTGTTTTTGAGATTCACTGCAAAGGTCCCCTTTAATGTAGCAGGTTAGAATAAGTATCTCTGGAGTACTTTTCAGGGTTGCAGAAGAAAAAACAGTCCAGTCTAGGGGACATAATCAGTTTGAAGACCCCTAGAACCAGACTGAGTCAACCCTGTGATACTGAAATAGTTTGAAATATGTCTTTGCAAAGCCAGCTTTGCAACATGAAGCAATTTCCAGGTACATTTTATGCCTGTTGACATCATGGGCAAAGGAGTTACCCATCTGGCTTTATGTTGAGGCTGATCTTGGCTATGACAGAAACACTGAAAAATTCAGGGAACAATGGGACCTCTACACCATTAACTCACCTGATTCAAGCTTTGGATGCCTTTGGCAGACAGGGGCCCTGATGGCTACTTAGCCAGCTTGGTTATGCCATACAATAATAATAGCTGATATTTACATAATATTTTAGAAATAAAAAGTGCTATGATTATCTTGTCTGATTGAAGTCTCATGACAACCTTTTGAGACAGGTACAGCAGGTATTATAATTTCTGTTTTACAGATTAGGAATCTAAAACTCAGAGGAGGTTAAAAGGCTAGTAGGTTGTTAGAGTTAGTAGCTGAACCCAGAGATCTTCCTGATTCTAGGTCTGGTTGATCCTGTATACTTTTTACCAGGCTACCTCTCTGAGAATCCAAGCATCTTAGAGTTGGAAGACATCAAAGAGCTCATCTAGCCCAAATTATAAAGGAATAAGAATCTTCTCAACAGCATAAAACAGTAAGGTGGGACAGTGGTTACAGAGCTGGTCCTGGAGTCAGGAAGACTTTCATTCAAATCTGGCTTCAGAAACTAGCTGTGTAACCCTGGGCAAGTAACCTAACCCCTGTCTGCTTCAGTTTCCTCCTCTGTGAAATGGGGACAATAAGAGCATCTACCTCTCCGAGTAGTTGTGAGGATCAAATGAAATAATGTTTGTAAAGTACTATTATTATTATGAACATACCCAATAAGTGAATGTGTTAATAAATCTTCCCATCTTGATTCTGCCAGAATATACCTCACAATAGGGAACCCACTGGTAACTCAAGGTATCTCATCTTATTTTTGAAGAGTTCTAAATGTTAGAAAGCTTCCCCCCCCCCCATCTCCTTACTTCAAGCTGAAAAGTGCCTTTCTTCGACTTATCTACACCTTTGGAGAGGGTGAGGAGAATGGGACCTTGAAGCCCCTAGCTGGGATCATATCTGCTGCCATGGTGTGTCAAAATGAAAAGCTTTGGGCTACCTTAAGCCCAAGAGGTCAAAGTCAAGAGTGACTGCAAACTCTGAAAGCTGATGGCCAATCTTGACCTGTGCATGGTGTGATAAGGATTCTTGTCTGAATGGTGGATTTTTCCATCACACACCCAAGATCAGGCACACCTGCAGATACACAAGACTGTCACTGTCAGTGGCAGGAGTAGTGATATACAGTTCACCAGGGCAACCATTCACACCTGTTCCCCTGAAGTCAAAGGGAGTTGGCAAATGTAAGAAACATACAAATAATACCAACCATGGATGCTAAAAAAAACAATGACAATTGTGAGGGGAAGGAGCCATTTCAATTTCTTGGATTAAGGCTGGTGTTATTTCCCTATCCCTGACCCAGACCAGACAAAAGGTGGGGAGCAGGAGGTTGGGGGGGGTGTTCTCAACTTGGCCCTCACTGTGAGATTCCACTGATGTGTAAAAATATGTGCCTGTGTGAACATGTGGTGTCCAAAGGGCAAATGATGAGTCTTGTGACTGGCATGAACTTGAAAAAAATCTTTCTCAATGTAATTGTTGAATTTAATTGTAATTGTTGACTTTAATGTGCTGAAGAAACTGACTATGGCCCTAGTAGGTAAAAGGATGGAACAAGACAGTGCTACCACTACAATACCTGTCTACACTGTCCAATCACTTATTCCTAATCAGGGTTACATAGCTACATAGCCCTACTACATTGCCAAAAATGTTGCCAAGGGTAGAAGAGGTTCAGATAACAATCCTAAAGGATGTTAAGCCAGTTTGGATTGCTGGAAGTAGAAGTTAACTTATTTTAACCATACTTTTTCCTTTCTCCTAGATAACCTTGACTTGATTTTCTGTGGACCAAGGAAGGATCATTTCCTCTACTATGTTTTTTCTACTAACAAGGAACAGAAGTGGTTTCATCATGTGAGTTTCACCTTCTTTTCTTCTCCCAGTTCATCCACAATGCAGGCCCTAATGATGTCACCATTTACCATAACACCCCATCAATCATTGGATTTAAATTTGGAAAGGAGTTTAGAAATCATCCAGTACAACTCCCTCACTTATAGGTGAGGCAAGTAGGGCCCAGAGACAGCAAATAATTAACCCAAGTCCACCCAGGTAATAAAAAGCAGAGCTGGGATTCAAGCCCACATTTCTGGATTCTAGATCCTGTGTGTTCCCCCAGCTCTAGCCCACTGCCCTTTTCAGAAAGCAAGTCACACCCACATTTTACAGGTGAATAAGCTCAGTCACTGAGGAGAGAAGTGATGTTTGACATTTTATGTGGTGACTAAGAAGCAAAATTTGGGAATTTCCTATTTGACTTCACTGTCTTTGTGTTTTCTTAAGAAAAAAAGTAAACAGCTAGGGGTTTTTGACCGTGGAGATCAAGGAAATACGAAAATGTATAATTGGTTCTCTAATAATAGTTACTATTTATATAGTACTTTAAGATTTGCAGCTGTTATCTGATTCTATGTTCACAATAGCCCTGGGAGGTAGGTACTATTATTATCCCTATTTTGTAGATGAGGAAACTGAGGCAATTAGAGGTTAAGTGACTTGCCCAGGGTCACCTAACTGTTAAGTATCCAAGACCAGATTCAAATTCAGATTTCCTGATTCCAGGTCCAGTGCTCTCTTCAGGTCAGGGAGTCAACAGAGCAGGGTTCTTTACACAGACTCTATCACTGGCTAGCTATGGAACCCTTGGTCCATCTTCCCCTACTCTGAGCATTAGCTGTCTCTCTCATAAAGTGAAAAGTTTGGGGCTCGATGACCTTCTAGCTCTAAAGTCATAGAATCATAGATTTAGAGCTAGGAAACCCAAGCCCCTCATGAGTCAGAAGCTTAGATGTGTTCTTTAGGCAGAATGTGAGCCCAGATCTTTGCAGCTTTATGCTGCCTCTTTATTGCTCCATGAGAAACAAGTGAACCAGGGTTTAACTGGTGGGGTTCCTTGGCAAACCCTTCATCTTACCAATCAACAGGTGATGGGACATCCCTCCCATATAAAGATCATATTTTTAATTTTTTTGAGGGATAGTTAACTCAATTAAATTTATATTGAGTTTAAATAAGGATATATTAAGTGCCTCCTTTGTGCCAGACACTGGGGATATACAACAATGAAAGCAAGTAATCCACACCCTCAAGGAGCTTATATTCTACTTGTAACCTCATGGAAAAAATTTAGGACTTGAATAAAGGAAATGCAGACTAGGTTTTTTTTGTTCTTTTCATTTTTCTGAAAGGTTATACTGTGAACCTGAGCAGAGGTGTTGGGAAGAACAAGAAAATCAGGACACAAACGCATGGACAGACGGAATGTCCAGGACAGGTCTGAGTTTTCAGTGACACTACCTTTCCCCTCCTGACCCCTGACCCCCAGCACTCCTAGAATGAGCGTAGGGCTCAGAAAGAGGGGCTTGAGAAAGTGGGCCTGCCTCATCCCCATTTCCCTAGTGTCAGGCAGCGAGACTTCAGAAGTCTCTGTGCACGCTCCACGTTAAGTAGAGCTCTACTCATTAGGTTTTTAAAATCTGTGCATGTTCTTGCCCCGTCCCTAGTTAGCTTCACTGAGAATCATAAAAGACACTTGACCTTTTTCTCTTTTATCACTTTTCACCAGTTTTCATCCAGTCTCTCAAATGACTTCTGGGGTTTCATTGCTCTCCTTTTTCAATGATGTCAACACGTTCTTTGTATGGGTTGCTGATGCTCACCTGAGCTGCTCTGCACCAGACTTTGAGCTGGGGCCGGTTGCAGAGTTGGGTGTAGAAACCAGCTCTAGAACTTACATCTCTGTTCTTTCCAGATGAGAAATCATGGGTGTAAATGCCCATTTATTCACACCTTTCTTTCCTTGCACTACCATTTGGTGTGACTGGTTCCCTGAAATGCTGTCAGTAAGTCCTATCCAGGATATAAGACTCCAATCAGACACTGCCCCTGGAAGGACAATGAAGAAGAGTGTCGGACAGGTGGAGAAAAGCACTTTGCTTGTAAGATTGAGAAATGGGTCAGAGGTCGTCAGAGGTCTCGTCTCAAAAGACAAACTTGTCCCAAGACAGATAGTTTTGAAAACCAGTCACTTAAACCTTTCTGGGCCACAACTTTCCCATTTGTAAGGTTTCTCCCAGTTCTAAATCTTATGACTTTATGAACACATCTTCTTTAAAATGTACCTTTGTTTTCTATGACCTTGGTTAAGTCACTTAACTTCCTTAGGGGTCAATTTCTTTATGTGGAAAATGTGTAAGTCACCTCTGAGGTTCCTTCTAAATCTAAGTCGATGATTCTATGACCACCCTGCATTGTTTTCACTTGTGTCTGATGGGATAGGTACAGAGTAGCCTATTGGACATTCATCTATGTGGTAGGATTTTATGGTCCCTTCTTCCCCCCAGAGCCACCCCCAGTAACCTACAGTTGGGGGGAATTCCATCATTAGTAATGGATTATTTGGTTTAAGAACCTCCAAGCATCTACCTTGGAAATACAAATAGGCATATTAAATAAAGGAGCTATTCATACTTAAGTTTGATTAATTTATCAGATTGTTATTCTTTCTAGGTAGTCTCTCAACAAGCATTCATTAAATGCCTACTATGTGCCAGACATTGTAATACATATTGAGGATACCAGAAAAGGCAAAAATCATGGTCCCTTCCCTCAGGGAACTCCCATTTTCATGGGAAAGGAGCAAGAAGACAATACTCAAATTGTGCACATGCAAAATACATATGGTATAAACGAGAGACACCAGCAGTGGAGGGGAGTAAAGAAGGAGGATGGAACCCAGAAGGGCCTTTGAGAGAATAAGGTTGGATTTGAGCTGAGTCTTAAAAGAAGCCAGAGATTGGGATGAAGGGATAAAGCATTCCAGGTATCTAGGACCCTGATCCAAAGGACTTCGTTGCAGAAAATGGAGGAGTAATTCAGGACCCTGGAAAAATGTAGGTCCCTGATATAGTGAGAATCATGAGGGCACTTAAAGGCCAGGGTAATACGTTCTTTGAAGCCAGGAACTGGTTTTGCTTTTGTCTTTATCTCCCCAGTGCCTAGCACAGAGCCTGACATGTAGTAATGCTTGTAGACTGATGAATCATTATGAAAGATGACAATTGTACAGTGTGTTAAGATTCACAAAGTATGTTGTATGTAATCTTACGTGATTTTTACTTCAACCCTATAAGAAAAATATTAACTGTATTGTTATCCTCATTTGTCAGATAAGGAAAGAGGATCTCAGAGCTGGTAAGTGACTTTTCCATGGTCACAAAGCCATTAAGTGTCAGAAGCTGGACTTGAATCTAGTTCTTCTTGGCCCAAGTCCATCCATCTCTCTATCGTGTGTTCCTACCTCAAAAGATGCATAATGTCAAGATGTACAAAGGGGACCACAGAATACTAGAAGTTTAGAGCCAGAAGAGACCTTAGTGATTATTTAGTTAAACTTTTATTTGATCGGTGAGGAAACTAAAATTTAGGTAGGGGAAGGTACTTCTTCCAGGTCATATCCAATGACTACTAGAGTCAGAATTAGAACCCAGGGCTCCTGACTCCTGGTGTGGTGTTTGTTACTCTGCAACCTACTATAAGTGGAAGTCTCGGTAGTAACACTTCATCTAGAATAAACTTGACCTATGGAGACTGATTTAAGGTGCAAGGGCTAGATTGGGAGTCAGAGGACCTGGGTTTTACTCTTGCCTTTCCTTACCTGTATCACCTTGGCCCAGTCATCTAACCTTTCTGGGCCTCAGTAACCTCCAAATTCCCTTCTGAATCTAACTCTGTCACCCTACCTAACCACTATGCCTAGGACTACCTTAATGTAAGAAAAATACCAATAATAACTTCTCTAAGTTATAACTTAGAGAAAGAAGTTAACTGTCCAACAATCACCCGAATTATTTTAGCACTTTTACTAATGTTAATTAGTTTCTTGTAAATTCTATAAAGAATCCACTGCTGTAATAAAGGCATGCAGAATTCAGTGGTCTTGCTTGAGCATTTATTCCTATATACTAATGTATTTCTACTTTTCTCACACAGTCAGCAGAAGCAAATAAATGCCTTCAAGAGCATCAAAATGTAGTGTGATATAATATGGACCCAGCTATCAGATCCTGAGACCAGGCACCAATGTGGGTGTGAAAATACATTGGAGATGAAAGTGAGCCTCTGCTAGCTAGGGTTACCAAGCTGGCAGAAATGTACAGGTAGAATCAGTCCCTGATGCATAACTTACGTTTTAATGCCTTAGAGGAGCAGTGGGTGTGAAATCAGCCATCAAGGAGACAACTGCCCTCAGAGAGAGCTACCCAGCATCCTGCATACTTGAAAAGAAAACCAAAAGTGCTTTGGCTGCCCAGGAGAAACTTGTGTAAGTATCTTCCTATTTTTATAACTGGCTGGGACCACAGAGCTTGGCTAGTCAGGGCTGTGAGTAAAGGGAATGAAAGCTTGGGGATGTAGGGATCTTGTGTGGATTGATCAGTATTCTGAAGCCTCTCTCATACTAATCCAAGAAAAAAGGGAACAGCTTGCTGGCTCCCACTCTACAGAGCATCTTATTATATAATATGAATCTAGAGGCTATGTGATTCTCTCTGTCAAAGTCTGTGTGTGTGTTGAAAGAGGAGAGAGAGAGAGAGAGAGAGAGAGAGAAAGAGAGGGAGAGAGAGAGAGAGAGAGGGAAGGAGAGAGAGGGAGGGAGGGAGAGGGAGGGAGGGAGAGGGAGGGAGGAAGGGAGGGAAGGAGGAAGGAAGAGGGGGGGAGGGAGAGGGAGAGGGAGAGAGGGAGAGAGAGAGAGGGAGAGGGAGAAGAGAGAGAGGGAGAGGGAGAGGGAGGAGAGAGTGACAGAGAGAGAGAATGAGAATGTGTATATTTCCTTAATTGGACATGAGAGTTTTGGATGGTTTCCAGTTGTGTGTTTGACTTTCAGTCCCAGATCTGAAAGATCTCATCGAGGTCCCTGCTTATAAATCTCCCTTTGGTTCAAAGACCTCTCAATATGAATAAAAGAAGGAAAAAATAATAAAGGAACTGAATAGCTTCAAAGTTGATCAAGGCAAGTAGTCATAGACTTGAAGCTTTCTCTCTTCCTCCTGGGGGAGGGAAGGAAGCCAGGAAACATATCTCTGAGCTGGCTTGAAGAGTGAGAAAATTTAATCCTCAGTTCATTTCAGCAAATGTTTATTAGGTGCCCCTACTGTGTGCCAGGCCCCATCATGCCTATTGGACCAAAATCAGGACTTAGCTAGGTATGCTGAACTCTCTCTTGGTCCAATGTTCTTTCTGTCCATCATAGCTGCCTCCCAAATGGTAAATAAGGAACTCAAGAGAAACAGGAGGGAGGTCTGTTTGTTTCAGAATGAGTTGAGAACTGAGCTAGATGAGATAATCTTTGTTTTTCTTTCCTTCTCCCCCCCTCCACCTTTTCGATTATTAAATGAGTTTCACACATAAAATTGGCTTGGAAACATCCCCCTCTCCCACACATCACATTTTTTTTTAGACTCCTGTAATTGATTCAGATATTTTCAGAAGTTCACAGGTTCCCAAAGTGGTGAATGTGTTTGCTTACTCCTGCTGGACTGGCTCTGCTGGGTGTCTAAATTCCCAGTCCTTGCCAATGAAATTATCGCTTTTATGTTGAGTTTATTGCTTGGTTGTAAAAAATCAACCAGGGTCCCTGCCAAGCAGACACCATACGAAACAATGAGTTACAACTATATGACCATAGAACTAGAGTGGGAAGGGAGCTCAGAGGCCACCCTCATTTTTACAGATAGAGGAAAATGAGACCCACAGAGGTTAAGTGCCCAGGGTCAGGTGGGCAGTGAGTATCAGAGCCAGGATCTGAATAATAATGATAGCTACATTTATAAAGCACTTGAAGGTTGGCAAAGCACTTTATAAATATCCTCTCATTTTATTTACCTTAACAACAACCCTAGGAAGTAGATACTATTATTATCTCCATTTTACAGATGAGAAACTGAAGCAGACGGGTTTAATGACTTGCCCAGGGTCACAAAGCTAGTTAAGTGTCTGACACCAGATTTGGGCTTGGGCCTTTCTGGCTTTAGGTCTATCCATTGTGCCATCTATTGCCTCATGTCCTGTGACTTCAAGAGTCAATGATCTTTCCCCTGTTAAAAAAAATTAAATGAAGAGCTTACATTTTATTGGAGAGAATAAAACATATATATATATATATATATATATGGAAAATTAAATATAAAATACAAAGTAATTTCTGAGGAAGTTTCTAGCTGGGGGAGGCCACATTAGCAATGTGGGAGCGGTTTCTTTTTTTGTCTTATTTTATTTTTCTCTACTTGTTAAATAGAATAGCATTTTTGCTTGCTTTTCTATTATTTGCTTTTCTTGAATTTCTTATTATTTCTTCAATTAACAAAAAATCCATTTTCACTCACTTTCATTTCTCCCTCCCCCAATGAAAGGGAAAAAAGAAAAAAAAAACCTTGTAATAAGTATACAAAATCAAGTAAAATAAATTCCCATGTTGACTGTGTCCAAAATATCTTTGTCTCGTTCTGCACCATAACCTCTTAATAAGATGTGTGGCATTCTATATAACTGGTTGTCTGTAATTGTGGTTGGTCATATTGATCAGAATTCTGTCTTTCAAAGTTTTTTGTCTTTACCAATGTTTTTTATTGTACAAATTGTCATCCTGGTTCTGCTCACTTCACCTGTGTCAGATCATACAACCCATTTGGGAGTACTCTTGGAAAAAATTGAGCAGAGAAAGATCATTCAAAATTCGTGCATTTTTTTAAATGGTTATTTTTTAAGACAGGAAGCAACTGGGAAATAGGTACTTTTTTATGTTAGAGGGGATCTAATATCCCTTGGTTTTGTCCATTGAAAACCTGCTTTTCTAATAGGATATTTAAGCCCTTTGTTTTGGGTACAGGTTTTCTGTTAGGGACGAGGAGAGAAGACTAGAGAAAGAGTGGTCTAGGAATAATTTCCTTATCTGTTTTTCTATAACCAGTGATGTTGATGGGATAGCAATCATCTCCCCTGGATTTGGGCACAGTCTGAACTTACTAGTTGTGTGACCTTGTACAAATTAACTTAGCCATTTAAAGGCTCAGTTTGCTCATCTGTAAAAAAAAAAAAAGGACACCAGACTTTCTCTCTTTATTTCATATGGTTATTATAAGGATCAAATAAGACAATGTATTCAAAAGGGGCATCTAGGTGGTGAAGTAGATAAAGCATTGGGTTTAGAATCAGGAAGACTCCCTGAGTTCAAATCTAGGCTCAGAAAGTTACTTAGCTGTGTGACCTTGGGCAAGTTATTTAACCCTGTTTACCTCAATTTCCTCTTCTGTAAAATGAAGCTGAAGAAAGAAATGGTGAACCACTTCAGTGTCTTTGCCAAGAAAACCCCAAATAGGGTCATGAGGAGCCAGGCACAACTGAATAATGCAAAATTTAAAAATGCTTTTTAAATTATAAAGCTTTATAATGATGTTGATTGACAGAGGCCTAAAAAATCAGGAGTCTGCATATAACTTCTGCCACTTAATCCTTGGATAACTTGGAGGTAAGTAACCTCACTAACTGGTGGTGTTAGTCCCTCATTTGTAGAAAAAGTAACCTCTGGCAAAGTGTCAGTCAGAAGGACTGAATACAGAGCACTGTGGTAGGTGGTAGAAAGATGAGGGACCTAATAAGATGGACAAATAATGAGAAATACTTTAAAAGTCTTCAAATAATACCTAGGCAAGAAGACATCCTCAGGCCATCCCTTGCTATAAAATTCCCTAAAGCTTGCCCTACTCTCAACTTTTTAATTTCTGCTAATGTCATCCCCACCCATCATTACTAGGCAACTAGGGTTGAAATTTTAGAATCTCCTTTAGTTCTTCCCTTTGCTTCCCCTTCCCCCTTTCCCAACCCTGTTATTTCTTCCTTCCCAATATTACTTAAAACCCTTCCATTCTCACCACTCTCTGAACCTCCACCCTAGTTTAAGCTTTCTTGTTTGGGTAATTGTAATAGCTACCTAACTTGCTAGCAATAAGACTCCATTCTGTCTCTTCTCATATTCATTCCTCCCCTGGTTGCCTACAGTATATATGCCTAGGGCTAGCCATGCCACTCATCTACTCAAGAAGCTTCAATAGCTACCTATTCCCTGTATAAGATAAAATATAAACTTCTTAACTTGGCTTATAACAGCTTCCTTGATCTAATTCTAGCTTATGTTTCTAGCCTTAATTCATTTTCATGTCCTCTATGCTCTCTCTCAGTTCCAGCTAAACTGGACTACTAACTATTCCCAGATCTTATAATGCATCTCCAATCTCCTTAAATTTGTTAAGGCCAGACAACAGAGCTGAAGCAGGTTTGTGCATTATTCCCAGTTGCTGAAATCCTCTTCTTGCCCAAGATGCAGTTCATCCCCATTACTTCCTTGAAGAAGCCTTCTTCATTTTCAGGCTAAATGTTCTATTCTTCTTCAAACTGTCTTACAGCAATTTGATTTATCATGAGCTAAGTTGTAATATTATTGGTATACATTTATATACTCCCTATTAGGATATAAGTTCCTTGAAGGTAAGGACTGATTTGTTTTGCATCTGCATATTCTCAATAATTAGCACAGTTCCTTGCACAAAGTCAAGTGCCTAATAAATGTTTATTGAACTAAATTGAATAACTAAAACAAAATATATGAGACAATTAGGTTGCATCATGGGGAAAGTCCCATCAAATCCCAACATTTTTCTGCAGGAAATGGGGCATAAATTGGGGGAACAGGGAAAAATTCAGGACTTGATGGCCTTACCCTTGGAAAGCCACTGGCCATATACATCTCTCAAAATGCTTCTCTTCTTACCAAAGAGAACTTCTAAATCCTCAACAGGGACATTGATCTAATTTTTCTCTAAAGTTTTGAAAGTTTCCAAAAGGCAGATGACATAGAAAAAGCAAAGTGTGGCTTTTGTAAAGCTTTCAGTGAATGGCTGTGTCTGTGAGATATATATATATATAATATAATATATCTGGGAGGAAAAGGAGAAAGAAACTGGTTACTGCCAGGCCCTCCTCAACCTCTGTCTCCAGAATCTGCTCTCTGACTTTAGACATTTCATTATCCCCTGCCAGGGAGTTTTCTCTCCCCTCCTTGGTAAAGATCACAGATCACAGACTTCTCTGTAGTTTGCATTCTGATTTAACTAAATAGATTACAACATCCCTTACCCCAGCCAGCAACTTTGGGCAGTTTCCCCACCCCCTCTGCAAAAAAAAAAAAAATCCAAACAATTTCCCTTTGTTTGTTGTTACCGCGATACACTATGAGTATCATGTTAGTAACCTGTCCACAGAAACGATGCCCCTTACCAAGCTACTATTTCTATGTATCTTTATGAGGAACTTTTTCCCCCCTCTCCCAGCCTTAAAGCCACTGGTTGCATGAGAATGAGTGGAAGATCTTCAAGTAAAGAGAGAGAGAGAGAGAGGATAGTGTTCTTTTTATTACTATTTAATACAAAGAAGCAATGATTTGGTGCACAGATTCCTGGCATATACAACACATTCCTCAGCTTTCCTTTTACCCATTTTGCCAAAGGTATGCAAACGTATGTGTTTTATGTACATTCGCTGCCTTTCATAGAGCTCTGGCTGACTTGAAAACAGGTGTGTCTTTCCCCTTCATTCTGTTGCTTTCGCCCCCACCTTTGCAGGGTTAGATGTGTTACTCTCCATTTTTTTTTTTTTTTTCAAGAGGAACAACTCTGATTTAGACAAAGAAAGCAAAGAAGCATCCTTCTCAAGCCATCTCAACCCTGGCTCCCAGACTGGATGCTGGGGGAGGGGTTGGGGGAGAGTAATAGGGTGTGCACCAGGACAGTGGCCAAACAAACCAGACCTGCATGGCCATTCCTTGGCCCCAAACGGAGGAGTGAGATTAAGGGGAATTGTCAGTTCTTTGTTTCTCCGGTCTAAAACCAGACTTCCTCCGAGCCTGGTCTGGGAGCTAGGGCTGTGGGGTGGTGTGTCCCCTCCCAGCTTGACTCTTTGGTTCCCTCCCCCACCCGTCGCCGCGCAATGTGTGTATGAATATGTCTCGTGGAAAAAACCCAGGATGAGACTACATCCTCTCTGGCACACACACATATACATACACATATACATGTATGTTATGTGTGCAATACATATACATCATACAAAAGTATATGCATATTCATGCAGGCATGAATGTATGCATGGATATCTAGCCCAATACATTTGAGTGAGACCCTCCGCGAACAGCAGGGACTCAAACAGACCCCTTCGGAAATCACACAACTTCGAGTCGACCTCCCACAGATTATTTTCCACTCGGCTGGGGGCTCGTGGTCAGGGTCGCTCTCTCGAAATAGAACGGAGCAGCTCTGGGCTTGGGAGGCTGGAGGGCCGGGGAAGGCGCGGGTTCGAAGATACTCCGCCCAGAGGAGGCTTGCAAAGAGGGCTACCCTTGGGGACTGCCTGGACTCTGTCTAGTGCCCAGACCTTGGGCATGGGATGTGGGTGGGCAGCAATAGGCTACGCAAAGGCGTTGGTGCAGATGCAGGCTACCGAGGCGGGGGCGGGGGGGGGGGGGGGGGTGTAGCTTCAATGAATGGAAGCTGAGTTGGTGGGGGGGAGGACTTTTCTTTTAAAGCACGGCTCATTTGCCTTGAAATGCAGGTCCATTTGTACTAAAGGACTAGGATTCCACTCACGTAGTCTTTGCACTCCCCCCTCCCCATTCCACACTATCTCTCCTTCTTACGTTCAGAGATCTCCCACTCTCTCTCCAGGAACCCAAAGGGGACAGCTTACTTTGTATGGGAGACGAATGGAGCTGGTTGGATTTGTGATAGGGGGACAATCACCCGCAGAATCAGCCAGCGATGGCAGGGAGGAGGGGTCAGTGTGCGAGTGTGCGTGTGTGTGTGTGTGTGTGTGTGTGTGCGTGTGTGTGTGTGTGTGCGTGCGTGCTCGGGAAGGGGTGGGGGGGGGACGAGGGGGGAGGGAAGGGGGGAGCTGCAGCAAACCAGGGCCCTTCTGAGGAGCCGAGCGGAGCCGCAGGCACTAGCTCGCAGCTACGAAACCATTCATGATTTTGGTGACGTTATTCCAGTTGTGGGGGGAGGGAAGGCGGGGCCTCTGGAGCCCAAGGCCCGCCCCCCCCTACTCCTATAAATAGGGCTTCCCAGGCTCTTTGTGGGGCTGAGAGCTCATTAGGAAGGGAATCGGCAGGTCTGCTTGCTAACCTTTCCTCCGGGTGGTGGTTGAGCGCGGTGGGAGCCAGTGCACCTGATATCTTGCCCTCTGGAGGGGGTGTCCCGGGACGGTTAATTTCTCCATTTCCCCTAAAAGCTCAAGAAAACTGCTGGGCGCTGGGCCACTGCAGTGCCCTCTTTCCTCTGGCCCGGGGACCGTTTTTTAAATATCCAAGGGCGTGGGTCAGCCTCCCTTAGGACTTCATGTCTGTATATTTCCCCATACACTGGTGAGTATTTATTCTTTACCCTTGCTGTCTCTCATACGGTGGGGTCTAAACCAGCGGCTCCCGTCATCTCCTCCCGGGTTCCGTCCCTTTAGGGCTCAGTGACTACTGTGACTGTGACTTAATGAGGAGGGGCAGTTCTCCTTTCCTTGCGATCATTCAGCTAAATGCCGAAGTCGCACCTAAGCGGGGGGCGGGGGCTTAAGCGGCCGGGAAGGTATTGAAAGAATCCAGACAAAGACAGTGAACTTGGAGGCTTCGCATAAGTGCATGATGGCTGGGGGTGCTAATGGGGGAGAGGGTGTAGCAAACGTGACCGATATTCTTCCTACTTTGCCCTGTGCTCCAAATGCCCCCTCCTCAAATGAGGATTGATGTTAGAATCTCATGGGTGTTGCAGGATTTGGGGAACGGAGACAGTTTTCTTTCCCCTTTTTTCTCTCTTTCCGATGCTGCCCTTCCTCCTCCCACCCCCTCCGTTTTTTCTTTGGTTTGTATGACAATCTTGATGTAGAGTGCTGGAGATGGGCTTGACAGGGTGCTTTGACGGCTACTGTGGTACTGGTGTTGGAAGAGAAGAGAGCCCCCTATGGACCGGCTGGAGGGGGGCGGGGTAGTGGTGGTGAGATTGGTGATAGTGGTGGTACAATATGTGTGTGCTCGCGCGAGTGTGCGCGTGTGTGCGCGCCTTCTCCCCGCACTCCTAGTGAGGAACGCTGCATCCTTTTGACCCCATCGCTTTCCTTCTCCCCTTTTCAAAGAGAAGTGCCTTTGAAAACCACTCGATTTGACTGGGGAGGGGGCAAAGCAGCTGATCAAGTCCCAGCAGCAAGAAAGGGGAGCCAGGAGAACACAAACCAGCAACCTGGCATGGGTTGGGGAATTGCTGGGGGGATGGGGGGGGAGAGAAGTGGACGGAGGGGAGGGGCTGTACTGATGAGGGAGTGTTTGGAGGTCCTTAGGTCCCTAGGTCCCGTGGGGCTGGATCGTTGGGAATCTGTTGAGATGCCGAGGGCCGAGGGACTGGACCAGTGGGGGAGTGTGTGTAGATGGCTGAAGGTTTGGGGCTTCACTAGTGGAGGGGTTGTGGAGATTGCGTGGGGAGGAGGAGGAGCAGCAGTGTGGTTTGCCGAGTCGGGCCTCAGAGTCGACCTCCTGCAGGGGCTCCGAGCTTGCTTCCTTCCTGCTGTAGGGGAAGGATTCGAACAAACACTTAGCATCTCCCCTGGGTTGGGGAGGGGGTGCCAAGGAGAGTGAGCTTGGTGCCTGCAAAACCTGTTCCCAAGTGTGAGAAATAGAAGCTTCTAGAGGAACCTTGGGCCCCAACCCAGGGTGTTTGTTTCCTGGCAAGGCGTACTTGCATGTACCGAGCCAGCAGGATGAAGGTAGTCGCTTGCAGCTAGCCTGAAGCTGCTAAGCTGAGATGGAGCTGGAAAGTTTGCAGCTTTTTCCTCTCCACTTTTCACAACTGTAGCCCCAGACCTCAGCGAGGAGGAGGGAAAAGCCTCAGCGAGGAGGAGGGAAAAGCCTCAGCCACTGGGCTGCAAATCTGGGGCAGCTCCAGGTCTTCCTCTCCCACTCCCAACCTCCCCGCAACCACCCGCCCGGGTTGAGGGTCAGCTTACTGGGAGGGGTCTCGGGGAAGGGCTTTGGACTTGGGGCAAGGAGGGGATCAGGAGACCCTGAATGCTGCCTGCTCCTCCTTGGGTACCCAGCCCTACTCTCTCTAGACAGAGCATTGATGAACTTGATGCCCCTGGAGAAGCCAGTGTCCCTTTAAGTGGGGCGTGGCTGCTGGACTCAGGATACGAATAACTGATGGGCTCCTCAGGCCCCCATCTCCCTCCCTCAAGCTTCCCCAGGTGCCTTCACCGACTTCAACTAATGAGCATCCAGGTAGACTGTCAAGTCAGTGTTGACTGATATGATGGTCATTTTCAGTGGAGAAAAGCATTAATTTCTGGGAAAATATGCCCACACCTTAGTAACTATGGCAAGGAGACAGCTTTTGTTTCCTTTCAAGCTCTGCCTCCCATGTATGTAGTGTTATTTTTTGTGTGCATGTGTGAGATAGTGAAGATGAGAGAAGGTGCTGAGGTATGTATGGAGAGCATGTTCACTATGATGTATGGGAATGGACATTGTGCCCCAGTGTCCTGTGCCCTTGACTACCCATGTGTGTTGTACCAAGTGCACACTTGGGGTATGGAAATGCTTCTTTGTCTTTTTGGAACTGCCTCATGCAGGCAGAGCCAGGCAGTCATTAAGGCTGTGAATGTATTTTGGTGCCTTACAAGCATTGAGCTGGCCAGCACTGTATTTGGGGTTGCAAAGGGGGGCATTGACTGGTGTGAAGTATCGGGAGGTCCAGACCCATCCCATGGCATAGATGGGGCATGTTTCAATTTAGAGGCACCAGGAACTATAAAGGAATTCTGAAAGCCTCCTTGTCTTGAACTTGTCTCTACACATCAGGGAAAGGTATAGATTTCATTCTGATGAATCTTTTTATAAAATGACAGTTTTGTACTTTTGTCATCATTCTCATCATTGTTAAATGGCAACAAAAATGTTGCAAGGAAGCAAGATAGTTGAGATGGTTTAGAGAAAGATGAAATAACTCCTGGTGCTTTCCATTTCTAAGATGTAAAGGAACCAGACAGGGAACAAGGATATAGATGGTCCAGTGAGGGAAAATGAATTTGGAGTCAGAGGTCTCTGATTTGAATCCTTTCTTTTGTTACTGCTTCTGTGACTTGTAGGAAATTATTTCTTCTCTCTAGCCTCACTTTCTTCTTTGGTAAATGGGAGGGGTTGGACTAGATGATTTTTTTAAGATCTCTTACATTTCTAAATCTTCCGATCTGAGATGCTTTGATTACTTATAAAGACTCAGTGCATTCAGGAAGGGGGAAAAAGGAATTTGTCTTTGAATATCTTTTTTCAAACCCACCAATGGGTTTAAGATCAGTGGCCAATGGCCAAGAGATTAGCTATTCAAAGGCTTAAACTTTCCCCCTTCCTCACCTCCTTTTCCCCCAAGAATTTTGTGATCATCAGAACTCAAAAGTGGAGAGTGCGTTGGATTTATAGTCAAGCCTTAGCACTTACTGAATTGAGGTAAATTTAGTTAAGTAATTTGACCTCTCTGAGCTTTTATTCAGATGAAGAAGTTGGACTTGCAGGGTCCTTTTCAATTCTAAATCCTAAATCTAGAGGTAGAAGGGACTTTAGAAAGAAAGAGGAAACAAGCCTTAAACCTCTACCATGTACTAGATACTGTTCTAAGCTCTTTACAATTATTTTATCATTCTGTCCTTGCAGCAATACAGGGAAGTTAGTGGAATTATTATCATAATTTCACATTTGAGGAAACTGAGGCAGAAGTTGTGATTTGCCCAGAATCACACAGCTGATGTTAGGGTCCAGATCTTCTTGACTTCATGCCCAGCAGTCTACCCACTCTACCACCTGCCTGCCTCTAGAAAACATCAAGTCTAACCCCTTCATTTGACATATGAGGAAATCGAGGCACAGAGAGGTACCTTGTCCAAGGACACACACAGGTTGTTAACGTCTTCATGGTTTGAACTCATCTTCCTGACTCCTAATCTACTGCCCTATCTCCTTACCATGCTGCCTCAGTCCATGATCCTTTGACCTCTCATCCCATTTCCAGACAGTTCTTGTGATAGAGCAGTGTGGCCTGAAGAGTAAAACAATCACTTTCCCTTCATCTTGGATCTCTTCTTTCTTGGCAGCCCTGATTATCTGAGATCAGCTGACATGACTGAGGTGATGATGAGCACCCCATCTATGGATGAGATTGGGCTGAACACCCGGAAGGACGGCATCTCCTATCAGGTGAGTGAGTCTCAGGGCCATTTCACTTGGTGACAGTTTAGTAGCTGCTAGGTTGGGCTGGAACAGACCACCCCTTACACCCACTGCTGCTTAATCTGATGGATGCATACCTACCACCCAGGTGGAGAAGAGGGAAATGTGAGAGAGTGGCTCATGTGTGGAGCTCCTTACCTGACCCCAGCAGTCAAGATTTTCCTCTCTACTTTGTGGCTTCCGTAATGGAAGCCTTTCAGAAGAAAGTATGTGGAGTCCTTTATTTCTCAAGATAGAATCAATTCCACTTCTTAAGAATTCCCTATAGAAGAGTAGTATTTTTGGAGTCAGAAAGATTCAGGTTCAAATACTCCTTTCTAGAAGATATATGCATATGGGCAAGCCCTTTAATACTTCTGCATCTAAGCCTCAATTTACCCCTCTGGGGGAGATAATAGTACCCATCATGTTGGTGATATAGGATTATTGTGAGGATCAAAAAAATTGGTAAATCACTTTAAAGCACTGTATAAATGATAGAGAAGATGTCTAAGAACTGGGGAGTGATCTATATGGTGAAATATCTTTTGATTATTTTTCGTACATAAAACTGGTGTTGGGCTTAATATCACCATTAATTAAAATAATAGAATATTTAAAAAACCTATTAGCTTATGGGTTTGTAGAATCTTTCTTGTAAAGTAGCTCATGGGTGAGAAGATGAAGGTTATGTTTTAGATTGGGGCTAACATTAAGCTCTCTTCAGTCTTCCTAAATGTTATCCAGTGTCAAATCTCCAAGTTGGAAAAGACTTAAGTTCATCTTGTCCCTCCCTTAAGTGAGAAGGAATACCATCTTCCGCATCACACTGTGTGACCTTGGGCAAGTCACTTAACTCTGGACCTCTTTTCTCATCTGTTTAATGAAGAGTTGGGACTAGGTGGCTTCTAAGGCCTCTTTCCAGCTCAAGAACAATGATCCCCAGCCTTGGCTTAAAGGCCTCCAGCTGACCAAAGACAACTTTGATTTCCAAGGTATCTCCTCCTCCCTGCCCCCTCCAGCCTCTGGTTCTAAACTGGGGCAAAAATATTCTTCCTTATATGCATTGGTCTCAGTTCTTCCCTCTGAGGCTTAACAGAACATGTCTAATCTCTCTTCCATGTCTTTCAAATACCTAAAGACAGCTATCATTCCTCCTGCCCCAATGTCTTCAGGTTGTCTATTCAGCAAGCTAAACATAGTTATTCCTCATTACTGCTTCCAAAAGGCATTTTGCCAAGTGGAGAAAAGGAGACAGGAAAGAGAGAAATGAACAAGTCCAGTCCCACAGTGAACTGGGAGTTAGACAGAAACCAAGAATTAGTGAGATGGCTAGAGGGGATGGATGCAGGCCATCCCGGCTTACTTTTACCCTCTTTCTGCCATGGGCATCCCCTTATATTTGGAACCTTCAAGATCCTTGCTCCCAGTCAGTATTGTCAATCCCACTTTGTGATTTTTATTTAATTAGGAGGAGTAGGCTGAAGAAGTGGTACTTTATGATGGTTGAATTCTGTAACCCAGGGTTCCAGGATTCTGGGCAAGGGGACAGGTTTAGGTAGTAGAGATCTTGACCTAAATCCCAGTCCCTCTCTGAAGGGCAGCTAGTTGGTGTATTGGATAGAATGCAAGACCTGGAGTCAGGAAGACCTGAGTTCAAATTTGACCTCCGACACTAACTGTGGGAGCCTGGGCAAGTCATTGAACCCTATTTGCCTCAGTTTTCTCATCTGTAAAATGAACTGGAAAAGGAAATGGCAAACCACTCCAGTATCTTTGCCAGGGAAACCCCAAATAGGGTCACAAAGAGTGGGACATGGCTGAAACTGACTGAATAACAACACTCTTAAGTTATACCTCTGTTTTGGGTTGTAAGTTTCTTAACCAATGATTCATACTGAACATTTCTTTGTGGTCACCAGTGAGGTTTTCTTTTACCTCTGTTTTTTCTTAGACTGTATCACACCATCTTTCAATGGAATTTATGTAGGATTTTTCACTTCAAAAAGTACTTATTAAAGCAGCTACTATATGTCTGTCCTCAAGAAGCTTATATTCCGTTGGGGGAAAATGAACATACACATAGATAAATAAAGTACATAAAATTATTTGGGGGCAGGTGAAGAGTCCCTGAGGCCTGTAGAAGTGGGAGCAGGGACACTTAGTCTTAAAGAGTAGTAGAGATTCGAAGAGGCTTGGGTCAGGAGGGAGAGCATGAGTGAGAACATGTGCCAAGTCAAGGAAGTGGATATGGAATGTTGTGTATGTAGGAACAGCAAGGAGACCAGATTAACTCCATTTGAGTTCATAAGAGGGAATAATGTGATATCAGTCTGGAGAGATAGGCCTGCCCCAGATTGTGAAGGGGTTTAAATGCCAGTCAGTCAAGTCTATATTTAATCATAGAGGCAATTAGGACCTACAGAAGCTTCTTGAGCAGGAGAATAACCTAGTCAGATCTGTGCTTGAGGAATATTAATTTGTTGGGTGTGTGGAAGATGAACAGAAGGCAGAGAAACCAATTAGGAGACTATTGTAATCATTCAGGAAACAGGTGGTAGGGGCCCAAACTAGCATGCTGGCCATGTTCGTGAAACAGAGAGAATTTTAGAATTGTAAAGATCCTTTAGTCCCACCACCTCATCTAGACAGATGAGGAAATTGAGGCCCAGAGGGGAAATAACTTGCATAAGGTCTCTCAGCCAGTTAGTAGAGTTTTGTCTCCCTTTTCATTTCTTCTTGTTCAGTCATAGTTGACTCTAATCCATGGGGTTTTCTCTGCAAAGGTACTGGAGTAATTTGTCATTTCCTTCTCCATTGTATCCCTATTTTATAGATGAGGAACTAAAGCAAGTAGGAGTTAAGTGACTTGCCCAGGGTCACACAGTTTATTAAGTGTCTGAGGCCAGATTTTAGCTGAGATCTTCCTGACTGCAGGCTTGGTATTCTATCCACTGCACTACCTAACTGCCCCTCCTTTTCCACTACTACCTTGCATTTGGTAGCCATAGACGGCTTCTAGCTCTCTCTTACCCAGTGCTTCTAAGAGCAATTCCAAATACTGCTATCAGGTTTGAAATCTTGATCTTTGTGATTTTGGAAAGACTCCCTTAGCTGACTGGTTGGGAGAAAGGGAGAGATAGAAAGTGACCCTTCTGAGTTTCTGACCTGTTCCTGGCATTTCTTTCATATCCTCCACTGTATTCTCAATGAAACAGCGAGTGTTTTCATAAATGTTGTATGACCAATTTCCTCAAAACCTGTTCAAAGCATATGCTGGTTAATTAAAACTAATTCCCACCAGAGTTGGCATGATTGGACAAAAATGACACTTTGCTAAAGACCTTCCTTCCTTTACATTCCCAGTCTCTTTTCCAGAGAGTGGAGGATGAAGGGGTGGGGGGAGGGGGGTGGTGAGTCTCACAGCTAGCTTTCCACTTGGCATTCCTCCTGGGGATAATAATAGTATGTGGGACTTATCTTGTGCCTCTTTTCCAAGGAACCAAAAGTGCTTGAGAGCCATTGTCATTCATCTGCAGTGTCCCATGAGCTTGCTGGAAGCCAGGCATTAATTCCTTTTTGACAGACGGAGAAATGGAGTCTTGGTGCCTTAGTACAACGTTGCTTCGAGGTCATGTGTTAAGGATTAGAACCCTTGCCTTCTGATTTCTGGTCACCAGCCCCTGCTTCAGTGGTGTATCTTAGACCCTCAATGGAAGAGGTTCCAGGGATTTGCCTTTTACTGTCTAGATGAGAAATAATTTACTTATCTAAATCAGTTAATTTGGTTTTCGATTCAATTCAACAGGCATTTTATTCAAGGCCTATTAGATAGCAGGCACTGTTATAGTTGCTGCAGATACAAAGAGAAAAAAAAAAAAGAGACAGTCCCTGTTCTCAAGCAGCTCCTATTCCACAGGGGTAGGGGCAAAATATAGATAAGTAAAACAAAATAAAGGCTGCTCCCAAAGTCTTAGTTTTGAGCTATTAAAAGTTGGGACACCCTCTAGGGGGGTAGGCTAATAGGAAAAGACTTCTTATAGGAAAAGGTAACTGAGCTTTCCGGGGCAGCTAGGTGGCACAGTGGGCCTGGGCCTGGAGTCAGGAAGAGCAGGAAGAGCACTGGGCCTGGAGTCAGGAAGACTCATCTTCATGAGTTCAAATCCCAACCTTAGACACTTCCTAGCTGTGTGACCCTGGGCAAGTCACTTAACCCCATTTACCTCAGTTTCCTCATCTGTAAAACAAGCTGGAAAAGGAAATAGCAAACCACTCTAGTATCTCTGCCAAGAAGATGGGATCAGGAAGAGTCTGAAGCAACTCAACTACAAAAACCTGAGTTTTTTGCCCTAAAGGGAAGTAGGGATTCCTATGGGGGAAGTTGAGGAAAGAAAACATTCTAAGTGGGGTGGGTGTGAAGAGGGAGGTTGGTGTTTTGTGGCTTTAAAAAACAAAAAGGTCAAATGAAATTTTTCCTGTACATTGATTCCACCCCCCACCCCACCCCCTGCCCCTGGAGGTGAATGAGCAAGTTGTCAGTACTGCCATCAGAGCATCAGGACTTAATGGAATGAGTTAAAGGACCCAGAAAGTGGACCCTGGCTGCCTAGATCCTTGTACCCTGGGTTTCCCTACCAGGAAAACATGAATTACTGTAGTCCCTAGTACCTTTATGGAATAGCTTTCTATTCTCTAGGAGCTCAGTGTTCTTCCTTTGAAAAAAAATTGTATTAAAATTTTTTTATTTGAACAAAAATCAATTTTCTCTCCCTCCCACTTAGCTCTCTCTTTTCCTGAACTAGCACAATCACTGCTTCGTGGACCTCTGCTCAAGGTGCATTTGCGAAGTTAATGGAGCTTAATTTAAAAAGATATTTTGCCACAAGTTCCCCTTCCATATTAAAAGCAAATTGGGGTGAAATAGGGCAGGATATCCCCAAATAGAGGTCTTCCCCTTGGTCTACTCTTGCCTTTTCTGCTGTTGCCACTGAACGACTCAGAGGTTTGGCTCCCTTACCCATCAACATCAAGATTTCAGCCTTCTGTTTTGGATTTTCTCTCCTTCCCCTCTCTATAGTGGGTTATCAGCAGTGCACACCTGTGGACGGTAAGGCTACCTGAACTACATTGTGAGGGAATTCCTTGGCTTTATAGTCCAAAATAATGAGGATTTTATAGTTTTCTCTCTGCTTTACCCTGGGGCTGTTGCCAGTGCCTGGGGAACACTGTCCTTTCTTGCTAGACTCCTCAGAGATGAGTGAATCCAGAGGGGAGCCTGCTGGATTCTAGCTGTAACCTCTGGGTTTCTGTTTGAAACTCCTTTCTCCCAAAATCGCCTGGATTCTGCTCTGGTGTTCCCCTCCTTCCCAGGCTAGGTCTGACCTTTCTTTCTTAAGTGGCAAATCTCTCCTTCTCCAAAGATCTCCGGCTTGGCCAGGAGGAATTTCCCCTTGGTTAGCAGATGCTTTTCAAGTTGACCATTGTAGTCCCTCCAGTAGCCAGATAAAATCAAGTCCTTTAATCAGCTTCCTTTTTTCTCTCTCTGTCCTTAGCTCCTGGGCACCAGCTGTCTTGTTATTGGCTATTTTCCCCTGTTACTCAGTTGTGAAATTAGCATTTCTATAACCCACCTTTCCATTGGATAACCTTTTCCTCTCCAGAGAAGTAGAAGTTCTAATACAGACTATAAATAGCCAAGAGTGATAATTTTCCACACATCCCTAGGCTAATCCATTGAATGACTGAGTGATGGAGAGGCCATGTGTAGTAGAATGAGCTCTGGACCCAGAATCAAAGAACTTCAGTGCTCCTCTTGGCTTGTGTTACTTCCTACCTGTGCTGACCTTGGGAAAATCACTTGACCTCTTCCAAGCCTGAGTTACCTCATCTGTAAAATGAAGGGATTAGACTTGTGATTTCTGAGGGCCCTTCCGGCTCAAAATTGGTCATTGTACAGCTTTGATTGTTCTTATCTGTCTCACTCTGGTGATCACTTGGAGATACCTAAAACATCCTTTATCCTGCTGTTTATGGCTCAAATCCTGAAACTCTTTTTTTGAGGATTTATATTGGAGGAAGAAGTGATGTGTCCTTGGTGAGGCACCTGTCAGTGGATAAGAGCATTGGATTTTGAGTGATCTTATCTCAGACCTATACTAGTTGAGTGGCCCTGGACAAGTCACTTGATTTCTCTCAGCCTCAGTCTCTTCATCTGTAATATGGAGATAATAATAGCATGAGAGATAACACATGTACAGTGTTTTACCAATATTAAAGCACTATATAAATTCTAGCTATTTTCATTTATAGATAAATTCTCAAGGAAAGACCATTCCCTATTTGATGGATGAATAATTCTTTAAAAAGCATTTAAGAGCATACTATGTACAGAATCCTGTAGTACTAGAAAAACAGATGCTCCCCACCTTCAAGGAGCTCACATTCTAATGGGGGAATCAGCACATGGTGATTGGACCTGCTGGACTAGCACTGTTTCCCCTATGTTCCCAGTGAAACAGTTATGACACTTTCCTTATCACTGTTCTTTAAGCCTTTTGCTCATTTTTTAGCTGTGTCCAACTCTTCATGACTCCCATTTGAGGTTTTCTTGGCAAAGATACTGGAGTGGTTTGCCATTTCCTTCTCCAGTTCATTTGACAGATGAGGAAACTGAGGCAAGCAGGGTTGAGTGATTCAGCCAGGGGACACAGATGATGAATGTCTGAGGCCAGACTTGAACTCAGGAACATGAATCTTCTTGACTCCAGGCACTATACTCTATCAACTGTGCCCCTTCCCTTCCCTTCTCTTCCCTTCCCTTCCCTTCCCAACAGAACCTCTCTACTCAGGATCTGACCTTGCAGTTTCCTCATCTGTCACATGATGGAGTTGGACTTTTTAAAGACCCATTCCAGCTTGAGTATTCTATGTTTCTTTCCCTGGGTGACTGTCCTAGCTTCTGGAAGAGAGGGAGAAGGAAAGAAGAGGGAGGCAAAGAACATCTCTTGTTTTTGCCTCCTGACTTAAAAGGGCTTGTTGAGTGACAGATAACCCTGTTCTTACAGTGGTGTGTGGAGTGCCCCTCGATTGTTGGATCGATGAATAAAGGATGAGGTGATCCAGGTGTTTGGTGGTCCTGGCCAGCTCCCAATGCTATACATACATGGAGTCTTCCAAAGAGCTTACTAAAGCATTACTCAGTGACCCTGTAAAGAAAGCAGTCCTATGACCAAAAGAAAATAATCGAACACAATAACATCTAAAGGTTCTGTGCCATCAGTCCCAAGAGGAACATCAGCGAAGTTGTAGCAGTTTGGGCAGGATGCGTCCATCCAGAGACCTGCATTTCAGTGGAACATTGACATTTGTTTTATTCCTCCTACCCTTTACCTCTTCCTCCACACCCTATTTCCACCACCAGATGTTATGCTTGGTGAAAATGACTAGCACAGACTTTTTTTTCCCCTCTACGACTAAATGACCAAAAAAGGTAGTTCAGTCTGAGTGTAAATTTGAGGAAGATGAGAGTGAATTCTCTAGAGACATTAAGTATTGGTCCATATGCATAAGCTCTTTTTATATTAACCCTCTTTCTTTCCCTTTAAAAAAATGAACATTCCTTTGTGACTGGTATCTAGCATTTGTCTTCCCTGGGATTTATTGAAACTAATCCAGTGGGGAAGCCTTAGATGATAGGTTCACAAATCTAGAGATAGAAAGGAACTCAGAGGCCACTGAATCCAGCCACCTTGTTTCACTGATAAGGAACTGAGACTGAGAAATTAAATGACTTGCCCAGCAAGTGACTGTCTGAGGCAGGATTTGAGTTCAGGCCAACCTAACTGTAAGTGCACTAATCTATCTGCCATGCCATACTGCTTTTCCTAGTGGAGAGAGCATTGGTTTTGTAGTCTTCAAACCATAATTTATCAGCCAACAAGCATTTATTAAACACCCACTTTGTGCTAGGCTCTGGGGATAGGAAGACAAAAGTGAACTAATCCTAGAATACTGAGTAACTGAGAAGGAACTTAGAGATGATTGAATTTTCTTCTACAAAATCCTCAACAAGGGACCATCTAATCAATAAACCAGGTTTTGAGTCTTAGGGTTCACTGCTACCTGTGTGGTCCTGTCCAAGTCATTTAGCTTTAGTGAATCTCAGTTTCCTCATCCATAAAGTAATAATGATAATAACTTTATAATAAATTTGAAATTGTTATAATAAATAATAAAATAAAAATAGCAATGATGTTTGCAGTATCTATCTCAGCATGGTTCTTGAGAGGAAAGTACTTTGTAAACTGTGAAGTGGGATAAAAGTATCTATTACTGTTAGTCAATGAACATTTATTAATGATCAGAATAAAATTATTATTTTAAACTATTGATAAGTCATATATAATAAAATAATTTAAAGTTAATTTATTTTTATTAGGCCCTACAAAAGTGTTAGGCTATTTTTGTTGAGGAAACTGGTCCACTGAGAGGGAAAGTCACTTATCTATTATAGCACTAGTGAGTTTTTGATTTAATCAGGGAAAAATTTTATTTCTCAGCTTTTACTTTGTCAATATTTTACCCACTGGAAATCATGTGGAAGCCACTTAGAAGCTATAACTTCATCTTCCTTTAGAAGACCAACTGACTAGAAAGTTTGTATATTTCAGTCATGGCACTGACCCTAGCTAGCTAGCTCTCTCCCCAAGGTCTCTCTTCTTTGACTGGAGCTGTCTTGCTCACCCCACTTGCAACCCCTTTGGCAGAAGAGTTGGTTTGCCAAAGGTGCCCCTACATGACTCCAGCTGACTTTCGGAATTGTAGAAATAACCCCATTGTGGGGAAAGTGCCTTCTCACTACCATGTTCCCACCATGTAGTAGCTATAACTTTATTATTACTTTCAAAGACTAGCCAACTAGAATGCTAATAAAAGCGCGAATTTAAACAGACCTTAATTTTAAATAATTGTTGATTCTTTTCTTTAGATCCATATCTTTTCCCAGTAATTGCCTGCCCCTCCTCAAGAGAGCCTTTTCTTATAACAAAAAGTACAATTCAGCAAAACCCACCAATGTGTTAGCCATATCTGACAGCCCACGCCCCATTTCATATGAATATTGTACCACCTTTTTCCCCAGAGAAGGGAGGTCTTGTTTATTATCAATCCTGTGGATTCAGGGTTCAGACCTTAATTTTTTTCCAAGACACGTCTATGCTGTTAACTAGATGATATTGTTCTTTATGTCCCCCAAAATGCTTAGTACAGTGCCCTTGCCTGTAGTAGGTAGAGTAAATATTGATTAATTCTGCTCTAACTTTAGCTTGCTGGCACTGAGAATATCAGTGCACCTTTGTAAGCCCCAAGCAGAATAAATAGTCTGAGTAAGCTTCCTGGCTCCGAAGTAGGAACAATGAACTATAGAACTCGGTGTTCATAGCATATTCTCCCAGTCGTTGACCTGACCCAGTCTCCCAACTTGGATAAGAAGGAAAAAGAGGATTGCAGGGGTAGGGGAGGAGGAATGTGTTTGGGTGATGGATCTTGTGATTGTAGCCAAGAGCTATTCCTGGGTGTCTAATGAATGTCCTGAAATGATCTCTCAGGGATATGTCGTGAAATCATTTCTTGTGGATGTGAAGACAACCACTCCTTCCCATGGGGCTGATGGTTTCAGATGCTTCTTATATTAGAGGAAGATGTTCTCCAGAGGGAAGAGGTTCATTCTTTTCTAGCCCTGGTAGCCTATGGCACTTTTGTTTGAATGCTCAGCTAGCTTTTGTCTCCCCATCTGCCCTCTGCTCAACCCCACAACCAGTAAAAAAAGAGAGATGGATTTTTTTTCTTTTAATCAGCAAACCCAATCATATCTCTAATAGTTCACTCAGAGCTCATGACCTCGCCTTAGTCACACAGACCAATCTTTAAAAAAAAAAAATCAAGATTTGCTCCAAGTCCAAAGTGGTCCTTTCTTTATTCTCCTGTTGAATATACTGTTTGACCTGAATTGGGAATATTCTGATGAGGGTCTTCTTTGGAAAACAATCTAGTGACAATGGTCTGATTGATGACTGTGACTAATAATTAAAAATGAAACTCTAGATACGCTAATCCAAACTTTTTGCTCATCCTCCCCAACCTTGGCCTGTTGGCAGCTGCATTTTGGTTCTCCTAAGTAGGGAAGATGTGGTGATGTCCCAGGGTTTAGGTGGAGCAGCGTGAGCTTGTAACTCACCATCAAAGGGAACATCCTTCTCAGAAGTCTCTATCTCTTTAGTCTAGGTCCCAACACACTTAGAGCCTCCCTTCCTATGAACTTTTGTGTGGGAGGCACCCAGAGACAGTAGCTGTTACTATAGCTCATGTTATTGTTGGGTCTTTGCTTCAGAAACTTTAAAATGTTCCCTTTTCCCCTTCCCCCAGCCCACAGCAAAGCATTAGAACAGGGCATACATTGCTTTTCCACATTATTAGGCCTCCCACCAAGGTCGACCAGCTCAAAGGTCCTAACTGGTGGATTTGGGGAAGGTCAAGCTTTTTGTGGCTCCTGGACTGAACTGTTGATCACAACCATAAGGAATTTATACTTCGTATCTAGACCCTGTTGTGATGAAAGTTTCCAGCACCGGAAGCACTGGCAGTTAAGGCCCATGAGAGTGATTTTGATTACATATTGTTTCAATGAAGTCTATGGAGACAGAATAGTAGAGTAGTTTGGTGAATAGCAATCTTACACACACAACCTAAAAAAAAGCAACAACAAAACATAGTATTTTTCTCTGATTTGGTTTTTATATATTTTAGATAAACTCAGGTTTATCAGATGTTTTCTTTTATGCAATGATGATAAAAAGTATCAAAAAAATTTAATTTTACTCATTAGGAAAAGTTATATTTCTGTGGTGTTGTCTCTCTCTCCCTCTCCCTCCTCCTCTCTCTTTCTCTATTTCTCATATTTTCTTCTTTGAAAAAACGTTTGCACTGTGCTATAGAATGAGTGCTGGATTTGGCATCAGAGAACCTGGGTTCAATTCCTACTTCTTCTCATTTGCTACCTGGGTAATGTTTTGATGTAAGTCATTTCACCAGACTAGGCCTCAGTTTCTCCATCTGTAAAATGAGAGGAGTAGACTAGATGATTTATAAAATCCCTTCTAGCTCCACATCTAACCTTGTTGGTTTATCAGGCATTACTTAGAATGCTTATTATATGTGTATGATAGACATATAACTATCTATATCATCTGTCTTATCTATCTATCTATCTATCTATCTATCTATCTATCTATCTATCTATCTATCTATCTATCTAATCTATCTATCTGCCTCATCTTTGCTTACAGTAGTTCTTAGAAAGGCTTTGAGTATAGACCTAGCATGGAAGAGCTGCTATCCAAGGACCAACCCAGCTAAGTTTAGAGAAGCTAATTACCAGAGGCTTTGGCTACCAAGTGATTAATTATTTTTGCCATCCAAACTTATATAACCATCTATCAAGGCATGGTAGAGGTTAACATATGTGTCAATGAAGAGAGGACCCATATTGGCAAAATCATGGATAATTGAAATGGACACATATATTTCCATTTTGATTCTGTTCATTGTACTTGAAGATGGCATACAAACTATGATCTGTGTAGAAGAACAAATTTCTTCATTTCAACATATCTACTAGTACTAAATGGATGCAATGTACCGTAATATGTGACCATCTGTTGGTCTTAATCCTCTGTACCATCTTGGTTTTCTTTATGCTATGGAACTGGCTTCAGGGACTATGAATGAGCTGGAAATAATGTTCCCTTAGTTTCTAGGTAGTAGTTACAGTCCTAGGTGGACACAAACCAAGAATCATGGCCCTCTTTTCTGATTTTAGGAATACTAAATTCAAAAACAAAAACAAAAACACCTTTACCTCCAATCTCCCAGCTGGCCCTTGGGAAGAATAATGTTGTGGGCATTTTGTTCCTTGGCATTAAAAGCTTATAGCTCTTGGCTGCACTGCAATAGGCAAACAGCCTAGTGATACTATGTAAATGTGTGATACTACGGAATTTGTTTTTAAGAGGAGACTGCTGCTTGTTAACATGGAAAAATATGTCTTGGAATTGAACTTTGCCTATTATATTCATAAAGATAGCAAATGCTAAGTCATGAATATTGCATTTACTTTTCTAATCTCTCCTGCCACACGTGTATCTTTTTAACAATTTCATACTTGTACTCCAAAATAGAGGTTAGAGGAGAAGATAATTCCAATATTCAGTTCCTGGGCTTCTAATCTTGGCAAATTTTGTTAATTTTCAAGATACCCATTTGAAAAACAAAAAGCATAATGGAATTGTAGAATTGGAAGGGACTTTGGAGGTCATTTAATCCAGCATCCAACTCAGTACATTGTTCCCCTCTGTATCCTCTTTGACATGTGGAACCCTTCCAGTAACAAGGAAACCACTACCCAATAGACTACCTATCCCATTTATGGGACTTTCTAATTATGAGAAAGTTCTTAAATTTTGCAAAAACCTTCCTCCTTGTAATTTTGACCCATTGATTACAGTCTTGCCCTCTGGGGTGACACATTAAATCTATTCTCTTGTCTATGTGGGGTAGTGGAATGAACATTGAATTTGGAGTCTAGACCAGAAATAAAATTTGTACTTCTATATACATGTTTCCCTCTAACAAATATAAGCTATTGGAGACCAAAGACTGTTTGGCTTTTGTGTCTTGAGTTCCAGGATCTACCACAATTACTGACACATACTAAGTACCTTAAATACTTGTTGAATGAGTGACAGCATTACCTTCCTTATACTAAACCTCTATTAACACAGTGTAAGTTTGTACCAATTTTTTAGAGTCAAATCGTACTCTTTTCTTAGGTTGAGCTTATGGCCAGATAAAATTTCTGGATCTTTTTTCACATGAATTGTGGCATGACAAAGCCTCCTCTGTCTTATACTTCTAATGCAATTGAATCTTTGAACCCAATGGAAAATCTTGCATTTAGATAGTGAGTCTGATTTTGGTTATAATGAATGAGAGAGTTCTCCCAAGTGGAAATGTCTTTATTGGCAGGTGGAACTTGAGGACTTCAGCATCCAAGTGAAAGGTGAAAGCTCAGGACAGAAATTGGGAGAGTCCTTAACATTGGAATTAAAAGTGAAGCCATGACAGAACCTGAGGTCTTTCAAGGAATAATATGAAGGGAGAAGAACCGAGGGCTGAGGATGTACTTTTTAGACACACTCATAGTTGACGGTTTGGTAGAATGAGTAGAAATTAGCAATGGAAATGAAGAAAACTAGAGAGACCTGTGAATTAGGAAGGTGTAGTATTATAAGGCTAGGGAGAAGGAGCCCTTCCAGAAATAAGGGCAGTCAAACATCACCAAAGAGGAGATTTAATGGGGAAAGTGAGGCAGCTAGGTAGCTCAGTGGACCTGAGTGGACCTTGGAGAAGACACTTCACCCTGTTTGCCTCAGTTTCCTCATCTGTAAAATGAGCTAGAGAAGGAAAAGGAAAACCACTCCCATGTCTTTACCAAGAAAACCCCAAGTGGGGTCACAAAGAGTCAAACACAACTGTACAACAACTACTACAAGAACAACAGTGGGGAGATGCAGAAGATTTGGCCAAAAGCAAATTATTTTGGAATTTAGAGAATAATTTCAGCAACATGGTAGGACTAGCGCAGATCTGAGTCCCACATCACTGTCCTGCTCAAGTGACTACCTATTGCCTCAGTAATGAAATACAACCTCCTTTGTTTGGTTTTTAAGCTCTACAATTTGGCTCCAGTGTATCTTTCTATACTTACTTCACATTCCTCCCCCTCAACTACCCTACATTCCCACCAGACTGGCCAATTTGTTGTTCCTGACAACAGTAGAGAACATTCCATCTCTCAGCTAGGTTGTTGTCCTTCTCTTCTCTGCCTTTTAGAACCCCAAGATCTCTTTGGAGCTCACTTCAAGAACCACTTTTAAACAAAGCCTGTCCTGATCTTCCTTCTACTTCAGTTTTTACATACTCTAACCTCACTCACCCTCTGCCAATCATTATTTTGTATTTTGTTTATATTTCATTTTCTATATGCTTTCATTTCTCCCAGTAAAATGTGAGCTCCCTGAGCTCAGGGACTGTTTCATTTTTCTATTTATAATGCCTGGCACATAGTAGGTGCTTAATAAATGTTACTGAATGGATGAGAACCAGATATCAGGGATTGAGAAGGAATAGAAGGTGAAACAGTAAAGACTGTAGATATAGACCACACATTTAAAGAGTTAAGAATCAAAAGGGAAGAGAGAAAAAAGCTTGTATTTAGAAGTGACCATGGGGTCAAGTGAAAGTTTTTAATAAAATAAGAGAGTCCTAAAATAAAGTAAATTAAAAATAAAATATTTTAAAAGTAAAAATAAAATAAGAAAAAAGTCCTGAAGCAGAAAGACTGATGCAATAATCTTGGTTAGGACTTTCCAGATGAGGCCCCAAGGAATTTGATCTGGCATGCAAGAAGGAGATTATCTTTAGGGAGGCCAGTGACAAGGCTGATAAAAAGGAGTTCATTATAGATGGCCTCCATCTTTTCCCACAGACCTGGGCAACTTTGAAGACACATTGCTATGACCATTTCAAAGGTTTCATTCTTTTACTGATCCTTTAGTTACACAGTGATCAGTTGTACATTTGGTTGGAATTTAGCTCTCCTAATGATTTTCTGTTTGGTAGTGTGACTTTGAGTGAAGAGACCACAGGATGGGTGTGTGCTTGAAAGATGCTTTGCAAAGTTGTTGAAAAGTGAAGTTTATACAAAGCATTTCCTTTCCCTGCCTTTTTGAGGCTTAAACACCTTAAATCTAGCAGAAGAAGGACCAGGAAGTTCCTAGCAACCAACTCTAATGGAAAAGGACCCCTTGAAAAGGGGGCTGATACCCTCTCATCTTTAGCCCAGAGAAGTGGAAGAGGAAAGGGAAAGGGAATAAAGGAAAAGGAAAAAGAATAGGTGTTGACTAGATCTTCCTTCCCCTACACTCTAGTCCTTAAATTAAACCCTTTGTCTTTTTTGTTAAAGACAAAACACATTCAGTTCCTGATGGTTCTATTACAAAGTGCAGTCATTATTCCAAAGGAGAGGAAGAGAGATGGTTCAGGGAAAATATTTTTTTCTGTATTTCTCAAAATATGCATGCATGTGTGGGGGAGGGGTGGTGGGATGGAAGAATGGGTAATACACAAAGGAGGAAAATTTGGTGCCTGGTTTTATTTGAATCACTAATATAACTCTAAGCTGAAGCTATGTTTCTATCTATTGTTATAAATCAGCTCCATCGAGGAAGAATTAGATAAACAAAGACTGTTATTGCATTTTTTTAAATGGAAAAAACAGTGGAAACCAGTAGCAAGGGGGTGAAACAAATCTATCACAATGAATAGCTGTCAAGATTCTGTGTGTTGTGTTTCACTGCTATGTAAAATTCTAATGTTTCTGTTTGTGTAAATGGTCTTCATCATCAAGTGAAGAGGTGGCAGTTTCATTCATGTTTCTGACTTTTCATTGTAGTTAAAAATGGGAGGATCCATAATGAGCCTCAAGGTCAGATATGGCAACATGGGATGGACAGATGAGAGCTAGCGAGCTCTGGTGGAGCACTTTAGGTTCCAGAATACTCATTTGGGGATCAACAGCAAGAGAAGAGAAGGCGCCATCTTGGTATAAGGGAAAGGGTGCTCATCAAGGAGTCAGAAGACCAGGCCTTTGCATCTTAATTAGTGCTGTTGTTCTTGGGTGCATTATTGCTCCTCTCTGGTTCTCTCATTTCCACATCTGTAAAACGAAGAGGCTAGACAGGATGACTTCTAAAATTCCTTCCAGAGTGATGATTCTATGATTATTTGGATGACCTATTTCCCTAGCATTCTCAAATAATAACTAAGTCAACTGAGCTGTTTTGACCTTGCCTTTGGGAGGAACTGACACAGAGAAGGTGTAAAGTGAAGGTATCAGAGCCAGCAGCTTGGGGCTTTCTCCTAAAGGATGTTCAGAAAGTAGTGGAGTCCCACTTTCCCTGGGCTAGATCTGATTGCTTAGGGACAAAACCTATTCTCCTCAAGGTAGTTCATCTTTGCCTAGGAGACCCATTGGCTTTCATGGGAAATTCCTTTTTATCCTCAGACTTGGTGAGAGGAAGCCACTGCTTTTGGTCTCCCCATTGCCGATACCCTTCAGGAGGCAAGGTTATTTATTATGAGGCTCTGGCCCTCCCTGCTGCCTCCATTTCTTTCCCTCTGCCTCTACCTCCACCAAAAAAGCAGGATGTGCAGGCTACTACTGTCTCAGCTTGCAGAGCTAGTAATTAGCCCTTTGTGTCCAGTTAACTACCTTTCATCTCTCCATCAGTCGGTGTCTGCTTTCCTTATTAGCATCTCTCAGCTTTTTGCAGACCACTCCTTTCTTATTGTAGTAGGCCAGCTCATATGTTTGTCAGGGTGATGGAAGATGGTGTACACAAACACAAAATACACACCCACAAGCTGAGGGCTGATCTTACCAGAATCACTAACATTTTCCATTAGAGATGCCAAATATCTTTTCTCTTCTCCTCACCCCAGAGTAAGTCAGGTTTAGGTCACCTGCCTCAGAGGGAGACAAATGATAGCCAGGCCCCCAAATTTGGGCCCTTTAGAATTGTGGTATCACCTTTCAGTTCCCTTCCATTAGTGAAATGGGAGAAGGCAAACTTGCTACTTTTACACCTAGGTGACCTGATGACTAATTCTTAATTCGCAAACTCTTTTTCTCATCTCCATCAGATTCCTTTCCCTAGAGGTCTCTAATTCCTAGGGATTGTAGAGGAATAGTTGTGGACCCAGTGCCTTAACTCCTTAACTGACCATTTTGGTACTTGGGACAGTTGAGAGAGAGAGAGAGAGAGAGAGAGAGAGAGAGAGAGAGAGAGAGAGAGAGAGAGAGAGAGAGAGAGTGTCTGTGTGTGTGTGTGTGTGTGTGTGTGTGTGTGTGTGTTGGGGGTGAAAAGGGGGGGATGAAATCTAAGTGCTATAGGTTTGGTTCAGTTATTTCTATACTGCAAAAGGAGTACAAATGCTGTCAAGGGCTCTCTAAATTTTGGCACCCTGGGACAAAGTACTGATCATCTTGCCCTCGTTTCAGTTCTGTTTGGGGCAGAAGATAGATTTGCAAACATCTTCCTGAAATGGGTATCTCAGCTGTAAAATTTCCATTCTGTAGATATTTGAGATATTTAAATATCCTCTACTGTGCTAAGTGCTCATAATCTCATTGGTCTCCCCCCTCAACCTAGGTTATGAAAGAGGAAACATCAAAACTGTCTTCTGTCTTGGACAGCTCTTAGTTTTCTTTGTTGTTGCTTTTTTTGTTTTTAATTATTTTTATTTATTTTCTTAAATATTTCCCAATGTAAAAAGCTCTTTGTTTTTGTCCAGCCCTTCAGAGCCCTGCCAAATCCCTTCTCCCTTTATGTAGCATGAAATAGCTTTGCCTCCATAGGGTCTTACCTTGAATACTAATGGTTGAGTGTTTGGAGAGGTGGGGAGGCCATAACTTGCTAGTGAGTCAGAGCTGGGCATCACCTTTGGGAATGTCTTGGTGAGGCAGAGTGGTATAGGGAGACATAGGACATAGCATCATGGTAAAGGGGAGAGAATCCTGGGACTTGGGAGCCAGATGTCCTAGAATCAAATCTTGGCTTTGTTATTTATTAAGTACATAACCTTGGATACCTCACTTCCCATCTAAGCCTTATTCTTCATCTGTGGGAGGTGGGGGGAAGAGCAGGGAGGGCATCAGACTCTGATCCAATGAATTGATCTACAATCCCTAATTAAGTACCTACAGTTCCAGGCACTATGGAAGGAGCCAGTCCCTGCCCTCTCGCACTGTGCTGGGATTGGATTTGAAACAGACTTACCAACCCTGAATTTGAGCTGGTGGTGTGAAAAGTTACTTAGTTCCTTAACCTTTCAGAATTTATGTTTCCTCTTCTGTAAAATGGGGATAACGATGCCTTTGAGTTGCTTTTGACCAATGGAGGAAGTTTAACCAGAAGTGGATTCTTTCTGGGGGTGTAGGGATAGCTAAGTATTTATTTCCCTCTTGTTTTTGTTTTCCAGCATTAAAGAGAGAGCCTGGGTAGCTTAACACTCCTTCCCCCACCCCCCACCTCCAATGCAAGCTCCCTCTGCCCCTACCTGTCACGTGTGTAGAGAAGTCCAACTTGACTCTTTTTATATATTTGTTCCTCACCCCATAAGACTGCAGTTGCAACCTCTCATTTTTCTGCTGCCTTGATGATTAAAAAGCATGACTTAGTGGAAAAATCTCGACCTCCTTGGGGTCAGCCTTTCTCACAGCAGCTGTGAGAGATAAGATTGTGCTGGCAGCCAACAGCTCAGTGGCTTGTTGGGAGCATTTCTGTTTGTTTGGGAGGAAATGTTGAGCTCCTTGGTTTGGGGATTGTTCCTTCTCCCTCCCTTTTTTAGGGTAGAGCCCCCTTTTATCAGAAGAATATGTTGGTACAATCTGATGATAAGATCTCTTCTGGGAGACTGTGGCCAAGAAGCAGCTCAATTATTACACAATCTTTTTTTTTTCCCCACAGAATTAGCAGGTTTTAGAACCTTTTTTTGAAAAGGAAAAAAACAAAACAAAACAAAAACGGAGCCTCCTTTGAGCAACCAAGGGAGCAAAGTTCTCTGGCAAGGAAGCAGTGTACAGCTTTTAAGTCCCTGGGGAAAGCCTTCTCATGCAGTAGGGCCCAGCTCCTGGGATAAATGTTATTGTTCAGTTATTTTAATTACAGTATATTAGTGTCATTGCCTCTCGCTTGGAGATCAGAAATGAGCTGTTGCCTTAGCAGCTTACAGTAAGGAGTCAGTTTTGTGGACTCCATGGAAGTCTTCCTATGGAGCTCACTTAAGTCCTGGAAGGGATGATACCAGGTTCTTGAGAGTCATGTCCTTGACCTACAACTAAAGTTCTGGCAAGGCCTACTGCCTTGGGGCTTTGAGCACAAAGTTTGGCAATGACCTGTGTTATGTGTATGTGTGTGTCTGCCCTCCATGGCTGCAGCCAGAAGGTTGGCCACCACAGCAAGTTGTGATCGGATTGTATAAGGATTATCCCCATCGACAAAATCACAGACCTTGGAAGTTTTGAAGTTTATTTTGAACTTGGCATCTTTCATTCAAGTCACTAAAAGGTTTTTGCTCACCAATCTCATTAATCCAATCAATCAGCAGGCATTTGTTAAGTGCCTGCTATGTTCCATGAGCTGTGCTAGGGTATACAGAGACAAGTGAGACAGTCCTTGCCCTCAGGAAACTTACATCCTTTTTCTCCTTTTCTCTCTTTTCTTTTTGCTACTGCTGCTACTACTACTACAATGACCACATTTTATTGTGACATTTTATTTAAACGTTGAACTCATTTCCAGCTTAGAACTAAATGTGGCACTCCATGGAACATAAATTCATTAAAAAAAAAACACTAATGGAAATGCATTGTAGGAGGCTTTATCTTTTAATTAGATGGCTAGACATTATTTTTCTGAACTTAGTCAACTCTAACATATATCTATTACTGAAAGCTCACAATCAATTTTAAGGTTTGCAAAGTTCTTTACACACATTATGCCAACAGCTTGTCCTCAGTGTTGGGGAAAGGGAGGGGGAGGTGACGGCAGTCCTGGGGAAGTTGCCAACAACTTGTTCATGCCATCATTTTTTTTTTCCAAGAGAAAGTGACATTGGGCTATTTGGGAAGTGGTCTGTCCTGATTGCATTTCCCTTTGCCATTATGCTTTATCCTTCTGTGTGTTCAGTACTCAATCTTGTGCTTGGTGTAACTTAGCTCAGTATGACTGGAGGCAAGAAAAGGGCCCTGATGAGTCTTACATAGAAAAATAAAGTGATTTGGCCAAGATCGTCCCACCAGAGGTTTTGGGGAGGGGCTCAGCATCCAGGTTTCCTGACTCTGTTCATTATTATCTCTTAGATTCCCTTCATCTTCTCTCAGATTTTAGTTAGAACAGGCTTGAAACCAAATCAAATGTATTAGATGGCCTTTATTTTTCCTTCTTTGTACTCCATACCCTAGGGGATGGGGGGTGGGGGAGATATAATTCATAATATCTCATAATTTGAGCTGAAGGGAAACGAAAGTCTCTGCTGCCTCTCCTCTTGTGTGAGGCAGTGAATGTGCCCTGGTGTTTATCTGTAGTCCTGAGTCTTTGATCCTTCTGCTGAAGACAGAGGGGCATGGGGCACTGTGGTCTAGATTGACTTACAGAAGTATAGCTAGAATATATTTGCAACTGAGGCCCACCCCTTCTTAGATGTGAGTGATCACTTTCATTGCCTGAAGGTTTGGTGACAATTTTTTAAAAAGTGTTTCCAGCTGTCCCAGCTCTTGGACCTCTGTGGAAACTGCTTGTCTTAATAGTTTTAACTAAGGTCTCCTGAAGGCTAGTGAGACCACTAGCTGGGGCCAATTTAAACATCTTACTGGATAGTTTCCTTCCTCCTATGCCATCTGTGAAATGGGTTTACTTATGAAGGGGTCACATAATAAGAATTTTTTTTTGTCCTAGGCAGTCTCCTTTCTTTCACTTCCTTATTCTCTCACTTTGTGGGCTATATTACCTTCTCTGCCACCCCTCCCCTCATCCCCACCCCAGAGAAGGCTGTACTTCAGCATGAATGGGGTCTAGAAGAAGAAAAGGTATAATTCCCCTTGATTGCCCTCAGTCACAGATTTCAACTTTGCCTGTTGAGTTCTGCTGAGCTCTAAATAATTTCAGCAATTGCTATAATTCAGAAAGTAGGGAAACTACTTTCTGGGGACCCTCATCTGACATATAGATTCCTTGCTTTTCCCTGGATGTTTTTTTTTTTCCTTTGGAATGCCACTACACTGCCTTTTCATGAGGCTTGTTAAATCTTTAATGTTGCCCAGTTGTGCAGCTGGCTTAAGATTTAATCCCCGTCAATAGGTCTTTATGGGATAAATAGTTAATCATTCATCCAGTGGCATGGAGAGGATTCCCTGAGGTTGGTAGTTCTTAGAATCCTCAGTAGAAAATGGAGTGCTCAAAGCTTGATTGGACTCCTGCCTGGAGCAGCAGATGCCTGGGATTGGGGCTGTGCCCCATTGCTAATTCATGGTAGAAGTAAACCTCAGCCATATTTGTAGGTGGAAAAGATTTCTCCTCCATGGGGCAGTAGGGAAAGGTAATATGATAGTGTTCACAACACAACAACCAAGATTAGCACAAGTTTGAAGATGGTGAGATCCTCCAGATTCTTCTTTTATCAAAGCATTAGGCCTCCCAATGTCGCAGAGTTTCCTCAATGAGATCTAGGACTGCTCAGGAGAGTCTGAGTTAACCATCCACATGGGAAAAACCAAGTGGATGAAGAATGCCTATAGGTCAGACCATGACATGCAATCAGATCGACAATCTGTAGAGCTTTTTCATCAGTATGTGGCAAATGGCTAATGAATTGAGCCCAGAATTTTAAAAGCAGACTTGGGAAATTGCAAAAGTCCTTTAATGACCCTAAACTTCTTTCTGGAATAAAGAGAGTCTGACAACAAACACTGTTTTCTAGGTTTCAAAAACTTAGTGATTTGAGCCTGGGAAGAGTTTGGTGAGGAATGAGGCTACCTGTGAAGACCTCAAGCCTCTTTATTTTCCTGCCATTTCTTTTTCAAAAATAAATTTTATTGATAACTTTTTGTTTTAACACCACCTCCATTTCTCAAAGTATCCCTTTCCCTAACTCCCACAGAATAATCCCTTATAGCAAAGAATAAAAAAGAAAGAAAAAAACCAAGTTAAAACAAATTAACCAAGCAAAAACAGCTAACATATGTGGTATTTCACAGCTATAGTCCTCCCACCTCCGCAAAGAAGGGGGCTGGCTATGGAGCCAAGCTTAGCCAATATAATTTCAAAGTACTCAGTTTCAAATGTTTTGCTCAAGTTCTTTCCACTTGACATTGTAGTGTAGTCATCGTGAATGCAGTTTTCTTGGCTCTGCTTACTTCACCTTTCATTGGTTCATGAAAGTCTTCCCATACTTCTATATTCATTATATTCATCATTTCTTACAGCACAGTAAGATTTCATTATATTCCTGGGCCACAGTTTGTTTAGCCAAACCTTTTGACAGCTACAGGAGTTCAGTGACCAAACCTTGGAGGCTAACGCAGAGGAGAAATGGAGTCCAGATCCTTGGCCATTTATAATTCTGCTTTGATTTTTCTGGCCTAAAGTTTGTACTGTGAAGGTCGAGGGCCTATGGAGTGATATTACTTTGGACTCATTTATTAAGAAATATAGGAGAGGGGCATGTAGGTGGTACAGTGAATAGATTACTGGCCCTGGAGTCAAAAGGACCTGAGTTCAAATCCAGCCTCAGACACTTGACACACTTACTAGCCATGTGATCTTGGGCAAGTCACTTAATCCCAATTGCCCTGCCTTCCACCCTCCAAAAAGAAAAAAAAAATACAGGAGAAAATATTTTGTGCAGATACTGTGGTGCCTTCAAAATGATTATTTCACTATAGGATTAAAAGTACCTTCCTTCATCCTTGTTTGATAATACTATAATGCCCTGATGCACCCCAATAATTGCCCCCAATACATTCAGTTTTCCCTTACCTCTCACTCTTTCTCATTTCAGATCTTTCCTGATCCTTCAGATTTTGATCGCTACTGCAAACTGAAGGACCGCCTGCCTTCCATTGTGGTGGAGCCCACAGAGGGAGAAGTGGAAAGTGGGGAGCTAAGATGGCCCCCGGAGGAGTTCTTGGTCCAAGAAGATGAGCAAGAAACCAGTAAAGAAACAGAGAATGAGAAGAAGGAGCAGTAAATCTATCGAGGGCACCCAAAGGGGGCAAAAAAAAAAAATACATCTGAACTGTATTTTTTTCCCATCATGGTGGAAAATGAGTGAGCCACAGTAGTTCTGAAAATGTCCAATGACAGCTTCAATTTTGCACCTGCGAGATCACTGGGTTGGTTTTCTTTTTTTCTTTTTTTTTTATATGTATATTTTTTTTTTCTGAAAGAAATGTGTCCAGCAGCTGAGTCCTCAATGCAAAGATCAGCAAGGCCTTCTGAGAAAGGAAGTCACTTAGCTGGGGTTGGGGAAGTGTCTGCTGCTTTGAGATCACTATCTGAACTCTGCATAGTCTTGAGGAGTTGTGATATTCCAGGGAGAGTTGGTAAAAGGCAGAACAAGTGAGGAACATTTTGAAGCAAGAAAACAAATGACAGGAATAAGAGAAAACAGAGGTTTTAAGAAAACGCTCAGCAAAGACCTACAGCCAGAAAACATTCAGAAGGGACTAGCGCTGGCTCGGAAGTACATCCATAGATAGACTTGTCATCTCTCTCCCATTTTTTCTTTTTTCCCCTTTTGTTTCTGTTCAGTAGAGTGTGTCTGAGTGAGTTAAGAAGGGAGGAGGGGAAACAGACCACACTGGGAACTCTCTAATGGACTGGGCAGAAAGAGCTGCGAGGCAAGCATGTAGGCGAATCCCTTGATGGCCTCCCCTCTCTCCTCCTTTTTTTTACCCCCTGCTACTCCTGTTCTCCACCTTCCTCTGACAGAGGACCTTTCCCAGTGTCTATTTGTTTCTTGTTTTGTGGGTGGGGAGGGCAAGACTTTCTGGGTCCATTTCCCAAAGTTTCCATCACTTTTTGTTCTTGGTGCCCTGGCATCCCATGGGCCCTTGTGGGGGGTGGGGAGTATAAGATTGTTACAGGATGGGTCCCTCTCCCTTCTCAGGATGGAAAGGCACATGACAGTTCTCCTCAGTCTTCTTGTATTTCTCAAAGTTCAAGCAGGAGGTTTGGGAATGCCTAGAATCTTTCTTTAATTAACCTTTTCTTCCAAAGCCCCCATGCCAGTCTCTGAGCTGAATCTTCTGTCTCCTCCCACCTGTTTGATTCTAGCCAGTCTGACTAGCTAGGCCACTTACTGTTGGCCTTCAGCCTACTTTTCACCTTGAATATTCTCCCTCCTTTTTATGAGAAGTGGAGGGGTGAAGGGAAGAGAAATCTTTATCCCCTGGTATTGTTTTTAGATGGGAGCTGAAGTCTTCCTGCTGGTCATGAGGGCCAGTGTCACCTGGGACTTGGAAGGCACATGGGCTGGGGAAGGAGAGAAGAAAAAGGAGTGAGTGGGGTGACATGTGGTAGGTCGATTGCCAGCAGTACTGTGACCAAGTTGGAAATTAGAGGGTGTCATGAGATACCTTGCAGCTTTCCAAGTTCTGGAGAGGAAGGTAGAGAGAGTGAGTGTGTGTGTGTGTGTGTGTGTGTGTGTGTGTGTGTTTTGGAGAGGGGAGGAGGCTTATCTTGGATTGCTCTGCTCTCAGGAGGCTCCAGAAAGGAAAGGATGTTGTATTCAAAGCTGAGTTCTCCCCTCAATCCTTCTAATTCTGCCACTCCCACCTCCTTCCTCTCATCCTTCTTGGTCCCTTGTCTGGAAGGGTACCTTCCAAAGGAATATTGGGAGCTCACTTATGAGCTGGCTATGGTGACGATCTCTACTTTGGAGTCCAGGGTCCAAAGAACAAATTATAGAAACGTTTCCATCTTGTTGCCAGATCCTTTGTGGCTTCCACAGAGGCAGAGAGAGGTGGCAGATCATAAGGAATCAGGCTTTGAAGCTTTCCTTGGGTATAACAAGGGAACCCAAGGCTCTTGACCATTGTCTCCCTATTTCCAGTCAGTCATATTTCAGCCCCTAGTCTTGGACTTAGTGTAATATATTTGTATTTAATACCTCATGGGTAGTATGGCGCTGGGGAAGGCTGGGAAAGGGTGTTGCTTTTATATATCAGCAGGACCAGGTTTGAGGGGTATCTCTCCCCTCTTCTTCCCTCCCATCTCATACGCTTGTATTATAAACATTGATGGCAATAACTTTTAGCTCCATACAGTGGCAGCAGGCCAGCTGGTTGCAGGGTGGGGAGACGACCCACTCTCTGCAGTTTCTGCTGGTGACCCATGATAGCTCTGCCCCTTTCTCTTTCTCTCTCTCTCTCTAGTTGTGGTTTGGTGGCAAAGAGCCAGTCATCTCTGTTGTGTATTCCCCCGCTGTAGTTTTGATTATCATTCGATTCCTGTGGAGGGGAGAGTTGGGGACTCACCTAATAACTCCTTGTCTTTTCAAATCTCTCCATGGGGTGGGTATCCAGCCCCACCCCACCCCCATCTGCTACCTGTTATCATCTGTCCCAGTCTCGCTGTGTGATGAAACATGCTTTTGTACACTGCATAAGAAACCTACTTTGTGTGTGTATGTATGTATGTATGTGTATGGCTGATGGGTTATCTTTCTGGTCTTGAGACCAGTCTCTGCCGCCATTTTGGAATTCAGAGCAGATGATGGACCGACAGCTCGCATGGGCCAGGATCTTCAGAAGGGTCAGCCCCCCTGGGTTGATCCTATCTACACTTGGAAGAGACTTATACTCTTTATCTGGCCTCTGTGTTTTCGTGGGTTTTTGTTGTTATTGTTGTTATTGTTGTTTTCCCCCCTTTTAGAAGTAATTTGTGTGTATTTCTAACTGAATGTATAAAAAAAAAAACCAGTAAAAAATGCCTGTTGTTTGATGAACTTTCTGTAACTCCTGTCTGTTCTTTTTGAGGCTCAGGGAGAAACTAGCATTTTTTTTTCCAAAACTACTTTTTGTCACTGTGACAGTTGTAAATAAAGTTTGAAAATGCTTTCCACTTTGGCCTGGTTTCCTTCTTTCCTTAATGAGAAGGAAGAAAATAAATGCTGCAGGAACAAGGATATGACATCCTCAGGAGGTAGGGCAGAAGCAGATCTTTGGGTCTTCAGGGAAACAAGGGTTTATTTGTGGTTTCAAGTCCCAGGGGTGGGAGTGGGGAGGGGGAGGGGTGTGCCAAACCAATCCATCCAGTATTTGTTAGGTACCTACCATGTTCCAGATACTGTGCTAGGTGTTGGGGTTACAGAACTGGAACTGAAAGAAAGGATCCTTACCCTCAAAGATCTCTCACATTCTAGAGAGGGAGTCAACTGTACACCAATAACTGTGCCAAAGAAGAGAAGACAAATGCCTTTTTTTTCAGGAGGGCACTAGCAGCTGGCATGGATGGGGGAGACTAGGAAAGGCTTCACATACAGGGTGTTGCCTAAACAGTATGTTGAAGGAAATGAGGGATGTGAAGGTGTGGTTGGAGTGCCATCTACTCCCTTATTTTAAACACAACCTAAGTTAGTCTTCTATGATCAAAGAAACTCATCATATACTATAACGTGGTCCCACAGCCCAGGGGCATTTTAAAAAAATTTGGTGGTGTAGGGGAAGGAAAAATAGATTATATAATGTATTATATAAATATATCATATAAAAATATAATGTCTTAATTAAAAGTAAATGATCTTGGATCTCTGATGGTGGCCTGTGTCTCTTCACTTGGCCAGAAAGTTTTAGAGTCATGGAACATTAGGACTAGAAGGGACCTTATAGATTTTGTGTCATGGAGTTCCCCTTTGGTGGTCAATCTTGGTAAAGCTTACAGATGCCTCAGAATGTATTTAAGTGTATAAAATACAATACATAGGATTATAAAGGAAACCAATTATATTGAAACAGTTAACGAAATATTAAAAACACACACATACAAGTTCATAGATCCTTGATCAAATTAAGAATCCACGATCTAACCCAAGAATTCATTTTATGAGGCCCAAAGGAGTTGAAGTGATTTAGCTAGTTATTGGCAAATTAGATTCCTGTTTCAGGGCTATTCCTACCACACCAGGCTGCTCTATTCTCCCTTACTCCATCATTGGCAGTCAAGGATATGTGCTCAGAATATAACAGAATATTATTTGAAATGCAATTCATTTTCCTATCTAAGTGAAACATAATTAGAAATAGGAATCTGCTGCCCAGAAAGTCATGATCCATTCCAAAGCCATTAGGAATGATTAGGTGATGGTTCTCTATTTTGGACATTCTGCATCACTTTCCTCCATCAGCACTGGTGATGAGAATTAGTTTAACATGATGAAAAGATCTGCTGGAGATACCAGTTTTTGTTCATCAGATCTAGGGTCTCCCACTCTAACCTCCATGTATTGGTCATCTCTCTAGGTTGTGAATTATCTGACTAAAAAAATAAGTTCAAGTATTTACTAAGTGACTACTTTGTGCAATTTAATGGGAATTTAAAATACAATGGGAATTTTAAAAAATCCTGTTCTCAAAGAGTCTAGATGCTACTGAAGGGATATGGCATATATAAGTAAATTTTCAGATGGGGATAGTGTAGCTAGCTGGTGGAAACAGGAGAGGTCTTGGGTAAGAAGTAGCCCCTGAGCTGTGCTTCAAAGGAATAAATCATAGGATCATGGGTTTAGAAGTAGAAAGGAGCTTAATTATTTTATAGATAAGGAAACTGAGATCCAGAGATGATGTGACTAGCCCAATGTCACAGAGGTCATAAGAGTTATGGGAAGCAAACTCATGTCCACAGAGTCCAAAGCCAAAAAGCTTCTACTGAGCCACTCCATGACATCACTTTCCTCCAGCCCGTGTTGGCTAAAATCTGTACCCAGCCACTGTTCCTTCACTCATTTCTTGATAAACAAATGCAATCGAGTAGCAACTACTTTTAGAGGACTTTGAAGTCATTTAGTAAGCTAAAAGTTATTGAATGGAACACTGCTTTCATCCTGGATGGGTAGGTAGAGTGGCCCAGTAGATAGAGTGCCAGACCTGAAGTCAGGAAGATCTGAGCTCATATCTGGTCTCAGATGTTAGCTGTTTGATCCCGGACAAATCACTTAATCAGTGTTTGCCTCAGTTTCTTGAGCTGTAAAATGGGGACAATAACAGCACCTACCTCCCAGAGTAGTTTTGAGGCCCAAATGAGATATTTGTAAAGTGTTTAGCACAATGCCTGGCACATAGTGTGTACTGTATAAATGTTAGCTATCATTCTCATCATCCAACATTTGCATAGCTCAATACTAGACCTTCGTATCATTTCTCCCAATATTAAGTAGTGGCTATTGTCCTTTATTGGTCCCTAAGCATGTAAGTGATTTTACTGGGGTGGGTAATCTCTCTTACCTATATAGGTAACCCCTCCATGACTAAGTTTTATGAGTTGTTGTAGAAAAATAAATCATTACCTTGCGGCCAACATGGTGATGAGCCTTTTTGTTGGTTACCTGGCTAGGCTGGTCCTCAGATGATAACCAATCTCTTGGTGGTTGTTAGTTGAAGTCTTCCCAGTTATATAGAGCCACCCCCCCAGTTCTTTTCCTCTTAGACACGGAGTTTAGGATCCCAGAATCATATCCATGTTACCCCGAAGCACAAGAGTAGGATGTGGAATCAGCCCCACATCCTAGAGGTCAGATGTACTCAAGTCCACGGCTCTGACCTAGATACAATCCTGGAACTTCGCAAGATTCCCTGTAAGACAAGTTCCCGTCCTTTTGTTTGGTTGTACGTAGAGGCCCTGAAAGACAAGTGACTTGGTAAGGCCAATCAGGTAGGCAGGAAGAGTGCTGGAGCCAGATATCCAAAACAAATAGTTCCCTTCTCAGGGACCTATTCTAGTTGGCAGACTGTGATATCTCCTTATCTTCTCATTTTGGAGGCAGCATGAGAAAGGCAACTGGTCTTAAAGTAGGTAGAGTGCAGGCCATAGAGTCTGGAAGACTCATCTTCCTCAGTTCAAATCTGGCCTCAGACACTTCCTAGCTCTGTGACCCTAGGCAAGTCACTTAACCCTGTCTGCCTCATGTTCCTCATCTGTGCAATGAGCTAGAGAAGGAATGGTAAACCACTCCAGCATCTCTGCCAAAAAAAACCCAAATGGGGTCATTAAGAGTCAGACAACTGAAATGACTGAATGACAACAGTGGGATAGGCACAAAGCTGACTGAAGAGTACCCTCTAGGATCTGCTCAAGATCACAGTAAATGGCAAAACCATCATTTGAACCTGGGTCTTCTGACTCCCAGTCGAGGGTTCTTTATTATCTAATGTACCTCCCTTTGGTTCAGTAAAGCACTATTCTAAGAAATGGAACTCTCCCGTTGCTAAACTAAGAAGCATTCAGTTTCAACCAGACTTCTATTAATCACCACTTCCAAGCTTTCTCTGTAGGAAGATAAGTGATAGCCATAATGGTGCCCCTTATTTGAGAAATGGCAAATTTTTAAGTGACTTCTGAATTGACAAAGAAAGATTAAGTTAGGAACATTAAAGTTTCAAAGAGCCATAGAATGTTAGACTCAGAAGGTCCCCTAGAAGTCCTCTAATTTAGTCCCCTTTTTTTCCCAGATGAGGAGGCAGAGCTTCAGAGAGAAGTGACATATACAAAGTCACACTGAGAGTTTGTGCAAGAGCAGTGAATCAGATGTGAAGTTTCTAACTTTCCAACTATTCCCAACCACCCTATGCTATCTCCCTTCTGCCACAAGTTTTAGTGGTACCTGTATTATATTATATTTCCCATTCTTTTTCTCTTTTTTTTTTTGGAGGGCAATTGGGGTCAAGTGACTTGCCCAAGGTCACAGGGCTAGTGGGTTTTTTTTTTTTTTGTTGTTGTTGTGTTAAGTGTCTGAGGCCGGATTTGAACTCAGGTCCTCCTGACTCCAGGGCCAGTGCTCTATTCACTGCGTCACGTAGCTGCCCCTATGTTTCCCATTTTTGAAAGACTGTCATTTACATCCCCCGTTAAGGAGATCACAGCTCCATTTGTGTGTTTGAATAATTATTTTGAAACTAGTGATCCTTAAGTCTTCACAGGACTGAAGGGAAAGTCTTCCTTCAGCCTCTTGGCAGAGACGTAGTGCAATCCAGGCAGAGAACGTAGAATACATTTTCAAATATGGACGATAGGTTGATTTCTTTTGCTTAGCTGTACTTATTGTTACAAAGGTGTGTTCTGTGGAATGAGGAGGAGAGTCACTGGGAAGCATCAACAAGGTTTTAGAAAAAAATTGGCTGCCCATAAGTGGTGTATACAATAACTTTATTAATGAAAATATTTGATTAACCAGAATACCCCATTCCCTGATCATGCCAAATGGATGATTTTATGATATGTGGATCAAAGGTCCTACTTTGAAACATAATTTGTCTGCCCCTCTGATATTTGCATTTTTATTTCCCTGGAAAGAAAAATGCTAAGTTTGCCCTTTTCTACAGACCTTGTTTGAACCTCACTTTCCAGAGAACCCTACTTAATTAACTTTCCCACTTTTTCCTGGCCTGCAAGGGCTCTCCAGTTGTAGAGTACCCGTTTGTCACCCTGTGGCAGCTGTATCTGACAGGAGACACTCTATCCAGATGATCATTTCCTGTCTGAGTTGAATCAGTGTTCAAGGCAAGTGGGTGATTGGTGGACCAAGAGAGGAGAGAATGGCTAGGAGGACCTTGCTGCCCTTCCCCCACTCTGACTACCAACCCAGCCTCCTGCTAAAAATCACAGATCTCAGTAGTCAGTGCCCCTGGGCCTAAGGCTGCCTCTTCCTCTCCTCTGCTTTCATGTGAACCTGCTCTTCCACCCAAAAGCCTTTTCTGAAAAATGTCTCCAATGGAAATCACAGGATCGTAGATCTTAAACTGGAAGAGACCATCTAGCTAATGGCCTTATTTTTACAAATAAGGAAACTAAGGCCCAGAAAGGTTAATTATCTTGCCCAAGGTCACACAGATGGCAAGTAGGAGAGATGATATATGAACCCAGGTTCTCTGACACCAGAGTTAGAGGTTTTCCTACTGTGGCATGTTGCGTCCCACAACACTGGGATACATCTACTACGGTACAGTGGGAACAGAGGTACTCAGGAGATCTGGGTTCAAATCCTGCCCTCAACACTGACTATTTGATTTCAGGCTAATCACTTAACCTTATTCTGACTTATTTTCCTCATCTATAAAATGAGAATGATGATACTTAACCAACCTGCAACCAAGATTGCTACGAGGAAAACTCTATGAGTTTTATAGACCTGTGGGCTCTTATTATCTTCTATGAGGATGGAGAGAGAAGAGGATGGGCTGGGCCATGTGAAAGTCCTTATTACAGGCAAGCTCTGGCAAGTTAGGGATTGCTGGTATCCAGGGCCTCTCTACACTGCAAAAAGCCTTAGGCCAGCTTTGCTTCAATTCAACCCAACTCAATTGAATCCAAATCAACAAACATTTATTAAACTTCCATGCTGCCTTTTCCCAAGACATTTTAGCAATCCTATATGGGTAATGGTGATTTCAAAGCATTTTTTTTAAAGTAGACATCTAGGGGAGGCCACATGATGCCATGGAAAGTATGATGAACTTTGAGTCAAAGAAGACAGGAGTTCCAATATGGATTAGGCTACGTACTACCTGTGTGACCTTGGGCAAGTCACTTACTTCTCTGGGAGTCATTGCCTTTGACTGCAAAATGAAGGAGTTTGACTACATGGCCTCTGAGGCCCCTGTGCTAATTAAGCATAAGCACAAGCCCAAGATAGTAAGTTCTGTCCCATGAACCTGACTCTTCTTGACCCATGGCTAGAGGACTTGAGGGCTTTGGGGCTACCAGAGAGTTGGAAGCAGGTACTTTATCCCTCTAGTGGCAAAGCATTCTCAGGATCATAGGAGAGCAATCATAACTCTTTAAGGTCTGTAAAGCACTTCATATCTATACTAAATAATGGGATATTCATAACAGCCCTGTGAGGTAGTTACTATTATTATCCCTATTTTGTAGGTGAAGAAACAGAGGTGACAGGACTTGCCATATGGGTCTAGGAAGTGTCTGAGGATGTAGTCAGACCTACATTTTCCTCACTACAAGTACAGAACTCTATCTACTGCTGTCAAAGGGACCTCAGGAGACAACTAGTATCACAGTCTCATTTTGCAGATGAGAATACTGAGGCTCATTCTTTGTACTAGGAAATTTCATGATGGTGATCATTGCATAGTGTCCTGATTTCCCAAATATTAATTCCGAGGAAAGGGAAAACAGGTTCAGAGATTGCTCATTAGTGGGGTCAGTCAACTAGGAAATAGCAAGTTTTGCCCTTAAAGTTACTGTCATTACTTTTCCAGCCTAGGCAGGAGATGACTAGAGAAAGAGATTTAATAGGTTAAATAAGAAATTCTTTGCATAGGAAATAAAGTTGAAAAAAGAAGAGAGTAAAACCTGAGTAGAACCTTGAGGAGGCAAGAGGGTGAGAGACTAGGTCAAGGCTAAAAATTAGTTTAAGGGACAGCTGTTTCCCTTCTCCTATTCTTTTACTCTTTGTCCCACTTGAGGAAAGCTATTTATCTGGAGTTTTATATTCCAAGCTTCTTAGTTAGATTTTAGTGAGACATTAGATTAGCACAACTCGTAATAGAGAAGGCCTCAGAGCACGTATGAGGAAAAAGGAAGAAGCCACACAGGAAATTCATGCTTTCTGTCTGCAAGCTGTCAACAGCAACCACACCGTGCCTGTTAGGGCCAACAAAGGCACCATCAGATAAAAATAACTGGGGATCTGACTGCAGAGGGAGACCATGGTGGGGGAGGAGGAATGTAGTGGTGGAGGGTGGTGCAGAATTTTTAGTCTTTCTTTGTTCTCTCTTTACCCATTACAGAGAGGGCTTTGCCACCAACACAAGGCCTCTAGGTATGAGACTATGGGGTAGAAGTAAAGATGATAAAATCAGATGGTCATCATGGAAATTGTTCTCCTGATTTTGTTTTCTTGTCTCTATATCAGTTCATAACAAGTCTTGCCAACTCTCTCTGTAATTCCTCATATTCATACTTTCTCACCATGTTATAATATTTGATCATATTCACATACAATTTATTTTGCCATTCCCCACCACTGAAAGATACTCAAGGGACCTTACGTGTCACCTGATCCAACACTCTATTTTATAAATGAAGCCCAGAGAGGTTAAGTGATTTATCTAAGGTCACATAGGGAACAAGTGATAAAGTCCTCTGATTCCAAAACTAGTATTCTTCTCATGCTGTACACTGTAATAGCAGGCAAGGGGACGAGGACACTTTTTTTTTTTTGTAGTAGCAAAGACCTAGAAGGAAAACGAATAGCATGTTATGATGGCAAGAACACAGACTTTGGAGTCTGAGGACTTGGATTTAAACCACAGAACTGCCATTTTGCTTCCTCTATGACTTTGGGTAAGTAATTTCACCCATTTGGGCCTCAGCTTCTGCATCTTATAGAAGAGGGGTTGGATTAGATAACTGAAGTCAATTCTAGTTCTAAATCTATGATCCCAGGATCTCATGGGTACTCTTTGACTGGGTACTGGTTGAACAAGTTGCATTAGTGAATATAATGGAATATCATGCCATATTAAAAAATTATAAATGTGAGGAATTCTGAGAAAGTTGGAAAGACATTTTTGAACTGATGCAGAACTAAAAGAACAGAATTAGGAAGACAATTTACATGATGGGTACAATAGTGTAAAGGAAGGAAGAAAACAAGTATTTATTAAGCATCTACTGTATTCTAGGCGTCATGATAAATGCTCTACAAATACTATTTCAACTGATCCTCACAATGAGGGATGGTAGGTGGTAGGTCACCTGGGAGGTAGGTGTTATTATTATCATTTTACAATTGAAGAAACTGAGGCAGATAGCAGTTAGGTGACTTGGCCAGGGTCACACAGCTAATAAGTGTCTGTGACTGGATTTGAACTCAGATTTTCTTGATTCCAGGCCCAGCACTTTATCCATTTTGACATCTATCTACAGGAAAAAGAAAATAACAATAAAGGATTTCCTGACTTGGACACATGCAAGTGACCAATAATGATTTCAGAGCACTAATGGCTAATTATTGACATTTGGTTCCTGCCCAGTGGCAGAGGGGTGCCAGACTGTTGGTTGAAGAATAAATCATATTTTCAGAGCTTTGATATGTTTTCCTTAATGATAATCATTTGTTATAAGGTCAGATTCTATGGGGGTGGGTAATCTCTAGGAAGTGACAATGGTATGATAGTTGACATGCATATATAATGCTTTAAGGTTTGCAAAGCATTGTACATAAGAGCATTTCATTTGACCCTCACAACAACCTTGTCATGTAGGTGCTATTATCATCCCTGTTTTACAGATGCGAAAACTGATATACCCAGGATCACACAGTTAGCAAGTGTCTGAAATGAGTCTTTCTGACTCCAAGTACAAGGGTGTGCTGCTTAAATGTAACAACCAGCTTTCTGGGGGAAAAACGCATGATTAACATTTTCTCCATCACTTTCTAGATAATAGACATCAACAGAACAACCAATTGAGACCTGATTTGTAGTGTTTGCCCCTCCAGAGCCAGCTCTAGCTGGCTTCAGCACACCTCTAGCTGCATGACCGCAGGGAAGCCAGCGTAACCTTTCTGACTCTCTGTTTCTTCATTTTTAAGATGAGCCTGATACTACTTCCTTTGCTTACTTCATGGGGTTGTTGTGAGGTTCCAATGTGAAAGTGTTCTGTAACCTTAAAGCACTAGATAAATGTAAGAAAAACTTTTATATGCCATTACCCAAGGGAGGCAGCAGGGGTGATTGTCACTGTAGGGGGCCAGCTCCAGTCCTTAGCTTCTATAGTCTCTAGGGGTCAGCAGTTTTGGCTGGGAACATCTTCTCTCCCTTCTTACTGAGGAAGCACGTGGTCCTGTCCTGGGTTCACCCCTGAAGCCCCTCCCCCAGGATGCTTAAGTGCCAAGGCCTGCCTGCCCTTGCCTTGGGATGAGGTCACCCCCCTGGAATTAGGGTGGGGCTGGACCTGCCAGAACTCTCTCTCTCTAGACTCCAGCTACTCTCTGGGCTAAGCTCCCAAGTTCCTTCATGCCCCCAGGTTTCCCCCTCTTGAGGCCTATGAAGCAGTTTCCCCTACTATAATCTGTTAATGGACCAGCTGACAGTTTGCAAAGTCTCCTAAGAGTGGGTGGATATTAGGGTGGTGTAAGGCAAGATTCAGTGTAAGCAGGATTAGAATTCTCTGAGGATTTAGCTTGTGAAAGACTATGAGCTGGGGAAGTCACAGTACCATAGCATTTTAGAACTGGAGGGGAATTTAGAGATTATCCAGTACAACCTACCTCATTTGACATATGAGGAGGTAAGGGATCATGGTTCTTAAGCTGGAATTAGGTGTTACCAACAGCACTAGACACCTACAAATACCACTTCTTGAGAAGCCAGACTTGCAGAAACAAGTCCTAAAACAGCAATTGTACCCCAATGGCCCATTCTTGACTCTCTCTAGATATTGAATCTAGACCTTTAGAGCTGACATAGACCTTACTTAACTGGTGTCTGGTTATAGATGGTAACCTGAATCGCAAAGCCCATTGGTATGAGACTCTCTCCCTTACGGGTTCAACATATAGAAGGAACCTCAGAGATATCCTCATTTTATAGATGTCCATCTGTTTTCGGAGTCTAATCCCCTCATTTTAATGGATAAGAAAACTGAGGCCCAAGACTAGGTGACTTAACCAAGGATACCCATGAAGTAAACATCAGAGGTGGGCTCTGACACTAGGTCCTCTGCACCACACTGTACTTTCAACTATAACACTGTCTCTCCCAAGGTCACCCAGCTTTCAAGTAAGTGGAAAGCTAGAACTAAAACCCACATCTCTATCCGATAGGTTGAGTCTTGTTCAGATGTATTGTAGAGGGGATTTTTGCTCAGTATTAGTCAGTCAGTCAATGAAAAAGCATTTATTAAGTGCCTGCTGTGTATCAGAAAGTGCTGGGAATACAAAGACAAAGGACAGTCCCTGTTCTCAAAGAGCTCACACTCCAGTGAGGGAGTGAGGGAGACAGCATACAGGCAATTATGTACAAACAAGCTATATGTAGGATATATTGGTGATAAGCAACTGAGGAAAGTTTCTGGAGTTAAGAGGGATTAGGACATGCTTCCTGTAAAAGATGAGATTTTAGCTGGCCCTTGAAAGAAGGCAGGAAGCAGAGAAAATGGGGAAGAGCATTCCATGGCCAGTGACCGTGGCTGATATTGGTAGGTATAGTGTCTTGGAGCAAGGAGATCACTGGATCACCCAGTAAGTGGGATGTGAGGTGTAAGAAGATGTGAAATGTGGAGGGTGGGCCTTGATTTTTAAGGGATTTGAAGGCCAAACAGAAGATTTTATAGTTGATCCTCGAGTGGACATGAAGCTACCGGAATTTGTTCGGGGCGGGGGGCGAGGAGGCGGGGAGGTGACATAAAAGCACCTTCACTTTTGGAAAATCACTTTGGTGACTGAATGGTAGATGGATTAGAGTGGGGAAAGACTTGAGACAGTGCCACCAGGCAGCTATTGTGGTAATCCAGGTGTGAGCTGGGAGGGCCTGTACCAGCTGGCAGCAATGTCCAAGGAGAGAAAGGGGCATGTTCTAGAGATATTGCAAAGGTGAAACTGACAGGCTGTGACAATGACAAGGTGACCTCTGAGGTCCCATCCAGCTCTGACATCCTGTGATTCTTCCAGCTATGTTTTGTTATAGTCTCTTAGTTTTTGAGAAGTGAGTTTGTAGCAACTTTTCTGTCTGAAGCTGACCATGTGACCTTGGGCAAATTCATCTCCTTGGGACCTCAGCCTCCTTACCTGTCCAATCAAAAGGTCAAATTTGATCACTTCTAAGGCCCACTGGTCCAGATCCACTAATCACTCGTGTTAACAAATGAATAAAGCTGACTTTGCTGACATGTCTGTGGGATGATGAGAAAGGGACAATGTATAATGGCCATGATATTGGCACATTTCTGGGGGCCTCCCCCCCCATCCCCACAAAGGCATCATGGAAACAACTCCCTCAGATGACTAATTCCCTAATGTATTATACATTAGTGAAAAGAGCTCTGGATTTGGCATAAAAGGATCTGAGTTCAAATACCAGCTCTGTGACTTACCTGTGTGACTTTAGGTAAGCCATTTAAATTCTCTGGGTCCCAGTTCCTTCATCTGTAAAGTAAGGGAGTTGGATCAAATAACCTCTATGATCCTTTCTAGCTCCAAAATCTATGATCTACTTTGAAAATATTTGTTCTTCTCCTTGTCACTTCCCAGAGAAGCAGCCTAGACTCGGAGAAGGTAAAGGAGAGAGAAGGCACAGGAGGGATTCAAGCTTCCCCAGCTCTATTCCACATCTTATCTTCAGACTCGCTTGACAGATAGCCACCAGACGACATTTCTAGGCACAAGTCCTCCTGCCTCAAGTCCTAAATGACTGTCTGTAAATAAGCCTGGGGATTGGAAGAAAGCACAGTTTTGCAATGTGGACGGGTTAAGGGATGGTCTCTGATCCCAAGTTGATAATTACTGCTTATAAACTCAAAAGTCATCAGAAAAAATGACTAAAATTATATTTCACACATCAACAACAAAAAAAGGAAAAATAAAAGCAAGCTTGGAATGTCTGAGTCATCCTCCAGAGCTCTTAAAATTACATGTTCTTTAGGGAGCTTTCCTTAGACCTGCCTCCTGTTGCCTGGGAGAGTGTGGGACCATTAGAAAGCTCACATGCGCCAGATGCCTTTTGGTTGGGTTTAAGGACTCAGTGGGCAGCCCAAGATTGTTTGTTTTGGGTTCAAAGTCAACCACAAACAAATATTAAAGGAAGCAGTGGAGCTTGGAGGGTCATGTTTTTGCTCACTTCTCAACTCTTTGACTCTAGTTTGGACCTTCAATAGGGCTATTAAAATTATCCATATCTTTTGTTTTTGTATCAACAAGAGGCTGTGTGGTGTGTTAAAAGCCATGCTCAAATCTAGGAAGACTTCAGTACCTACTGGCAAAAACTAGCTGGGTGACCTTAGGCAAGTCCTTTCATCTTTCAAGGTTTTTAGAAACTTTCTAAGACCATAAATTTCAGAGAAGGTACTAACCAGTTTTATCAGAGGGAATTTCCTCACCTTTGGATTACCTATATCAATGAAATCACAGATCCAATCCCTTGCTGTTCAGTCATTTTCAGTTGTGTCTGACTCTTTGTGACCTCATTTGGGGTTTTCTTGGCAAAGATACTGGAGTGGTTTGCCATTTCCTTCTCCAATTGATTTTACAGATGAGGAAATTGAGGAAAATAGGGTTAAGCAACTTGCCCAGGGTCATGCAGCTAGAAAATGTCTGAGGCCAGATTTGAACTCAGGAAAGTGAGTCTTCCTAACTGCAGACCTGGCAATCTATCCACTGTGCCATATGGCAGCCAGTCTAATTCCTATCATTCTCATTTCTCTAAAAATCCTGCCCTTCCCACCCACCACCCTCCCTACTCTTTGAGTCAATCCTTGTAACAAATACTGAGAGAAAATGAAATAAGAACAGGTTAAACAAAATCAAACATCCCATAAGCTATAACTAACAGGTACACAATATGCAATATAACAACATTACATACCCTGCAGTCACCCACCTCTGTAGAGACAGGATCCAGATAAATTTTCTCAACTCTCTCTAGGACCAACCTCCATCATTATAATCATAAAGCATTTCCTTCCTTCCTCTTTCTTTCTTTTCTTCCTTCCTTCTTTCCATTTGCATTGTTGTAGTCACTGAATATGTTGTTTTCCTTGTTCTGATGACTACATTCTGCATCAGTTTGTATATCCTTCCATGCTTCTCTGAATTCTTCATATTCATCATTTCTTTTTTATAAAATTCTCTTTTATAAAAAAAATTTAAAAAACATATTTATTTATTTTTAGTTTTCAACATTCACTTCCATAAGCTTTTGAGTTTTCGATTTTCTTCCCTTCCTTCTCCCCACTCTCCAAGATGGCATGCAATCTGATATAGGCTCTACATATACATTCATATGAAACAGATTTTCACATTAGTCATGTTGTAAAGAAGTATTAGAACCAAAGGGAGGAACCATGAGAAAGAAGAAACAAAACAAAACAACAAAAGAAAAAAGAGATTAAATAATATGCTTCGAACTGCATTCAGACTCCATAATTCTTTCTTGAGTCTTTTGGAGTTGTCTTAGAGCCTTGCATTGCCGAGAAGAGCCAAGTCTATGAAAATTAATCATCCCACAATGTGACTGTTATTGTGTACAATGTTCTTTTGGTTCTGCTCACTTCATTCAGCCTAAGTTCATATCAGTCTATCTAGGTTTCTCTTAAGTCTACCTTCCCATCATTTCTTATAGCACAATAATATTCTATTACATTCCCATACCACAGTTTATTTAGTCATTCCCCGATTGATGGGCATTCCCTCAATTTTTAATTCTTAGCCACCACCAAAAGAGCTACTATAAATATTTTTGTATATGTGGGTTCCTTTTATCATCTCTTTGGGATATAGACCTAGAAGTAGTATTGCTGGGTCAAAGGGTATTCACAGTTTGGTTGCCCTTTGGACATTCTCCAGAATGAATTGATCAGTTTGCAACTCCACCAACAATGTATTAGTGTTCCAGCATTTATCATTTTCCTGTTTTGTCATGTTAGCCAATCTGATGGGTATGATGCAGTACCACAGAGCTGTTTTGATTTGCATTTCTCTGATCAATAGTGATCGAGAGCATTTTTTCCATATGACTATAGAACTTCTTCATTTGAAAACTGCCTTTTATATCCTTTGACCATTTATCAATTGGGGAATGACTTGTGGTCTTATAAATTTGACTCACTTCTTTGTATATTTTAGAAATGAGACTTTTATCAGGAACATTGGCTGTAAAAATTGTTTCCCACTTTTCTGCTTCCCTCCTAATCTTGGTTGCATTGGCTTTGTTTGTGCAAAAAACTTTTCAGTTTAATATAATCAAAATAATTCATTTTTCATTTCATAATGTTCTCTATCTCTTGTTTGTTCACAAATTTCTCCCTTCAGCTTATAGGTAAACTATTCTTTGCTCTCCTAGTTTACTTATATCAGCGTTTATATCTAAATCATGTACCCATTTTGACTTTATCTTGGTATAGGGTGTAAGATATTGGTCTGTGCCTAGTTTCTGTCATACTACTTTCCAGTTTTCCCAGCAGTTTTTGTTGAATAGTGAGTTCCTATCCCAGAAGCTGGAGTCTTTGGATTTATCAAACATTAGATTACTATAGTCATTGACTATTTTGTCTTGTGTATATAACTTATTACACTGATGCATCACTCTATTTCTTAGCCAGTACCAAGTAGTTTTGATGATTGTTGCTTTATAATACAATTTAAGATATGGTATGGCTTGTAAATGTCTGGTGCCATATGGCAGGCAGTCTAATTATTTATATATATATACATACACACACATACACACATGTCATTTCTTATGGCAGGGTTATATTACATTACACTAATCCACTCCCCAGTCAATGAACATTTATTTTTTTTCCAGTTTTTTTCTCCCACAAAAATTGACACTCTGAATTTATTAGTGTACATGAGATCTTTCTATCTTTGACCTCCTTGGGATGTATGCCTTGGGAAAAAATGTATATATGCATGTGTATTTATGTATACATATATGTATGTGTGTACATGTACATGCTTGCATGCATATTCAAAGGCATGGCCATTTTAATCACTTTTTAGAAGCATAGTTCCATATCACTTTCTAAAATGATTGAACCAGTTCAAGGCTCCACTAATTACTGGGTCAGTTTTTCCACTGCCTGACAGGGCATTTTGTATATACATACACAAGGCAGTATGGGCAAGGACAGAGGCAGATCCACAATCTATTCCCTTCTACCTCCCAATTTATCAAGCTAATAAATTGGCAGGGGGGGGAGGGGGCAGTGAAGAGGGGAGGGGAGAGTGAGGTTGTTTTTGTGTTTTATAAGTTGAGTTTGTTTAAATCAGGGTCAACTACAATAACAAAAATTACTTCATATCAACTAGAAAAGCTCCCTGTTTCAGGCTTTTTCATGGAATGGAGGTGATCCTGGGTTATTGAAGGCTATCCCAGTTGAACATAAGCTCCAATATATCTTATAAAATCAGAACGACTTGGAGTGCAAACTGAAAGATAGACTGTTTATTTGTCTTCTGAGGATTAGACTAGCTGGATTTCAAAAAACTCCTCCTCAGATGGTTGGCCACTGGGCAATGAATTTTTTCAGCCACAGCAACTCAAGAAGATCATATTCATGGTAAGGTTGCTATAAGCATTGGCAGGAAAACAACCTACAACAGGGATGGCAAAGATCTTTATTTCAGTTGAGAGTTGGAGAGATGAAAGGGACCTTGAAGACTTTCTAGTTCAACATTATCATTTTACATATCGGGAAACAGAAGAACAAGGAAATTCAATTGGTCAAGGTCACACAAAGAGCAATTGTATGAAATGGGATTTGAACACAGGTCTTCTGACTGCAGACAGCATTCTTTCCACTATATTGTACTTGTTCAAACACAGCTACCAGATCCTCTGCCTGGCTCTTATTAACTCCAGGCTTAGGATCACACTTCATTGAGGAATAAGATTGTTCCATCTGGTCTATCAGATTCAGGTTATATCAGCCTATAGTACCCACCAATGTGAGCCAGAGGAAGTGAAACCTCAGGGAGGAGAAGGCAAGGGAGCCTCAGAAGATGAGCCCCTCACTTCTGCCTATCAAGGAAAAGGACTTTCTTATGCCTTCAAGCCAAGCTCAGAAGAAGAGCTATAAATAATCTGTGATTACCCAGAGGATATGCTATTAGAAGGAAAAGCATGACATGCTTCCAGGATGGAAGCACACGTGCTGGGAAGGCTTGTGCTCAAGAATCTTGGATATCTTCCATTCATTCATTTGACTTTGGTAATCAAGTCTGTGGGCTGTAGTGCTCTATGAGTAAGAGGTCTTGTGAGTTAAAACAATTGTAGGACGGAGACTACCGTGTTTGCTTACACAGCACATCTTTTGCAGGGAACATCATGATCCTTAAGAACAGTGGCTCAGTTACTTTCAACTTATTCAGGGAAGTAGGGAGGTGTGGGCAAGGAAAGATTGGTGGATTTAGGAGCATTTAAAGTATAACTGTCTTTGGACAACAAATCCCAGATACTCACAGTTGGCAAATAATACAGATGTCCAACTCTATGATTTAATAAAAAGTCTCTACAGCATCACTGACAAGTGACCATGCAGTTATGCCTTGAGGACTTAGGGAAACCCATTAACATCCCTTTCCACTGCCAAAGGAGCTGGGCAAAGTCCCATGATTCCTCACCATGGAATGAAGCTTTCAAGGATGAATCTTTCAAGGGGTACAACTTTTGTGAGGGCTTTCTAAGATAGAAAACATTCTGAAACAAAGGCAATAAAAACAAAAATACTGTTGGAACAGACAACACTTCACCAGGCAATAGTGAAGGCTGATGAAGGTATGTACTGTTGGATCTACCTAATGTAACTGAAAGTGATTTGCCTTAGGATGAAGTCTATGGAAAAGCTAATATTCAAGATCCAAGATTGGAACCAAAAGTCCCTCCATGGGCAACATCATTATGAACCCAGCCAATAGTATATCAACAAAGAAATGCTCCCCAAATCATGCAAATTTGTTTGTGGAAATAGAGAGATTTGTTATAGAAATTTAGAAGCAGGTTATTGTCAAGAGAAATTATAAGAGAGTTAACCTCAAGGAGGCTGAGTTTAGTAATCATTATAGATTATTCAGGGAAATGGTAAAAATTATGTTATATATTACTGTAGGCTGAAAAAAAATTAGCACCTCTTAAATATTTGGAAAGATATGGCTTGGTAGATAGAAATATAGCTTGCTATCTGTCATGGCCTTTCAGATGACAAATCCTTACACTAAAAATATAGACCTCAAAATATCTTTGAGAGCCCAACCAATAAATGGTACTAGAACTGGACCATTATCACAGACAAAGTTTCCTAAAATTGCCTGGACAGAATATTGATCCATAAATATATAAGAACAATTTTTTTAGTATGTTACCAGTCCAGATATTTATCATCTCCAAGCTACATAGAATCAAAAGCCTTTAAATTATTGAAATCTGGCAGAGTAGATCAAAATCATTTGGGCACAGACTAAGATGCGTATCATTCCTGGGATCTTGTCTGCTTTGGGAGTTGCACTGAGGATGCTTTCAGAGGATAGACTTAAAAGCCTATTCTGATCTAGGCTTGACTCAGGCCAGTCCCTTGGTAGTTTAGTTTTGATGCTGGAATAAAGTGGGATGTTCTTAAGTCATTAAAGAGTTAGCAAAAGGAAATTTACTTAGCCATAGCAGGGGAAGATTAGTCTGCAAGGATAAGTTTTGATGACACCTTGAAGTGATTCAGCTGAGTAAAGCAACCTTGCCCACATTACCCATCTTCGTCCACTGGCCAGACCCATAAGACATGCTTCCTCTCACTCTAGGTGGCTGCTTTGTAGTCCCATAATGAGGAAGTGAAGTCAACAGTATGAGTCCTTAGTCCCAAGTCTCAAGGAATGTCTTAGTACTCTTTAAGGAAAAATAAACCTCACCTGCCTAGAAGGAGGGGTTAAAATACTGCTTTTGCCACAAGCCCAATAGTATTATTCAAGCATAGAAAGCAATTATTTCTTCCACCTGTATAATATTTCATAGACTATTAAAATAAGTGAAAAATAGCAAGATAGCAACTTGTTTCATATTTCTATATGAACCCTGTCCAAAAAAGATGAGAAGAATCAGAAGATTAATAATAGCAACAATAATAATCCCTTGCATTTATAAGATACTTTACAAAGGACTTTCACATCTGTGCTCTCCTTTGACCCTCATAGCAACCCATTAATGTAGGGTAGGACATATATTATTATCCCCATCTGACAGCTGAGGAAACTAAAGCTAAGAAACATAGTGACTTGTTCACAGAGCTAGAAAACACAAAATTTAGAGCAAACCCTTGTGCTTGGCTATTTCTACTATACTTTGTTGCTGTTTGTCTCTAAAGGATGTGAACGTGATAAGTGTTGTATTTGCCCAGGAGTCAGATATCCCCATAAATTATGTAGTTGATTATCCATGTGGTATGATTTGAGAAGCTGGAGTAATACAGATATTCCATCCCCTCCCCACCCCCAACACCATAATCTAGGTTCCCGTAACTTCTATCTTATGTTACCTGCTTCTATTATGGTTGTTGAGTTATTTTAGTTGTACCAGACTCTTTGTGACCCCATTTAGGTTTTTCTTGGCAATGATATGGAAACAGTTTGCCATATCCTTCTCTGGTTTATTTTACAGATGAGGAAACTGAGGCAAACAGGGTTAAGTGATTTACCCAGGGTCACCCAGTTAGTAAGTGTCTGAGGCCAGATTTGAATTCAGGAAGTTGAGTCTTCCTGACTCCAGTCTCAGCACTTTATGTACTGTGTCACCAAACTGCCCTCTTCCATTTTTATCTAGGGACAAAAGAAGGGGAATTTATTTTCCAAAGACCTGTCCATGTATTTATAGGCTTTCCTGGCTTCCTCTTTTCCAATAGTATCTTTCCCTTGCGATGCCCACCACACAAGCAATTGTAGTACACAGCTAAATTGTAGCTATGCATGGCACCTTCATAAAAATCATAGTGTGAAGAAATCTCAGGGTATGGGCTATGTACTCTTAAAAATGTTTAAATGATATTCTTTTTAAAACCACTGCTGCTCTGTAATGATTCTGCCCTTTTCCCCTACCTGTCCCCCAACATACAGTATAATCTTATAATAAAGAAGGGCAGCTAAGCAAAACAAATCAGTACATTGGTCATATTGTAAAATGGATTCTTTATTCTATATTGCTAGTACATGGCTTTTTCTGGGACAGGTAAAGAAGTATTTCTTCAGACATATCCCATATTTCCTTCTTCAGTGGAATCATTTAGATTTCTTTTTTTTTTTGGAGGGCAATTGGGGTTAAATGACTTTCCCAAGGTCACATGTCTGAGATCGGATTTGAACTCAGGTTCTCCTGACTGCAGGGCCGGTGCTCTATTCACTGCACCACCTAACCACCCCAATCATTTAGATTTCAAGTGTTTAGATCTCATTATTGAGCATCTCCCATAAAAATCGACACTGCATTAAGGAACAAAAACCTCACAAACAAGTTCAGAAAAGCAGAAATATTTAATGCACCCTTTCTAGACCATAATAGAATAAAAAAATAGATTTAATAAAGGACCATGGAAATATAGATTAAAAATTAATTGTAGACTAAATAATTTAATCCCAAATAATAAATCATGGAACAATAAATAATTTAATTAAAGAGAATGACAAAAATTTAGACAATATTCTAGTATTTGTGGAATGCAGTCAAAGCAGTACTTAGGGGAAAATTTATATCTTTAAATGTGTTCATCAATAAAAGAGAGGAAGAGTATGTTAATGAATGGGTCATCAGCTTAAAAAAAACAAGGAAAAGAACAAATTTTAAACCCTCAATTAAACCAAAATGAAAATCCTGAAACTCAAAGGAGACATTGACAAAATGTAAGCAAAAAAAAAAAAGAACCACTGAACTAATAAATAAAACTTGGATCTGGTTTTATAAAAAACAAACAAACAAGCAATTGGTTACTTTGACTAAAAAAAGAAGAAAAATACATTATTACTATAAAAAATTAGAAGAGTGAATGTGCCACCAATGAAGATGAAATTACAACAATTTTTAGGAGTTATTTTGACCAATTATATGCCAATAAAACTGACAATATAAATAAAATGGATAATTTTTTATGGAAACAAATTGTACAGATTAACAGAAGAGGAAATAAAATACTTAATCCTATATTAGAAAGAGAAATTGAACAAGTTATCAATGAACTGCCTAGGAAAAAAATACCTAAAAGGACCTAAAGGATTTACAAGTAATTTCTACCAAACATATAAGAAATAATTAATTCTCATACTACACAAACTATTTGAAAAAAAAATAGATAAAGGAGTCCTACTAAATTTCTTTTATGACACAAATATGTATTCCTAAATCAGGGAGAACAAAAACATAAAGAAAACTGTGGACCATGGAATCACAATATTAATTAATATTGATGAAAAAATTTAAACAAAATATTAGCAAGATTATAGAAATATATCACAAAGATCATGCACCATGATCAGGTTGAATTTATACCAGGAAGGCAGAGATGGTTCAATATTAAGAAAACAATCAGCTTAATTGACCACATGTATAACAAAAGCAACAAAATTCATATGATTTTATCAGTAGATGCAAAAAGCCTTGAAAAAAATTCAACACTCATTCTTATTAAAACCACTAGAAAACATAAGAATTAATGGAGTCTTTCTTAAAATGATAAGTAGTAGCTATCTAAACCCCAAAAGCAAGGATTGTCTGTCATGAGGATAACTTGAAGCTTTCCCAACAAGACCAGGAGTAAAGTAATGATGTCCATTATCACCACCATTATTCAATATTATACTAAAAAAGCTAACTATACCAATAAAACAAGAAAAAGAAACTGAAGGAACAAAAATAAGCAATGGGGAAACAAAACTATCACTCTTTACAGATGATATGATAGTGTACTTTGTGAACCCTAGAGAATCAACTAAAAAAACTAGTTGAAACAATTAACAACTTCAGCAGATGCAGGATAAAATAAACCTACATAAATCATTAGCATTTCTACATATTACTGACACAATCCTTCAGCAAGAGACAGAAAGAAATTCCATTTAAAATAATGACAGACAATATAAAATACCTGCCAAACCCAACCCAGGTTTTATATGAACACAATTACAAAATGCTTTTCATGTAAACAATGACAGATCTAAACAATTGGGGAAATAGTACTTGCTCATAGGTAGGCTGATATAACAATATTATGATATATATGAGTAGGATATATTATAATACATGATATTATATAATATAATAATAAAATATTTTTAAAATGACAATTCTACCTAAGTTAGTATGCTTACTCAATACCATACCAATCAAACTACAGAAGAATTATTTTATAGAGTTAGAAAAAATAGGAACAAAATTCATCTGGAAGAACAAAAGATCAAGAATATCAAGGGAATCCACGAAAAAAATGTTAAGGAAGGCAGTCTAGCAGTTTTAAATTTCAGACTATAATACAAAGTAGTAATCATGAAAACAATCTGGGACTGGCTAAGAAATAAAATGGTTGATCAATGGAGTTGATTAGGTACACAATACACAGTGGTTAATGACTGTAGTAATCTAGTATTTGATAAACTCAAAGATTCAAGCTTTCAGGGTAAGAACTCACTATTTGACAAAAAAAAATGCTGGAAAATCTAGAAAGCAGTTTGGTAGAAACTAGGCCTAGACAAAAATCTCATATTACATACCAAAATGAGGTCAAAATTGGTTAGCAATTTAGACATAAAGAGTGATATGAGTAAATTTGCATAGCATGGGAAAATCTACCTATCAGATCTATGGATAGTAGAGGAGTTTGTGTCCAAAAAGAGATAGAGAAGATTATGAGAAGTAAAATGCATAATTTTGATTACTTGAAATTAAAAATTTTTTGCACAAATTAAAGCAATACAGACAAAACTAGAAGGAAAGCAGGAAACTGGAAACATGTTTTATAGCAAGTTTCTCTGATATAGGCATCGTTTCTCTGATATAGGCCTCATTTCTCAAATATTTGGGAACTCAGCCTACTTTATAAAAATAGGAGTCATTCCCCAGTTAATAAAAGGTAAAAGGGTATGAATAGGTAGTTTTCAGAAGAAATTGAAGCTACCATTAGTCATGTGAAAAAAATGCTCTAAATCACTAGTGATTAGAAAAGTGCAAATTGAAACAACTATTGTATACGTACCACTCACACCTATCAGATTGTCTAACATGGCAGAAAAAGAAAATGATAAATGATGGAGGGGATGTGGAAAAATTTGGACAATAATTCATTTTGATGCAACCACTCTGGAGAGGAATTTAGAACTACCCCTAAAGGGCTATAAAACTGTGCATATCCTTTGACCTAGTAATACCACTACTGGGTCTATAACCCAAAGAGACCAAGAAAAAGGGAAGATGACTTCTTCATACAAAAATATTTATAGTAGTTCTTTTTGTGGTGGCAAAGAATTGGAAATTAAGGGGTTGCCCATTAATTGGGTAACACCTGAAATTATAGTATATGATTGTGATGGAGTACTATTGTTTTATAAAAAATGACAAGCAGAATGGCTTCGGAAAAAACCTGGGGAGATTTAAATGAACTTATATACAAAGTGAAGTGAGTGGGACCAGGAAAATATTGTATATAGAAATAGCAGTACTGTAAGGATGATCAACTGTGAAAGACTTAGTTACTCTGATCAAGACAGTGATACAAGACAATTCCAAATGACCCATAATGAAAAATGCTTTCTGCCTCCAGAGAGAGAATGAATAAACTCTGAATACAGATTGAAGTATCCTTTTAATTTTATTTTTCTTGTTTTATTTTTTGTTCTGTGTTTTCTTTTGCAATATGGCCAGTATGGAAATATATTTTTCATGAATTCATATATAAAATAAACATCAAATTATTTGCCTTCTCAAGGAGTGAGGAGGAATGGGGAGGAGGGAGAGAGTTTAAAACTAATTTTTTTTAATGAATGTTAATTTTTTACATGTTATTGAGAAATATTTAACAAAGTAAAAATGTTAAGAAAAAATATATGTGGTGCTTTGCCAAATTTTGTCATTTGAATTTTTACATCTCTTATATATGCCTGCTCCTCTCCAGTTACATAGCCACCACCTTAGTTCAGGGCCTTGTCACTTCTATCCTGGAATAATGCAATTACATTTGAATTGTTTTCCCTACCTCAAATCTCTCTCCACTCAATTCAGTTGCCAAAGTAATTTACTTCAAGTATAGCTTTGATATGTCACCTTACTACTCAATGAAGTCCAGTGGTTTGCCTCTAGAATCAAATACAAATTCTTCATTTGGCATTTAAAACCCTTCACAACCTAGCTCTTTTCCACCTTTGTAAACATCTGACCTTTTATTCTCCTTCAGGTATTCTAGGATCCAGATACAGTAGCTTACTTCCTACTTGCTATTCCTTGCACAAGATGCACCATCTACCATCTTTGTGCCTTTGCCCTGACTATCCTCCCTACCTAGAATGCTCTCTCTCTTTACCTCCACTTCTTGGCTTCCCTGGCTTCCTTCAAAAATTGAGTCCATCTTACTTGGAGGCCTTTCTTCACCTGCTCAGCTACTGGTGATGGCTTCCCCTCTGAGATTATCTTCCACTTACTCTGCAGGATACACACCCATACACACACACACACACACACACACACAGCTACATGTACATACACATGCATATACAGATATGCATATCTATGTAAAACATTGCATATGTATGTTATGCATGTGTGTATATATGCTTTATACAATGTATCCAGTTTCTTATACCTTTTCTTCCTCAATTAAAATGTAAGTTCCTTAAGGACAGAGATTATTTTTACCTTTCTTTGTATCTCTACCACTTTATACAGTGATCAATTTTAAAAAGCCTGTGTGACTGTGTCAAAAATAAGTCATGTCAGACTAACCTTATTTCTTCTCCTTCTCCTCCTTCTCCTTCTTGTTCTTCTCCTCCTCCTCCTCCTCTTTCTTCTTCTTCTTTTTCAGCATAGGGTTAAATCTAATAAGATGAAATTTAGTAGGGAGAAAGAGTAACTCTCACTTACTCACTATACAATATATTGACTTCATAAAGACAGGATAGGGGAGGTATGATTAGGCCGCATTTTGTCTGACTCAGATCTAGGGATCTTAGTGAACTACCAGCTCAGTATGACTCTGTGGTAAGACATGACAGCCAAAACCAAAAATGTTCTGTCCTATCTTATCTGGAGCATTACGTTTAGTTCTGGGAACCATGATTAAAGAGTGATCATCGAGTGACTGACCAAAGGAAGATCACCAGAATAGAAAATGGTGTTTAGGACATGCCATATGGTATTAGGGTAAAGTAACTGGGGAGATTTAACTTGAAGAGAAGACTTGGTGGGTGGTGGAGTTTGTGTTTGAGTATTTGAAGAGCTGTCATATGGAAAGGGGATTATTAGATTTGAACCAGAGGCAGGGGGTGGAAATAGAAAATAGGTAAATTTAGGTTCAATGTTAGGAAAAACTTAATAAAAAATCATTTATCCACAAATAAAGTTGGGGGTTCCTGAAGAGGTGATGGGATTCCCTTCCTTGGAAGTCTTAAAGGAGCTGATTGAATATTTGTCAGACATATATCATTGTACAGTTTCCTTTTTTGGGTACAGGTTGAGCTACATGGCTGCTGGAGGCCCTTCAAATTCTTGGAAGTTTTGATTTTGTAAGATCCCTTTGGCTCTTCATTCTGGCATCCAGCATGTTAGCAGTCCTTCCCAGTTTTCTATCATCGGCAAATTTGAAAAGTATCCTCTTGTGCTCTCACAATGAACCTGAACTCAGTGATTTGGGTATTTGGGGGCAGGGGAGGGATGTGGTTCACTAATGTTCCTTCTTTGCCCACTGAACATACCTCTAAATTCTGATCCTACACCCCCACAACCAATAAACATGTATAGCATATACACATATTCACATCCCACATTCAAAATCAGAAGAATGAAAATGAAGTCTAAGTATTCCCTTTCCATTAGGATGTCCTAATATCCTAATATAGTATGTCCTTAGAATCCATTTCTTGGTTTGCTCTCTATCATCATCACAAAACTCTTTGAGCCTGCACTTAATGCTATAATATGGGAACTTGGTGCTTTCTGTGTCACAAGAGAGAGGTTCTTGTGCCCCAGTCTGGGCCTCTTGGATTTTCCTCCCAGGCAAGAGCTAATGACCTTCTAGCCTAGCAAATTCCCCTGATGGCAGGTCATTTGGCAAGATATCCAAAATGTGAAAGGTCACTGCTATTCCCTACTTCTTCTGGGAAAGGTATTAGAAGGGTAGGTCTCCCCTTCCCCTAACCCTTCTTCTTTAGCCACTGGGAACATGTCCAGCTTCACTCTGGGGAGACGAGTCTGTTCTCAGATCACACATATCAGAGCTGCTGGCTCCTGATATTCAGGTCTCAGCTAGTGCTGGTGCCTGACTCATTTGTGGATCTCTGAGATGGATGATGGAGAAGAAAGCCAGAGGCATGATAGGATGAGAAGGAAGTGGGGAAATGAGGTGGGGGCAGAACTGAGGAAAAGTTAATTGTGGTCTTAGCTCTCTGTCTCACCTGGAGAGAGAGAGATAGAGAGACAGAGACAGAGACAGAGAGAGAGACAGAGACAGAGAGAGAGAGAGAGACAGAGAGAGAGAGACAGAGACAGAGACAGAGAGAGAGAGACAGAGACAGAGAGAGAGACAGAGAGACAGAGAGAGAGACAGAGAGACAGAGAGAGAGAGACAGAGAGACAGAGAGAGAGACAGAGAGAGAGGTTTTTGGTATTTTTCCATGCCATATTTGGCCTGACACTGAATGTAGCCCAGATACCCTTGCTCTTTTATTCCCGAGTCACTCAGACAGAGAAACAGAAGCTAAGTCTTCCAGCTGCACCTGTATAATAAATGGATTCTGAAAATCAGTCGTTGGGGCTGCATGGGTTTCGTTTGTTTTGGTTTGTGTCTACTGACCAAGTGTGCAGATAGAGAAGCAGGACTGGGCAGGTCAAGAGGAAATCATTTAGGGAAATGCAGCCACAGGCACCTCCACCCCAGCCCGCTGCACCCCACCCCTGTGCTCAGGCCATTTCTCCCTTGACTGACTTATTTGAATTAAGATCTGATTGAAAGGCTTCACTAATTCTTGAAGATGACAGCTACCCAGAGGGTGGGTGGGAAATCATTTTCCAGGCTTAAGGGAAGAAATATTCTGCAGCAGAAAAACAAAACAAAACTAGCAAGCAAACAAACAAAAATCAAAATAAAGCACCAGATCTAGATTCGGAGAACCTGGGTTTGAATCCCAGCTTTGCCACTTACCACCTGTATTACTTGGGCAAGTCATCTAACATCACCTCAGTTTCCCCATCTTTAAAATGAAGAGGGTTAAACTATATAATGTGAAAGGTCCCTTTCCACTCTAAGTCTGTGATCTCAGGATGTAGTCCTATATCTGATCTATGGATCTACCAGATAGCCCCATATTCACAGAGTCACAGAATATGGTATGGCAGAAACAGCCCAGACTCTGGAGTCAGATGATCCAGGTTAAAATACTACTTCTGATGCTTACTACCCATGTGAACTTTAATAAGTCATATAACTTCTCTGGGCCTCAATTTCCTAATCTGTAAAATGAGGGGTACCATATTGGTTTGCCTCCAGAGGTTTTTTTTAGCACTCCTCTCTGTGATTCTTGTTTTATAGACTGAAACTCTGTCTCAAAGGAGTTTCAGAGTTTGGGCTAGAACTGAGGGATCCTAATCACTCATCTAGTGTTTGTTCCAATACATCTAGGATTTCTTCCATTGCAGAATGCCTCCTGGTCCACCAAACCAGGATCAAACCAGCAGACACCGCTGGAAATTAGCCATAGGCCTCTGTTCTACCACTTGGAGGTCCTGAAGGCCTTCCCTATGTGGGCTGGGCTGTGTAGAAAGTTTTGGGAGGCTTTTTTCATGTCTTGAGCAATGGACTATCCTTTCCTGAGAGAAGTAATTGGGGCTGGAAGAAGAAGGAGAGACAAATGGAGCAGCCAGTTGCTAAACCCAACATTAATATTTATACCTCAATCCCTGGTAATGCCATACAGGACTAGGAGAACATCAAACCCTGGGAGTCTTACCAGTAAATGCTTCATTCCTTGACCTGGCAAACAATCTTCCTGACCTGTCAAGAAGAGGTTATCTGGCCTAATCCTACTCTTGGTATATGGAGGAGAATGGTTGTGGGTAGGTAAGGGGACAGACATTTGCTCTCAGTTGAGAAAATAAGATGTAAATCCTATAACATTGTATAGGATTGTTACAGAGGGCTAATGTTCCTCTGTTTCCCTTTTGCCTCACTCTAGTCTAGGACTATCTGAGATATCCTAGTCTAGGACATCTAAGATGTCCTCCCTTATATAGAAGAAACCCTTATCTACCCATATTTTATATTTTAGTCTGAGTCCTTTGTGATTTGAGATCATAAATCAAAGGACCATAGGTTAAGGACCAGAAGGGACCTCAGAGACCATTTAGTCCAATGACCTTGTTATACAGATGAAGAAACCAATATTCAGAGAGATTTAGACTTGCCCAAGATCACATAGGTAGTAAGTAACCCAGATCTTTTGATCCTAATTCCATGGTTCCACACTTTGATCCCCAATGGATCTTTTCCTATATTACTTGGTTCCATACAAAGTACCTTCTTTTCCTCTTGCCCTGAAATTTTCTTAGCCAGATACCAAAGAAGGCTCTTTTAACATAGTAAGTGTTTAATAAATGCTCATTGAATGAATGAATAAATGGAGCCTTCATGATCCTTTTGAATATTACTAATTCACTTGACGATTCATTCATTCATTCGTTATTCAAAGAAGCAAAGACTTATTGAATGTTTAGACTACATGAAGAGCACCCTGTTAGTGGCTTTGGGGACTACATAGGTTAATAAGATGTAGGGTGTGTTAGAGCCAGCTCCTACTAATTCAAGAAAACTGATTGTTAAATTATCAGTGTGAGCATTTACATCTCAGAATTTGGCAAATACTACAAATTAGGGCTTTATTTATTGTTTTTGATTATCTACTCTAAGCTTAAGAAACTGAGGGATAAAATGTTAATAATTCAGGTTAAACTTAAAAATGTTTCATGTATACATTTTTTACTTTTGGAGGGTTGGTTGTTAAACATTTAACAGCATACCACTGGATCATATAGCCCTTGACCTCAAGGAACTTGCAACTAGTAGGGAGAGAAGATAGGTACACAAGTAACTAATACAAAACAGAAGGTGAAAGTTTAATAAGAGAGGTACAAAGTGTTATCTTTGAGAATTCTAAGAAGAAAGATATTTCTTTCAGCTGGAAAAAAACCCAGAAAAGTCTTCCTGGACAAAGGTAGCATGTAAGCTGGGCCTTGAAGTATGATACTAAATACTTTAAGCCACTACTCTTCCCAGGGAAACTTTGAGCTTCTTCTATTGCACCATATTTTTCAGGATCTAGTACTAGAACATAGATAAATCCCTGCATTTTACAGACACAGATACTGAGACTAGGAGAGGCTAATTGATTTTTTTCCCCAAGTTCACACTGGTAGTAATGGAGCCTAGATTTGAACCTGTCTTCTTTCTACAGATCTGGTGCACTTTACACTATCAATCAATCTATAAACATTTATAAATCACCTACTGTGTGCCAGGCACTGTGCTAAGTAAGACCTTGGGATACAGAGAGGTGAAAGACAGTATCTTCCCTGACAGATGGAATTCATAATCTAAAAGAAGAGTCAAACAAACAAACACATACAAACAAGCTATATACAAAATAACTAGGAAAGAATTAACAGAAACAGAAGGTATTAGAATTAAGAGGGGTTTGGAAAGGCTTTCTATAGGAGACAGGATTTTGGTTGGGACTTGAAGAAAGCCAGGGAGGTCAGTAGGTAGAGATAAGGATATGACCCTCTCTTATTTTGTAAGTGAAGAAATACATTTACTGGCATGGTAAAGTCTTTTCCAAGGTGCCTCAGCAAGTCATTAGCAGCCCAGGAATCTCTGATATGAATTTTGTTGTTGTTTACTTCAGCTAGGTCTCCATCAGTGTATGTGATCAGTCTCATAACATGGCCTTGCACTGTAGATTTCCAAGGGGCTGGAACCCATACTTATATTTTATATAAGTATAGATTTAAATAGTGAAAATCCAAAGAATGAAGACTTCAATGAATTCATTGTTCACAGTAATTTAGACCTGGTCATATAAGAACATTGTACCAGAAGTCAAGAGACCAGGGTTCTAGTCCAATATCTGCCACTAATTAGTCTTAACTCCTCAAAGACTCAGTTTCCTCATTTGTAAAATGACAGACTTCGACTAGAACTTGAACCTCCCTTCAGCTCTTCTATTATATGATACCTAGGGTGTTATCTAGACACTAGGCTGTTGGGAGGTGACTGGGGAAGTGAATCCATCTTGGGCTCTTGTATTTTTCCTTTTTCAGAACTTGCTGTGAATTTTCCTTAACACCTTTATCCAATTCAGGGGGGTAAGGAGGCAAAGGTTTTTAGTGTTCTAGATTATCACAGTGTTTCTCAAATACGAAAAAAAAAACCTATTTCATCAAAGTATGTCTAACACATGTTGCTTTGATACAGTTCTATAAATTGTAGGCTTGTACAGCCTTGTATTTCATAGTGTGATGTGATGGCTTATAAATATATTATTAATATCTCAGTTGCTGCAATGATATTAGCACAAAACAAACTCATCTGTAAACATTTCTTTTTAAATGAAGAATTTCATTCATGATAGAGCACTGAAATGGCGTCAGTATTTCTGGAGTTTGTTCTCTGAAAGTCACGGAGTGGGAGAAAAATTCCCTGGGGCCCAAATATAACATATTTACTGTATTCATCCACATACTTTCCTTTCTTAAGCATTTCTGCCCTGCCCTCCAGCATCATTTTGAGGAGGAAATAAAGAAAAAATCTCTCTCTCTCTCTCTCTCTCTCTCTCTCTCTCTCTCTCTCTCTCT
>NW_027187359.1:12053505-12077802 GCF_028583685.1 Petaurus breviceps papuanus
TCTCTCTCTCTCTCTCTCTCTCTCTCTCTCTCTCTCTCTCTCTCTCTCTCTCTCTCTCTCTCTCTCTCTCTCTCTTTCTCCTCTCTCTCTTCTCTCTCTCCCTCCCTCCCTTCCTTTCCTCCCACTCTTATCCTTTCTTCTTTCTATCTTTGTTTGCCTGCCAGTCTTTCAGTCTTCCTTCACTCTCCCCCTTTTCTATTTCTTCCTCTATCCCTATCCTTTCCTCTCCCAGTATTCCTCCCTTCTCCTCACTTCTCTCATTCACACATACATTACCCTACACACTTTTCACCCCCTTCCCCCACCCCCTTTGAAACTACAAAGTGGTTGGCCAGCAGGGTCTCCTCAGGGGGCTTTAAGAATACTCATCAATTTCACAGCTGGAGACAGAGCTTTTCTTAAGGGAACAGTTTTTGCATAAAGTAAAATGTACTTTGTTTTTAAAAAAATTTTTCTTTTTAAATTTTTCTTCCCAAGACAAAGTATTGATTTGAAGGTGCAGCAAGTACTGATCTGTTAGCTATGTGCCCCCTAGTCACTCTTTTCTATCTCATTCTCCACTTCTCCACCTGTCACCCCCCCTTCATACCACTGGGTTCATAGGTGATTCAACAGGAAGCTGCTTTTCTTATTGAGATCATATTTTCCTAGTGAAGGAGGCAGCTCCAACTTTCCCAGGCATTGGCACTAATCTGGGTTAACAGTAGCTGTCTGGGTCATCCTCTAAGCAAAAGTTACTTATTTCCCAAACTCAAGTTACTTATTCCCCAAACTGAAAGGCAATTCTTTATTTTTCTTTGCTTTTTGGAGGGCAATTGGGGTTAATTGACTTGCCCAAGGTCACATGGCTAGTTTTTGTGTTGTGTCTGAGGTCAGATTTGAACTCAGGCACTCCTGACTCTCTAGGGCCAGTGCTCTATTCACTTACCACCTAGCTGCCCCCTGAAAGGCAATTCTAAATGTTAACATAATATCTATCACTTTTCGATGAGTGAAAATTGTTCTGTCCTCTCCCCCCATTCTCTCTTTCACAAACATTAATATATATATATAATGACATTTCTATAGCATTTTAAGGTTTACAAAACATTTTCCTCATAACAACATTGACTTAGATAGGATAGATAGTTGTAACTTGTCACCCAGACCAGATCTCTGGAGAGACAGGGATGGGCTTCAAATCTTGGGCTTCAAATTTTGAAAGTTTAGCAATAATGAATGCTTTCACATGGCTCATGTTCCTACCCAAAGAGTCTTCCCTTGGGAAACATTTGAATTTGAAACTCTGAGGGTCTTCCCTTACCAGATTGATTCTTTTATGAAGGCAAACTAGGTTATATTTTTCCTCATTTCTTGCCTACCCTTTAATTGCTGAATGGGCCTCAAACAAACTGAGACCTGGGAAAGACCTTAGTTTAAAAAGACCAACATCTCCCACTATACCCAGAGCCATCACCAGTTGTCCTAACCTATGTCTTGCCACTGGACTCCAATGACTCTGGAGGAGAGAGTGAGGCTGATTACTTTGCACAGCTCTGCCTGATTTAAATCCAGTTTACTTGCAAGTCAAGACATCACCCTCCTGATTATCAAACTTCTTTGAGAACAAAGGACAAACAATAACAACTATAATCTCCAGAAATATTTGAACGTGATGTGTTTCTAATTCTTGTCTAGGTGGCCTCATTTTTCTTGGTCCTGTCAAGGACTGACATAATAAAAACCTGTCACTCTTGACTAACAGTAAGTCCTCTACTCCCACTTGAGTCCTTCCCACCTCGAGGAGAAAAAGAACTCAGGGTTGCTAGCCAGTCAATAGCCCTTCAGTGAACCTGTAAGGTATGCATGGCTTACAGTCCAGAAGGACAAGGTCCAACTTTACTCTTTCACTTGGTGGATTTCTTTCTATCTTGCTACTCTTCAGTTAAGGGATTGACAGCTCTTGGCTTGAATTGTTTTTGGTATTTTGCTAGCTCACATTCTACAATTCCTAGCTTTGCCCAGGAACTACTCCATTGTTGCTACTTCACCCTTATATCTGTCACCTCTCCCTAGCATCCACTCTCTTATTATATAACACCATCTGCTTCCTGTTCCTCAGAAAAGTGTTATAGCTCTTACAATAAGGTAACCAGGTCCAACACATTTCTGGTTCTAGTTTATGTATTTCACCTCTTTTGTTAAAGTTACTGGCAGGAGTGTGCTGGAGAGTGTTAAATAGATAGCTCTCTGAAAAAATGTATATGGCACACTTTTAAGTTTAATTTGCATTGTTAACAGTCTCCATTAGTTTTTTTTTAAACTAGGAATCAACATAACAAAAAATCAAGACCTAATTTGTAGCATTTGCCAGTTTCCAAGGTATAACTACTCACACTAAAAATTTAACAATTGGCTCTCACAAGGCAATCCCAGCCAGTTCCAACATCATGTTTGGCAACACACGAAAAGGTCCTTTAGAAGATGGCTATAAAGACCTCTTTCCATTCCTTTCTTTTTTTGCTTGGAGGGGCAATTGGGGTTAAGTGACTTGCCCAAGGTCACATGGCCAGTTTTGTGTTAAGTGTCTGATGTCTGATTTGAAGTCAGGTCCTCCTGACTCCAGGGCCAGTGCTCCATTCACTGTGCCACCTAGCCTCCCCATTCCATTCCTTTCTTAAACAGAAGTTTCTCTTCCTTACTCCTAGCTGGGTTAGGGTGATAGAATTCCATTTGTTTCTTTCTTACCTAAGAATGTAGGAAGAACACTTCACTTCCCCCATGGTCAGAAATTCCCACTGAGTCTTCCTGAGTTTAGAGAAAAACATAATTCTTTCTATTTGTCTTTCCAACTCTGTCACCCCTCCTGGTGCCCAGTGTCAGGTTGTTTGTATTACAACAAGGCTCAAATAAGTCCCAAGATGGCATTAGAAGCACTGGACAGGAAGGACCAGAGATATCTCTGTGCTAATTGCACATTCCTATATCCTTCTTAAAGCATTGCAAGTATTATTATCCTCAAAAATGAATGAATGAGAAACAATACCCATTTATTAAGTGCTTACTATGTGCAAAGCATTGTGCTAAATCCTGGGGATATAAATACAAAGAGATGCAGTGTATGTCAATAGGTGGGAGTAATACTTATATGGGGGTGGTGTGCAGGGAAGAGTGTTTTGGCTTGGAAAGTCACTAGGATGGTGGGAGGATGGAAGAATTGACTGACACATCTTTTTCAGTAACAATGGAAGTACTCATTTGATTATGGCTCCACAGCTAGAAAGTTTGTGTATATGTAGAGTGGGCTTTAGGGAGGAGGGGATGGGGAAGGAAAGTACATGGCACTGTCCAGGTTCGGAGGGTACAGTGTCCAACAGGTAGGGAAGAAGTCAAGAAAATGGCCAGAATGAAGTATAAAAGTTTGGTTGGGGCTGGCTGAAAATAGTGGGGCCATGTCATGCACTCACTAATTTCCACTGAAGAGAACATGGTCACACGGCTAGTATATGTCAGAGATGGTATTCAGACCCTGGTTGCCTGCAGTTCTACTGTATACTACTTCTCCCTTGACTATATCCTCTCTGTGTGTACTTTCTTGTAGAGAGCTTTTTTTTTTCCTTCTTAACATTCTTCCTCTCCCTCTAAGCAAAGGGGCAGCAAAATAGAGCATTATCTACATGCTGTGATCTGAAAGACACTAAAATTTCTTCCCCGTGCCCTGAACTTCTGTTAACAGAACACTCTTTCAAGTAAAGACATTTTGTTTCCAGAGACCTGTTCAAATCCAAATAACTTACCCAAGATAGGTTATTCATTGACCTATCTACTGGACTTTGGACAAACCTCCTCATCTTTCTGAACTTCAGTTTCCTCCTTTAAAATCTGAGCCCATAGGATTTTGAGCTAGAAGGAACCACAGAGGTAACTGTTCTGACTTCCTCATTTTGCAGAGATGGAACCCGAAGTCAAAAGATGTGCTGTGACTTGTCCTTAGTCATAAAGATCAAGAGAGTCTAAATTTGAGTCTGTGTCCTTTGACTCTAGAACCAGCATTCTTTCCATTGTATCACCTATCTGGTAGACTCCTCGTAAAAATTAAATGAGATAATGTTTGTAAAGTATTTGGTAGCTCCGAAGCCACTACATAAATGTGGGTTTTGTCATCATTATCATCCTCTTCAATACAGTCCCACCCATTAGCATATTAGCCCATATTTATTAACCAGATTTCTGATTTACCATGTAGGAGAGTTCTGGGGAAAAAGGTCACAGGGTCAGCAAGTTTTCATGAGGAGTTAGATGGAAAAGATCCAGAGTATTGACTTATAATGTTAATGGGATAGGAAGATCTTCCCTGTCCATTATGGGCCTATGAGACCACATGTATCCTCTTTTCCCTTGGAACCGAAGCCGTGTTCCCAGGTCTGAAGGTACACAGGTATTTCAATCATGGATGTCTTGCTGCTTTCACAGCTGTGATACATCCTGAGTCACACAGAGCCCACAGGGGAGGGACTTGCCTAAGAAGGAGCTTGCTTAGGGGGAGGCTTGCTTGTAGGAAGGCTTTCACACTTTTTGGTACCAAGCTAATTAGGCACTGTCATGAGGGTTGTGGTGTCTTCTGGCTCTGAGCCTATTAGTTGAAAACGATATATACTGGGAGGCTGGTATTTTACTTTGGGGATTCGCTCATGAGAAGGACCTTTTGATTCCCTGGACAGGACTCTGAGGAGCTGTTTGTTAAAAGCCCCCCAACTACTCAGATGTTGGTGCTCTCCTGGGATGGTTGTGTATGTAGGTGATTGTATTACTTTGTTCATACAATTGGAACCCTATTGGATTCTTTCTTGGATACTCACTTCTTTCTACTTATCTGTACTTATCTGTCTGTTAATTAAAGTAAGATCATTAACCCCTTTAAAGCTGTTTTTCCGTTAGAAAAGCAGATCAAAGAACCTGTGCTAGAAGCCCACCCTGTGTGCTAGTGTGGTTGCTAATGCATGCCTCCATCCCTAGGCTGTTCTGAGGAATGAGCTGTAGAAATGAGGGAGGAATGCTTGAGTTCCTAGGAACCTGGTTCTAGGTGGAGCCGACACCTTGTTCTAGGTGGGGCAGTGTTTCTTTAGGTGAGATTTTGTGGGGGGGGAAAGGGGGGGGCGGGGAGAAGAAGGGGGAGTACCAGTTCCTAGGTGACACAGTGGATAGAGTGAAAGGCTAAGAGTCAGGAAGATTCATCTTCCTGAGTTCAAATATGGCCTCAGATACTTTCTAGCTGTGTGACCCTGGGCAAGTCACTTAGCCCTGTTTGTCTCAGTTTCCTCATCTGTAAAATGAACTGGAGAAGGAAATGGCAAACCACTACAGTATCTTTGTCAAGAAAACCCCAAGGGGCAGCCAGGTAGCACAGTGAGTAAGAGCACCAGCCCCAGACTCGGGATGACCTGGGATCGAATCTGGGCTCAGATACTTAGCACCCACCCAGAAATAACTGGCTGTGTAAACTTGAGCAAGTTACTTAACCCCAATTGCTTAAAAAAAAAAAGAAAACCCCAAATTGGTCCACAAAGAGTCAAACAGAACTGAAATGACTGAACAAGAACAATGGATACTTCCCCCACTTGAAGAGGCATATTAGAAGGGGTCCCACATTCCTGGAGCACCTGACGCTCAGATCACTCATTTAACATTTAGCCAACACTATCTTATGTTGTTATTCATCTTTTATATTCATATTCAATCTTAAAATTAGATATATTATGCTAAGATATCTTTGCTTTGACAATCAGAAGGACTGTGATGATGTTCTCATGTTCTCAGTTATTTCCCATTTATTCTGTATATAGCTTGCTTTGCATATCTGTTTATATGTTGTTTCCCCCATTAGACTGAAAGCTCCTTGAGGCCAGGGACTGGCTTTTGTTTCTTTTTTGCGTCCCCAGAGTTTAGCACAATACCTGGTACATGGTAAGCCCTCAATAAATAAATGTTTATTGATTGATTGACCCAGGAAGTCCTTATCCAAAATCCCACTAAATCTGTAAGTTAAATTCTCAGAGGGCATCTATATTCCCCTCACAGAGGGGGTTGGGGTGATTTTTCTGAAGCTATTAAGCCCCCATTATAGTATTTTCTTCCAGAAAATCAATTGTCAATGCTTGTTAATAGCTCCCTTATGTCATTGATTGACCCAGTGATTAGTGCCTCAATATCCTTTAACCAATTAACATCAATTAGCTTTCACAAAGGGCTATTTACTATAAAATATAGCTAGAATCAAAGTATATAAACATCTCTCCTGACTGGGGACACACTCTCTTATCTATTACCTTAGTCCCTGGGACACTGAGCTCAAGCTTAAACTGGTTGCTAGAAATCATTTGCACTACCAGATTTATTTCCAAATGAGGCATAGCCTTTAGCCATAAGTCACTCTCATCAAATGGAAATATCCTTGGCTGGGTTTGGGGGCATGGAGAGGTGGATTCACAGCTGGGTCAAACAGTTCACTCCTTGAGGTTGTAGTGGTGCCTTACCAGGTTTAGGGGCCACTATGGATGCTAATTCCTGAACCCTGGGGGGGATCTCCTGATCTTTCTAAGCTCAAAAGTGTAATAGTAATGTAATTTGAATTTGAAGATCCTTTTGTATTGGCAAAGGTAACAGGTACTTAGCACTTAGTAATTAATCAAGCTTCTCTTAAAGAAACAGAAGGTATGAACCCCTGTTGCTGACCTAACAGGAAGGGGTTGGCTGAAACAGGAAGCAACTAATACAGTCTGTATATAAGGAAAAGTCCAGAGAAGGAGTAGCAGATCTTCTTGGGGCAAGCTCCCTGGAGGAGGAAGCTGCTGCAGCCTGGGGAGGCTGAAGAGGAAAGCACCTTCTCTCCTCCCCCCCCCATAATGATTTTCATTTTGAAAACTGGGGTGCACTGATTTTGATTCTGGGAACCAGATGAAACTTCTGCTGAGTCTGAAGGCAAGCTGGAGCTTCTGAGGAGTTGCTGAGGATTTCTGAGGGCCAGCCAGAGCCACCGAAGACTGAGGAAGCATGACTGTGATGCTGGTACTTTGCATGAACCTGTTTGTGGCTTTGTTAAGTCTTGTCTTCCCAGGAATAGAGACTGTGAGGGATTTGAGATGGACTGCACATTGTGAGCTCCAATGTAGAGCAGGAACTTCACAGAGAGCTGAACAAGGACCTGGGAACTGTCTGCCTTTGAACCCAGGTGACAGTTTAGTGAATCCAGGCAGGATCTGGGACCATGGAAGGTATCTAGGGAATCTGAGAAACCACCCTAAGTCAAGCTGAAAGAAGACTTTACTTGGATACTGTGTACTGAGAAATTGTAAATTTACTAGTGACCTAGGGGTAGAGGGTCTATGTATTTTCTAATGATTTAATAGTAAATGATGAAGGATGATTGAATTGATTGAATGATTGATTGACTAAATGATTGTACTTAGTGATTGATGACTGAATAAGTGACTGATTGAGTTAACTTAGTGTGCTTCATGAATGGACAACTTTGACTATTGTACTTTGTGTTCCTAAGGAGGCAAACCCCCTTAAGCATGACTGAATGATTGAGCTACTAAATGATTGTTCTTTGTTGAAAACTTTGTGACCACTGTGGTGAAAACTATGTGGCCATTTTCTATGATAAGTTGTTGTGAATGCTACATTTTGATTTTCTGTGAGAAGTTGTAACATTGTGAATACTGTACTTTGATTTACTGTTTGCTTTGATTTGTTATGGAATAGAGTGTTCACTATACTGTGTAATCAGAATCTTAAAAGCTATTCACAGCAGCACTCTTCTGAAAAGCTGCTCATGCTTGGCTTTACTAAAAGGTTGTAGCCTGCTATGTTCTATCTCTAATATTCCTTCACCTATGAGCAGGAAAACAATAGGCAAACCAAGAATGGATAAGATATTCATATCCTGAGTTGAATAAGACTGGCATGGTGGATAGAAGAAGCAAAGATAGAAGCAATGACAAGACCATGAACTTATAAAGGACCAAGACTGCTCTCCTCACTCAGACACTTAACAGTATTTCACTCTGATCACTTGAACACAGCCAGAGAAAGAAAGAGTGATTTGGCTGGTCAATGGCTTTTGTCCACACACTCCATTTTGACACAGCAGCCAATCGGAAGTCCTTTTCATCACCATGCAGGAATCAGATAGGAAAGAGAACACCTGAACTGAAGAGCTGAGCTTTTCTCTTGTGCCTCATAATGAACTCCCAGAAACAGGCTCACCAGATATCCATGTGGGTTCCTTGTGTATGCTCCCAGGACTGGGTCTTCATTGTCCAGCCCCCCCCCCCCCATTACATAGATATATTGTGTGCTTGTAGTTATGGTGAATTTTGAATATCAAAAGCCTCACCTCTAAATTCTACAACCCCCTTCCTTCTACATTTCTCCTTTTTTATTCATTCTTTTTTCTTCTATCTCCTGTGCTATTTGAATTTAATCCAGTCCAACAAGCATTTATTAAATGTCAATTCTATGCAAGATGTTATTTTAGTCATTGGGAATAAAAAGACAAAAAAATCCTTGCTTTCATCGAGTTTTTATTCTCCATGCCATGTTTCATAGGGCAGGTGGGAGGGCTGTGTTTTGTTGTTTTTCCTGGCAACATTGATTGGTCAGGTTGAGTGTTCACATTTTCTGGCTTAGTCTCCCTTAATTAAAAATATCTAATCCAAGAGAGTTGACTCTAGGTAGAACTGAAACCTTGGGACCGAGAACACATGATATTTCTGTTCCTGTTATCACAGAAGGCAACTGCTACACTATGTTCCTCTTGGTACTCTCTTGGTGAGTGGGATGCTCTTACTCATCACATTAATTCTTAGAGTGCTTGCTATTAGTCCTGTTATTGTGCTTGCTATCCATATTAGGAAGGGGATTATTATATCTTCTAATACCATGCAAGCCATTAGTAGGGGATCCATTCACACCAGCTGCATCATTCATTGATGATGACTTCAATCCTTGCACATAGTAAAAAACAACAAAGAAATGAGTGGGAAAAATATTAGTCACTCTGAGTGTCTGTTCTCTGCAGATACAAAGAAGGCTGACTCTGTGGGTGTTAACTCCTTCAATGCCAGATTCACACATACCATCATAGACACATACTCATCTCTGTCTCCTGCCTCCTTCTGAGATCTTTTTTGTAGATGTTGGAAATGAGGCAAGAGGTGAATGGAGTATACCTTTTAAGAGGGGTAGGAATAGGAACCAGACGTGTGATTTCATTGATATAGATGACTCCTGAGTAAAGAAATTCCTTCTATGTGCCTTTCATATAGTTGTCAATTAGTAAATGTTTGTTGAATTGGATTTTATTAGGCTAGAATGGAAGAGGCAAAAAAAAAAATAAAAATGTGGAAAAGAAGGACAAGAGTAGTGACAGTTAGAGGGGAGGATAGGGAAGACTTTTGAGATTCAAGTTTCACAGTATAACTGTAATAGAGGATTGGCCAATGAGGGTCCAGTCTTCAGAGCATATTTAGGTCAGCACCTTCTCAACAATTTATCTCATTAGAGAGTGGTTTAGAGCACAAAACTAAGTTACTTCCTTAGCATAACACAGCCAGTATGTGCCAAAAGTAGAAATTGTACCTAGGTTCTTCTGACTTTAAAGCCAACTCTTTATCCTCTAGGCCACACTGATACTCAAAAATTTTAGTACAACTCATTTTCTGATTTTCTTCAAAGATGTTGCCATTGAGTGTTACGTATTTTTCTTATGAATATAATTGAATAGAAAAAGAACCCAAAGTTCCATCTTGTGAGTCAACTTTGATGTAAATGTTGAGAGATCTGAGAATGGCCAGGCTCTGGTAACATAGAGACTATAGAGAGTTAGTCTCTGCCTGTCATAGTTTCTGTTTTGTATCATTAAAATTAAGTGGGACAAAGGTCATCAGCCTTTCAGCTTTATTTGTCCAGAACAGTCATTGCTATTTGCATAGAACCAAAGGACTGATAGGAAGAGATTAAAATAGTTTCCTTACCAAAATATCACTCAGTTCCCTTTCTGTTTGAGGGACTAGAGCCCTAGGGATATTTACTGTATTCAAGGAGGCATGATAAGATTTAGGAATACAAATGGTTTCCGGATCATAAGTTATGTTTTCATTTGAACTAAGAGAAAAGACAGTCAAACAGAAGAGTCCTAAGAGGAGTTAAAAAAGAAATCTGATCTTGGTCTAGTCCTCTTTTTCTTCTGGTGCAGCTGTGTTAAAAAAAAGAAAAGCTTCATAACTTTTGACTGGGAAAGCTGACTAAAAATTGTTGAAAAATGCCTTATAGCTATTGGCTAAGAGCATTGGATAGGGAAAGTTGTAGTCTTTCTTTTGAGAGAGACTTTTTTTTTTGCCTTTTGGAGGGGCAATTGGGGTTAAATAACTTGCCCAAGGTTACACGGCTAGGTTTTTTGTGTGGGTGTTAAATGTCTAAGGCCGGAACTGAACTCAGTCCTCCTGACTCTTGGGCCCACACTTTACTCACTGCACCACCTAGCCACCTTTGAGAGAGACTTTTAATCATCACCATACCACTAGTAGATGGAGGACAAAGAAACAATTAGACTTCCTATTGTGTCTCAGGCACAGCTGAATGAGGAAGGATGAAAGGGCAGGCTGAGGAAGTGATACCTTCTCTTCTACTGTGTAGAACTCTTCTCATTATGGGGGTGTTCAGATAGGACGAGCACTTCTGGTGCAAGGACTTGCTGAGCCCTTTTCAGGGCTGCTCATTCACCTTTGGTGTCCACCTTCACTCAGCTCTCACCTGTGGCTCCAAGAAACTATAGTATACTCAGTGTATATATGTATGTATAATATGTGCAGTGGTCACATCCTGGTAAAATCATCTCAGCAGACAGGTTAAACCAAGTTGAGGGGAACTTTAAACCCATCAGTGAGTCAGGTGGATATCTATCCAAAATGTGAAGACATTCACCAGCAGAATGAGTGGATAAGAACAATTTGTTCCAATGGCCATGAAGGCAGCTAAAGAAAGTATTGTGAGTGCTTAGAGCTTGGCCAGATGCTGAAGATGCCAAGGTCAGCCATTGCATCTCAGGCCATTGCCAGCTGTCCTGTCTTTTGTCCTGCCGCTGGACTTCAGCGACTCCAGAAGAGAGAATAAGGCTGACAATTTTGCGCAACTCTGCCTTATTTAAATCCAATTTATGTTCAAGTTAAGACATTACCTTGTGCTATCATTGGTCCTCTTTGAAACAAAGAACAAACAAGAGATATAACTAAAAGAGTAAATCAACAGAATAATAGTCCTCCCTTCAAAAGACAGGCTTCCTAAACACAGTATTCATAGTCAGTATTGGACAAAGTATTATGTGAGTCTGAAGAAAGTGGTAGAGACCCCTGGGGTAAGGAGAATATGTGAGATATAATGTCTGATGGGAATCAGTGGAAAGCAATACCTGGAAGAGAGAAGGTCCATAGGTCCAGCAGAGAATAGCACAGTTACATAAATCAATCGATAACAATTTCTTAAGTACCTACTATGTTTCAGGCACTGTGTGTGTGTATATCAGTAGAAGATATCAGCTTAGCATCATCAAAGGTGTGAGTTGCCCACCCATTTACATGCCCTGGTAACACACTTTTCCATAAGGTATGACTCTTCAAGAAGGTTTCCTGACTATATGTGCTCCTCTTTTATGGATATGCTATTCATGATTACTCTGAAGGTTCACTTTTCTCTCTGAGTGTGTATATTTGTGGAAAAGCGAACTCAAAGTTTATAGGGGATATTCGGTTGTTAGTGTTGTTACATTGCTATTTAGGTAAATGCCTTTGTTACTAATTAAGTGTGTCTTATGGCTGACTAGCAAAAGCAAAACACATCAATGGGAGCTCATGAACTATGGTTTGGAAGAAATTCTGAACCCACAAAATTCTTCATCTTGGGGCATTTAACTGGATGTTCAGGATGAGGGATATCCTGGGTGCTACAGAAATAAAGATGGGCAAACCCTTGGGCAGCCTCCACTCCATCTTGTCCATTCACGTAGGCTGTGAAATCTATGCACCACTGAAATTCCACTTATTCCATTCTGAACTCATGAGAGTATTCAGAGACTGATTCACCTGGGGTTTCTCTTGTAGATCTTCTACCATTTCTTTCCAAGGTTCAGTTCATTATTATTCTTCTGGGAAGATTTTCTATTCAGTATTCCAAGGTCAAATCTCTCTGTAGGAGGGAATGAGGTCATGAAATAAATATCTCATGAATGATTTCTTCACTGGCTCCAGACTTTGGAAACTTCCAGAATGGAAACGGTTACAAACTCTATTACCTAAACTTCGGAATGGGTGGTTTTCAAATAGCTCAGCATCCCAAACATATACCTACAACCTGAGGACCTCCAGGAGAAGTTGGAAGACAGGGTTTGATTCTTCAGAGGGAAAACTCTCCCCTATCCCAGCCCCTCTAAAAACAATTCTTGACTAGATGAATAATACGATGTTTCCACCCCCCTCTTCCATGTATTCTCTGGAGCTCAAATGTTAATGTGGCTGATAGTTTTGCTGTGATTTCATTAGCCCCTTTCTTGTTTACCTCTAGCCAGTTAGCCCACAATCCAGAAAAATTGTCCAGAAAATTTGAATTCCAAAAGTCTTTGCCTTTTACCCTCCAGACTACTGTGAAATACCCTCTTGGTGCATCTTAGGGACACCTTCTCTCCTTGAATCCACTGAGGGGATTGCTTAGGGGATAGCCATGCCAGTACCCACTGTCTGTGTACCCTTGGGCAGATCTTTTAATTTCCTTGGGGTTTGAACTATATAGCCTTTGAGATCCTATAAGCAGATGTCTGATGAATTGAATTGAATCTGGCCTAAGTGACTTCCATCCTTCTTATACAGCCCAAATATCTGGCTGAGTGCCAGAGAAGTCTCTTCCTAACATGCTGTCCTTCATTCCAACATGATTTTCCTCCCATAGCATCTGTTCTGTCTCCAAAGGGCAAGAGATCCATATCTCTGAAGGTATTGAGTTGCGCCTAAGCATTTCTGCAATGTCCCAGTGTGAAGGGCTAGGTGCTCAAGAAGTATTGTCCTTTAGCAACCTAGGATGAGGTCCAGGCCTAATTGCAATGAATATGGGGCAGAGTCTGCCAATAGCCTCTGTGAGAAGGAGGTGTCTGAATGCTCAGTGGTCTGCCTAGCTGAGGCTGGAGCATCTTCTTCAGCATCACTTTGGGCTTTTTACAGGTAATATCTAGGTCATTTCTCACCCTGAGAAGGTGAGAATAAAAAGCTGTTTTAATCTTCCCTCTCTTGTAACGAGGGAAATTGAGGCAGGAAAAGAAAATGTTTTACATGAAATTCCACAGAATATAAAGCTAGATTAGAAAACTGGACCTATGTAAAAGGTCTGGGGCAGCTAGGTGGCACAGTGGATAGACTGCCAGGCCTGCAGTCAGGAAGACTCGTCTTCCTGAGTTCAAATCTGCCTTAGACCCTAACTAGCTGTGTGACCCTGGGAAAGTCATTTATCCCTGTTTGTCTCAGTTTCCTCATATGAGCTGGAGAAGGAATTGGCAAACTGCTCCAATATCTTTGCAAAGAAAACTCCAAATGGGGTCATGAAGAGTCAGACATGACTGAAATTACTGAACAACAACAACAAATGAAAAGGTACAATCTTTGTCATAAGAGGCAATATGGCATATTGGATAGTGTCTTGCACTTGGAGTCAGGACAACTGGGTTTTAAATCCTACCTAAGATAATAATAGATAATAATAATAGCAGCTAGCATTTATATAACTTTAAGGTTTTACAGTGTTTTTACAAATATTCTCTCACTTTTATCCTCACAACAAACGTTGGATAGTAGGTGCTGTTATTATTCCCATTTTACAGATGAGAAAACTGGGGCAAACAGAAACTAAGTGACATGTTAGGGGTCACACAAGTTGATAAAGGTCTGAAGCTGGTTTTGAATTCACTGAGTCCAAGTGAGCTCACATTTCATTGCACCATCCAGCTCTTACCAGGATACAAACATGATGTGGGGGAAAAACACTGAATGTGGAATTGGAAGACCTAGGTTCAAATACTGCCTCTATCGAGTGCTAGTATGATCTAGTTTTAATTTATTAAATTAATATTATTATTTATTTAATTTCAATTAATATTACTTAATTAACAATTAATTAAATATTAATATAAATTAATAATTTAACCTTCTTAGACCTCCCTTTCCTCATTAGTCAAATGAAGGGGTTGGATTGGATGGCCTCTGGAGTTTCTTCCAGCTCTGGAACTACGATCCTATAACCTTGGACTTGAGATTTGACCTAACTTCTCAATGTCTCCCTCTGTTCACCTGTAAAGTCGAAATAATAATGGTTCCTAACCCAGAGAGTTGTAGTTGTGAACTAAACTGCCAAGCATATCTCAAATGAGATAATGTGTGTAAAGTGCTTTGTAAATGTGAAGGTTCTCTGTGAATGTCAGATATTCTTTCAGGATGGACTTACTGCCTCCCTAGATTTTTGTCATTTGAAAGATACTAAAAGTCAGATTCTACAGAAGGACAATGAGTGGGCAGAGTAGAATGGAAGGAAGAGATTGGGCTGAATTCTGTTTATGAAGCTAGGAAGTGTTTGTAATGATCTCAAACAGTTGCCTAACCCAAAAACCCATTATTCTAAAAAAAAATTATTGATGGATATTATTATTATATCACCTTTATTTTAAAAAGCATTCTTCCTACTTCCTTACCCAGGGAGCAATCCTTTGTAACAAAGAATATCAATGAAGAAGGGGAAAAAGCAGTTCAGCAAAACTGGAAAAATGACATATTAACCATATCTGATGGCATATCACATTTCATACCCATAGTCCTCCACCTCTGCAAAGAAGGGAGGAGGACTACTTTCTTTTTTTTTTCTTTTAAAGAAATCGGGGTTAAGTAACTTGCTCAAGGTTACATGGCCAGGTGTTTCTGGGTGGGTAATAAGTGTCTGAGCCCAGATTCGATCCCCAGATCATCCTGACACTGGAGCCAGTGCTCTTACTCGCTGTGCTACCTGGCCGCCCCAGGACTACTTTCTTAACTCCTCTCTGAGGTCAAGCTTGGTTATTATATTACACAGTTTTCAGTTTCCCTTTTTCCCCTGTTCTTTCCACTTTAATTTGTAAATTATTGTGATTGTTTTCTTGGTTCTTCTTACTGTACATTAATTCTTATGTCTCCCATGTTTCTCTGAATTCTTCCTATTTGTCATTTCTTACAGTGTAGTAATAGTACTTCATTTGTGTTCCATATTTTGGTTAGCTATTCTCTAACCATTGGACACCAACTTTGTTTCTAGCTCTTTGCTACCACAAAAAGTGATGTGAGGTATGTCCCCCTCCCCCTCTCCACACACACATATAGTTGGTTGATTGGTTGCTATCCTTCATTCTTAAAGAGGTCCAAAATGACATCACTATGCTAGAGTGAAGTTGCAATGCATCCAACTGTGGTTGATCAGGCCAATATGAGCTCAGAATGCTCTACCACAAGTTGGGCACAAATAGTCCATGTTAACATTTGGAGTGGGTTCTCTAAATGTGTACATCCTGCATTTCCTTTGAGCTGTGTCAATTCTGCTTTGCTCATAGAGTACAGGCTGTTTTCTGATGTGGGCATGCCATGCTTGCCAGTCCTGTGTCAGTGTCTCCCATGTCACATAACCAATTCTAAAGTTCTTAAGAGAGACCTTGAGAGTGTCTTTGTATCTCTTCTTCTGACCACGATGGGAGCACTTGCCCTGTGTGAGCTCTTTGTAAAATAGTAAGTGTACATTTGGCATTTGAACAACATGGCCAGCCCATAAGAATTGTAGTAGCTCTTTGCAGTAGAGTTTGAATGCTTGGCAGTTTAATTCAAGAAAGGACTTCAGTATCTGCTATCTTATCCTGCCAGGTGATCTTCAGGATCTTCCTAAGACAATTCAAATGGAAGAGATTCAGTTTCCTGGCATGGGGCTGGTATATTGCCCTAGTTTCTTAGGCGTACAACAATGAGGTCAGCACAACAGCTTTGTAGACCTTCAGTTTGGTGATCAGTCTAATACCTCTTCTTTCCATGCTTTCCTTCAGAGCCTCCCAAACACTGAGCCAGCTCTGGTAATGCATGCATCAATTATCAGTGCGTATATTACATACATCATTATCAGTGTGTACATCCTTGGAAAGTACACTACTAAGATAAAGTTAACTTATCCACAGCATTCAAAACTTCTTCATTTTCAATGGTTCCACATATGGGTGGTGTGGTGCTGGCTGATAGGGTACCTGTGTTTTCTTGGTGTTCATTGTTAGGTCAAAATTAGCACATAGGTGGCGCAGTAGATAGAGTACTGGGTCTGGAGTCAGGAAGACTCATCTTTCTGAGTTCAAATCCAGCCTCAGACCCTTACTAGCTGTGTAACCCTAGGAAACTTTGTCCTAGTTTCTTCATCTGTAAAACGAACTGGAGAAGGAAATGGCAAACCACTCCAATAAGAGTGCCAAGAAAACTCCAAATGGGGTCACAAATAGTTGGAGATGACTAAACATGAATATGTGTGTGTATATATGTATATATACATATACATACACACACATAATGTATATACATATATGTATATGTGTGCATGCATGTAGGCAGGACTTTTCCTTTTGTCTTTGAGTCCTTTGAAGTATATGCCCAAGCTATGCGATCTATGGGTCAAAGTGTAACCACTTTTTGTTACTTTTTTTAAAAGCATAATTCTAAATTATTTTTCAGAATGGTTGGACCACTTCACAACTCAACCAATAGTGTGCCTGTCTTTCTACAGCATTTCTACAGGTGTGCCTCTACAGCATTGACTATTTAAATGTTTCATCCTCTGTGCTAATAGTGTATGTAAGCTCTTTAGATTTGAGTGTAAAGTAAGCTCTTTAGACTTGTTTTTCTCTTGTTATTCGGGATCTGAAAGGAGTCTTTCATATGATAGTTAATATTTCCTAATTCATATTTTGAGAACTTTTTTGTTCATATCCTTTGACCAATTATCTATCAAGAAATAAAAGTCCAGGGGCAGCCAGGTGGCTCAGCGAGTAAGAGCACCAGCCCCAATGTTGGGATGACCTGGGGATTGAATCCGGGCTCAGATACTTAGCACCCACCCAGAAATAACTGGCCATGTAACCTTGAGCAAGTTACTTAACTCCAATTGCTTTAAAAATTAAAAAATAAATAAATAAAAGTCCATTTTTTGAGTACCATTATTTTTTCATTGATGTTGAATGGCAGTGAATCATGTGTCTTCACAAACTCAGAAAAAAATCTAAATTACATAACTTCCAAAGGTCAAAGAAAAATGGATAAAAAATACAAACCAACTAAAACTTATTGCCAAGAATAACTTTGGTTCCAGAAATGATTGAAAAAAAAAGCAACAGGGACATGTATAATGAGAAAAGGAGGTGGATCAGTTATGCCATGAGAAAAGAAGGTGGGTCAGTTGTATCATGAGATTGGTAAACTTAAGTACTGGACTGATAGCCATGAAATTTGAAAAGAACCAGAAGGTGGCCCCAGCACCTGGCACAATAATAATTACAACTAATATTTATGTAATTTTTTATGTACATTATCCCTTGAAATCCTCACTAGAAGTTTATAAGCTAGGTTCTACTAGTATTATTGTCTCCTATTTATAAATGAGAAAACTGAAGCACTTTCTAACCTCTGATCTAGCACTTTATTCACTCTATCATTCTTCTTCTTGTTTCTCTATGAAAGATTTATGAAATGTCAACTACAAGACTCTGACCAGATAAAAAGGTACGGATCAATAGCCATCTGCACTACTAACATCCTCTAAGCTTTAAGTATCTGAAGGTTTTTAGAACTCCTAATTCAGGGCTCAGCAGTAGTATGGAAAGAGTGGCTCCTACTATCTCTCCTTCAGTGGCCTGAACATGAAGCTTGGCTCTACAGTATTATCTGTCCCATGGTGTAGTTAGATTGACATGAAGCCAGGAAAACCTATGTTCAGATCCTACCTCAAACACTTATTGACTGTGTGATCTAGAACAAGCCACTTAATTTCCCTGAGCCGCAGTTTCTTCATCTATAAAATAGGTACAATAGTAGCAATTAACACAATGCTGCCAGAATCTATAGACAACCAATTGAAAGCTCGCTGCATGCTTTAAAGCACTACACAGGGTCACAGAGGTTGAAGAGTTAGGCAAAACCTCAGGGGCCATCTAGTCCTCCCCATACTTGAAAGAAATCCCCTGATAAAACTTACCTGATAAGTGGTCATTCCGCATCTTTTTGAAGACTTTGAAAGAGGGAGAAGTCACCACCTCTCAAAGCAGCCCATTCCACTTTTTGATAGCTTTATTTGTAAGAGAGTTTTCCCCTAACATTAAGTCTAAATTTTTCTCTTCAAAACTTCCACCAATTGCTGCAGGTTCTGCTCTCTGGGGCCAAATAGAATAAATCCGAACCTTCTTCCATGTGAAAAGTCATCAATTACTTGAAAACAGTTATTGTGCCCTTCCCAAGTCTTTGGGTCTCTGGGCTGAATAGTCTCAATTCTTTCAACCAATCCTCAGATGACATAGATTCAAAGCCTTTCACTTTCCTATTTGCCCTCCCCTAGACACTGTCTAGCTTGTCAATGTCCTTCTGAAATGGTGGGTCCCAGAATTGAACATAATATTCCAGATGAGGGTAGAGGAGGACAGAGTATAATGGCATTTTCATCTACCTATTCCTTTAAACTGTGTCATTCCTAATGGAGCCTGAGGTTAAATTAGCTATTTTTTTAGTTTCTATATCATACTGCTGACTCATATTGACCTTGTAGCCCACTGAAACCCCCAGAATGTTTTAGAAAAACTGTTTCTATCCATGCTCTTCCATCTTATGCTTGTGAAGTTAATTCTTTTTTTCTTTTTTCTTCCTCCTTCCCTTCTGTATCACAAGCAGCTTTCCAGAAGAATGTTACTGTGAACAGCTTTTAAGGTTCTGATTACACAGTATAGTGATCACTCTATTTATTCCATAACAAATCAAAGCAAAGCTTTCACAGAAAATCAGGTACAATATTCACAATATTACAACTTATCACAGAAAATCACAATATGATATTCACAACATAGTCTCAAAGTATAATAGTCAGTCTTCCACTCATGGGGCAACTAAGTTAACTCAATCAGTCATATCAGTAACATATAGTAGTCACAATATAATATTTACAACATACTCTCAAAGTAAAATAGTCACTCTTAAGTTAGCTCAATCAGTCACTTATTCAGCAACCAATTATTAAGTATCATACACAAAACCCTCCACCCCTTAGGTCACTAGTAAACCATAATTCCATAATTACTTAGTACCCAAGGAGAGGTCTTTTCTTCATCTTGACTTGGGGCCTGTTCTCAGATTTCCTGGATCCCCTTCCATGCTCCCAGATTCTGCCTGGATTCACCAGACTGTCACCTGGGTTCAATGGCAGACAGCTCCCAGTTCCTTGACCAGCTCTTTGGGCAGGTCTTGCTCCATGCCGAAGTTCACAGGGTCTCGTCCATGTCAGCTCCTTCACCATTTCTGCTCCAGGGAATTCAAGGCTCAACCAAACCACAAACAAAGTCTCAGCATCCTGGTCATGCTTCAGTCACCTGGGCTCCTGGCTCCTGGGATCCCATTCAGAAGAAGCACTGTAGCAGCAAGCACCCCAAGCGTCCTCAGGGTTTGCAGCTACCACAGGTTCTTGGATCTGCTTTGTTAAAGGAAAGCAACTCAAAATGGGTTAACAAGCTTACTTTAATCAGTCAGACATATATCGTTTACCTTGTTCAGGAGAAAAGGTCAGCACCCTGAACCTCAAAGTATACAGGCATAATTATCAAGACAGAAACATCAAGTAGACAGATTTCCAAACTGTCCAACCATTACATCCATACCCAGTCAACATCTGGGTTTCCACATTCTGGGTTTTTCAAAGCCGGGGGACTCTCAACAACGGCTTCCCAGAATTCAGATCAAATCACAGAACACTTCTCAAAGTGAGTCCCAAAACAAAGCTACACATCAGGGCTTATATAGCCTTCTCCTGGCTCAGAGAATGTAACAACCTTATTGACCCACTGGCCAATCAAAAAGTATCTACTGAAAAACAAGCCTCCCTCCCCAGGCTTCTGGTGCACTTTAGCCTAGGGGCAGGGAAGATCTTTAAAATTTACATTCGCATTACATTAATGTGATAGTAATGGCAATTAAAGATTCCCCTGTATTGGCTTGGTTTTCAAATTGATTGTGTTAAAACCCAGAGTTTGTTAATCCCACCTGTGGGATGGGCTTGTTGATGTGAAAAGAAAGTCCTGAACTGGGAGGAGCTGGTGATGTAGATTTGGAGAGACACTAGAGAGAGGTGGAAGATCTTTTTGGAAGCAGCACCTCGTGGAGAGAGAGAGACTAAGAGAATTGCTGGTGGCCGCTTTGAATTGCCCTGGACTTTTGAGACCTGCCCCCTGAGCTGCCAAGGACTGAGGAGACATGGCTGTTTTGCTGGTACTTTGTCTGTCTGTTTTGATGTTGTTTTGCCAGATTTGTCCACTGGTGAAAGACAGTCCTTTTGTTGAAGAAGTCCTGGAACCTGGCTGTTTGCTAAGAAGCCCTGAGACTGTCCTGCAGACAGAGAGTGAATACTGTCCACTGGTGAGGGACAGTGCTGTTGTTGCAGGGGTCTGGAGACTGTCCTGCAGACAGAATGAATACTGTCCACTGGTGAAGGACAGTGCTGTTGTTGCAGGGGTCTGGGAGCCTTTCTGTTGGTTCAGAAGCCCTGAAGAAGGATTTTCTTGTTGTATGTTTACAGAAATCCTGGGAGAGGGCTTTGCTAATGTGTTCAGGGGTTCTAGGACTGTTCTACAGACAGAGGATAAATTCATGAAGGGACTGGCAATGTATCTTGTGGCTTTGCTAAGCCTTGTCTCCCCAGGAACTAAGATTGCTGAGAACTTGCCTTGTGTCAAGATGAAGAAAAGACCTCCATTTGGGTATTAAGTGCTGTGTTTAAACTTGATGTAACTCTGGGGTAGATTCAATTGTGATCCAGGGGTGGGGAACTTTTGACCTTATGTTTGGAAACTAATCTCCATTTGAGAAGAGGGGCTTTGTGGTGGACTTAATTAAGGTATAGCCTAGGGGTGGAGAAGTATTTAGAACAGAGACTTTGTAATTGATTGAATGATTGGAAGGTCCTGGGGTGGGGTAGTACTTGGAGATTATTTAATCACACTTAGTAAATGCTGTATTTTGAATAATGTCATGTTTTGATCTTCTCTGTTCTTGGTTTGTCACTGAATAAAATAGAGAGCACCTATGCTGGTATTTTGAACCTGGGAAGTTGCCTTCTTTTGGCATTACATTACAAGCACTACCACCACAAGTTCTCTCTTCTGTAGCTGCTCTGACACCAGATCCTGTTCTCAACAAAATTCTGACTGTCCCTTCCTGGGGCTTTTCCTTGTATACACACAGCATTAGCTTCCTGTTTCAGCCAACCTCTTCCTGTTATATCAGTAACAGGAGACAGAAGTTCATACTTTCTGTTTCTCCAACAGAGGCTTGATCAGTTACTAAGTGCTAAGTACCTGCGATGTTGCCAACACAAAGGGATCTTCAAATTCAAATTACATTACTGTTACACCTCCCTTCCTCCCTCCCTCCCTTCCTTCCTTCCTCTCCTATCTCCCTTCCTTCCTCCCTTCCTTCCTCCTTCCCTCCCTCCCTCTGTCTCTCCCTTCCTTTCTTCCTTCTTTCCTTTCTTCCTTCCTTCCTTCCTTCCTTCCTTCCTTCCTTCCTTCCTTCCTTCCTTCCTTCCTTCCTTCCTTCCTTTCTTTCTTTCTCTTTCTCTCTCTCTCTCTCTTTCTTTCTTTCTTTCTCTCTTTCTTTCTTTCTTTCTTTCTTTCTTTCTTTCTTTCTTTCTTTCTCTTTCTCCCTTCCTTCCTTCCTTCCTTTCTTCCTTCCTTCCTTCCTTCCTTCCTTCCTTCCTTCCTTCCTTCCTCCCTTCCTTCCTTCCTTCCTTCCTTCCTTCCTTCCTTCCTTCCTTCCTTTCAGGCAGCTCTGTGACACAGTGGGTAGAATGCTCTGCCAAGAGTCAGGAAGATATGAGTAAAAATTCAGCCTCAGATACTTCTAGCTGTGGGACCCTGGGCAAGTTACTTAATCTGTTTGTACCAAGTTTCCTTATCTGTATGAATTCAGTCCAATGGGCTGTCAAGGGCCTTTTGAATCCTGACTCTCATCTGCTGTGGTAATCAGCCATCCCAATTTATGTTATTTCTACATCAGATAAACTTGCCATCTCTGCTTTTATCCAACTCATTCATGAAAATGAACCAAATGTAGAACCCATGGGTAACCTGCTGAAGATCCCCTACCACGTTGATATTGACCCATTAACAACTACTCTTTGAGTCTGGTCATCTTCGCCAAAGAATTATATGAGATATTTTATCAAATGTTTTGGCTAAAATCTAGTCTAATTGTATCTACAGCATTCCCCTAATCTACTAGTTTAGTAATCCTGTCCAAAAAGGAAATGAGGTTGGTCTGACATGTCTACTCTTGATTAAGTTGTGCTGGTGCTTTGCCACTGCCCTTTCCCTTCTGAGATATTTGCCAACCATCTTCTTAATGTTCTTTACTTAGAAATTTCCCAGAATAAAATTCAAGTTCACTGACCTATACTTTGCAGGCTCTCTTCTCTTCTTGTCTTTTTTGAAAGTTGGGTCATTTGCCTTTCTCCAGCCTTGTGGTACCTCTCCAAATTTCTGTGATCTTTCAAACATCAGTGATAGTGACTCAGTAATCATATTTGTCAATTCTTTCAGGACCCAAGGGCAAAATTCATCTCAGCCAAATGAATTGAATTTACCATGGACAACCAGGTGGTCTCTTTGTATCTTTATATTTATCTTGGGCATCCACTCTATTAGAAATTTTTGTTCTATCATTTCTATCTTCATGGTTTTCACTAACCATATAGTTGTTGATTTGTTTGAGAATTGCCCCAGGAAGTCAAAGTCACTGGCCTACAACTCATAGACTCTTTTCCTATTTTTGAAATCACAAGATTTGCCCTTCTCTAAGGTCACTTTCTATACAAAATTAATGCTTTAGGATTTAACAGTTAAGGTGCCGTTTCTTGTCCAAATCTAAAGTTGAGAGATTTGGACAAGAAACGGCACCTTAACTGTTCAGAAAGTAAGGATGTGTGGGGTTAGTAAAGGATACAGGGGGATGGAGACATACAGCTAGGGTTGCAGACTGAATATGAGCTCCAGGAACTTTTTCCTGCCCCTGGGTTAGAAAGGAGAGTGTATTTAGGAGGAGTCAGCAATGTAATAAGCATTGGATGGTGTGTGTGTGTGCAGGGAGAGAGAGAGAGAGAGAGAGAGAGAGAGAGAGAGAGAGAGAGAGAGAGAGAGAGAGAGAGAGAGAGAGAATGGTATTCAGTGTGGGAGAAGCTAGAGCTTAACAGATAGGGATAATGGGTAACTCTTAGAAATTTAGTTGTAGTGGGTCTGATCCTCCTTTATAATACCACCAGCTTTTGTTTTATGTGGCCCTGACTAATGATTCTCTGAAAGTAGATCTGAGTTTTGGTCTTCTGACATTCTGGAGTCCAGACATTTTATATCAGAGATAGTGTCTCAGGGATAGTGATGGGTCCATAGATTTGGCCTAGAGCAAGGGTTCTTTCCCTTTTAATATTATAGACCCCCTTTCACAGTCAGTGTGATGAAGTCTATAAATCTCTTCTCAGAAAATGTTTTTAAATGCATAAAATTAAAAATATAGAATTATAAAGGAAACCAATTATACTGGAATACAGTTATCAAAATATTAAGCTTCAAGTTTATGGACCCCCTGAAATCTAGTAAATGCACCCCAAGTTATAAACCTTTGGCCCAGAGCCACACTACTGATCCTTCAAAAATGAACTCAATCCCCCCATTCCTGGAGAACGGTTGTCTAACAGTAGGATATGATATGAAAGTAGAAAATGTCAGCTTTGGGTCTGGGTGCTGGTGCTGGCAATTCTAAGTAGAAGGTAGGTTTTAAGTTGAATCATAAGAGAGGCAAGAAAGATGATGGGGCAGAGCATTCCAGGCATGGGGGACAGTATGGGATGAAATGCAAGTTGGCCAATGTAACCGTATCATAGAAGAAACAGAGAACAAAGTGTTGGAAGGAAGGAGAAAAGGAAGGAAGG
>NW_027187359.1:12078202-12086697 GCF_028583685.1 Petaurus breviceps papuanus
GGAAGGAAGGAGGGAGGGAAGGAAGGAAGGAAGGAAGGAAGGAAGGAAGGAAGGAAGGAAGGAAGGAAGGAAGGAAGGAAGGAAGGAAGGAAGGAAGGAAGGGAGGGAGGGAGGGGAAGAGGGTGGAAGGGAGGGAAGAAGGTGTCAGATTATACAGAGTTTTAAATACCAAACAGGGGGTTTTGTATTTGATCCTGGAGATAATAGGAATGTACTGGAACTCCTTGAGGAGATGGGTGATGTATTCAAACCTACTCTTTAGGAAAACCACCTTGGCAGCTAAGTGGAGACTCTCACTGGTAGTATACTCACATTTCTGGTGACAGAGCCAATTGATCCCCAAATAGAAGCAACAATGGTGCCTGTCTGAAGATTTCTCTGGTAAAGATGGAGAGAGTATGAGACTAATTCCACATACTAACAACTGAGAGGGCAAATGGGATGCATAAGCTGGGACTGCCCAGCCAGGGCATTCAGTAAGAACAAGCTGTCAAAGAGATTGCTCAAAAGGAGAAGAAATGTTTTCTAAAGCTTCCCAGCCCAACCCAAACCCAGAGGCAAAAAGTAAGCCAGCATGTGATCTAGGTTGTGCTGAAAGAAGTCCTATCATGGGACCTCCTATCTTGTTATCTTTTTCCTTCTCACAAAACAGGCCAGCCCTGGATCCACTGGTCACAGCACAAATGAACTATTCAAAAGACTAAACATAAGGAGATGTTAAATTTTCAGTGTGAACATTTACACCCCCAAAATTAGCAAGCCTGCACACCAGGGCTCAATTTGTTGTTTTGTTGATTGTCTGGACTTAAGAAAATGACAGATGCTCTTTTTCTTCTCTCAATATGGCAGACAAAAAGCCCCCAAAGGAACCAAAGGAAAAGAGAATAACAAAAAGGAAGATGTGGCTGAAAAGGTGATGAAAAACCTCGAACCCAGTCCTGGCCCAAGGGATCAGCAGATACTCCAGGTCTGCTATGTGTTCCCAGCGAACCATGTGCAAGTGGAAATACACTGCACCAAAAACCCTAATTGAAAGGAAAAAGAAAGAGAAGGTGCCTGCTACTATCTGAAAGCCAGCTGGTGGTACTAAGAATGGAGGAATCCGTGTGGTAAAGGTTCCCAAAATGCCTGGTTATTACCCTATGGAGGATGTGCCTAGAGAACTGCCAAGTCATGGCAAAAAGCCCTTCAGCCAGCATGTGAGGAGACTTGGAGCTAGCATCACCCCGGGCACCGTTCTGATCATGCTCACTGTCTGCCACAGGGGCAAGCAGGTGGCTTTCCTGAAGCAGCTAGCTAGTGGCTTGCTGCTGGTGACTAGACCTTTGACCATTAACCATATTCCTCTAAGAAGGACCCATCAGAAATTTGCCATTGCCACCTCTACCAGGGTTAAAATTTCTGGTGTAAAAATTCCAAATCATCTTACTGATGTTTACTCCAAGAAAAGGCTCCATAAACCTGGCCACCAAAAAGGAGAGATTTTTGACACAGAAGAAGAGAAATATGAGATTATGAGCAGCACAAGGCTGAACAGAAAACAGTGGACTCTCAGATCCTGCCCCAAATCAAGAAAATTCCTCAGCTCCATGGCTACCTATGTTCTGTATTCTCTCTCTCCACAGAGCTTATTTTCACAAACTGGTGTTTTAAACGCCTTGCAAAGAACTCTTATTAAAATATTTGGAATAGCAAAAAGAAAAAAAAGTGGTGGAGAAAACATTCCTGCAGATTAAGTTAAAAAGTGTTTTCTGAGTACATTTTTCCCTCCATAGAGCTGGTTGTTAAACACTCATTAGCATATTTCTGGTCTAAGGCCCCATGAGTAGTTAGTGATGGAATTAGGACAAGAACCTTTGTCTCTTGTTTTCCAGTCTTGTGTTGTTTACACTGCAATTCACATTGACATTTTGTGTTAATTTAACATAATTTAACATTTCCATTGAAATACAAAACATTTTACAGGCAAAATTTCGGTGGGCCTCTTGACATACTAGGGAATGGGCTGAAGGTAAGGGAAAGCAATGAGAAATAGCCATTCCTATTTTTATAAGAAGGAAATGAGGCCAAGGAGGTAGAAAAGAACATTTCAAGAATTAGAAGTAGGATTAGGTATACTATAGGTGATATGGACAGCTGGATGTACCAGGCCTGGAGTCAGGAAGACTAATCTTCATGAGTACAAATATGGCCTCAGACACTAACTGTGTGACGCTGGGCAAATCACTTCACCCTATTTGCCTCAGTTTCTTCATCTGTAAAATTAAATGGAGAAGGAAATGGCAAACCACTCTAGGATCTCTGCTGAGAAAACCCCAAATGGGGCACAGTCAGACATGCCTGAAATGCCTGAAGCACTAGGTGATATAGAGGAGGTGATATGTGTGATCTAAGGGAGATCAGGCTCCTATGTGTTGAGGGGAAATGTTGGTACTTCTGTTTTTGCTATAACTTTGAAGTAAATACTGCTTTGTAGAAACTAATTTTTCTAAGACATAGTTTCCTCACCCCTACGCAATAACTTTACTTATGTGAGCTGCAAGTGGCTTCCTCCAAGTAAAACAACTTCCCTGAGAGCAAAGAATCTTTCCCACTGGTTTTTGTATCCTTAGCACCTAGCACTATGCCTGACACACAGTAGGCATTTAATAAGTCGTTACTAAATTGAAAGGAATTTGCCAGGAGCCAGCATCCTTCCTTCAATCATGACTCTGATTTTTTTTTTTAAACCAGATGTGTGAGTTGGTGTAAATTGCTTAATCTTTCTGAACTCCAGTTTTTCAACTGTAAAATGGGGGAGTTAGATTTAACTTTTTAAAGATCCTATGTAGCTCTAGGAAGTTATAAATCTATAAAACAGAAATAACAATGCTTGTCATCGGCCCTGCCAGAACCTTATTGTGAGACTCAATCAACAAGCGTTTATTAAAGACTAATTCTATTACAGGCACTATGCTAGATACTGAGGATAAAAGTATAAAGAATGCAAGAATCCCTACTTGTAAAGAATCTATAGCCAGATGGGGAGACAAGAAAGTATTTCTCTAAATATATGCCGTATGTATCAGAACTGGTGAGCAGGCATCAATCGGCATGCTAAGCTGATGCAATTGCTCCTCTTGGAAGACACGAGAGAGCCTGCTTCCAGGGATGCAGGACGATGTGTGATGGAAATCCCTGGAAGAGATTTGGGGCATGTGCAGATGTTCTGTAACTGTTTCTGATGTGTTGACCATGTGATAAAGAGGAGTCTTTGATTGGCTGAGAAGCATGAGTTGTAATGTATTAAAAGGGCACTTATCAGCCATTTAGTCCTTTTGGTCTGACTCCTTCCTCCTTGGCTCCATTCCAGTGAGAGAAGAGAGTGGTGGCTATAAGGCTAAAGGCCTTGGGTCCTCGCATCTGAGTCCAAGGTATGACCTGTGAAGATGGGCTTTGGTTCTTTGCTTCAGCCTTTGTTCTTTACTGTTTTTAGGTAAAGGAGCTTGTGAGCTTTAAAAGGTCAGGAGACTGAGCAACCAGGAGGTCTGGGAATGGAGTCGATGCTAGGTTTTGAAATCAGTCGCTCCAAAACTGAAACCTTGAGGAATGGCCTTTGGGACCCTGACCATTGGTTGCTAAGATGTGGCCTCATCCAGTGGTGATTTGAACTTGCTGGGATCATTGCTATGTAGAAACTCCATTACGTTTGATCCCACTCACCCCAGAGAATGAAGTGGTGTGGGGGAGAGTAGGCTCCTATTGAGGGAAAATATTGGTATTTCTATTTTTGCTATATCTTTGAAATAAATATTCCTTTGTAAAAACTAATTGATGGGGGCGTCCAGGTGGCTCAGTGAGTAAGAGCACTGGCCCCAGTTTCAGGATGACCTGGGGATCGAATCTAGGCTCAGATACTTAGCACCACACCCAGAAATAACTGGCCATGTAACCTTTTGCAAGTTACTTAACCCCAATTGCTTTAAAAATAACTAATTGATGTCAATTGATTAAATGGCAAGGGGAAACAATCACTTCTTGCTAATGGGGGTAGAGAGGGGAACACACTGGAATGGGGTTTGAATTAGAGAAAAACCACTTCCAACCTTTCAGGGTACCCCCAGAATCCTTAGGAGAAGATATATTACTCCTAGTTTGAATCATTATTATAAATATAAATATTTATATTATAAATGTAAATAGTGAATAAATACAACTATAAAATGAACAAATACAAATCTATATAAAGTTCTAAAATACAAATTAGGGAGGGAGAATACTCAAAGTAGAGAATAGAAAGGCTTTGTATAAGTGGTGTTTGAGCTGCATTATAAAGAGGAGAGAGATTCTTTGAGGTGCACTTAAGGAGGGAATGCATTGTAGGCATGACCAGTGCAAATGCACAGAAGTGGGAAATGCCTATCATATGAGGAACAGAGATAAGACCAGTTTAGTTGGATTGTCAAGTGAGAGTGAGTGAGCAATGTCCAATGGGACTGGAAAGATTACTTAGGACCTTGCAAAGAGCTTTGGGCACTAAACAAAGGAGTTCATATTATACTGGATCACTGGAATTGATGGAGTAGAGGAGTACAATGGTAAGATCTACACTTAAGGAAAATTACTTTGGCAACAGTGTGTAGGATGGAGAAGAGTCAGGGAGGCCAAATAGAAGACTATTGCAGCAATGTAGGTAAGAGGGAAGGTGGGTCTGAACTGAGGTGGAGGCTGTGTGAGTGAAGAGAAGTCAAAGGAGAGACAATATGGAGAGATGGCAAGCTTTGACAAGTCACTTGTTAGGTGGAAGTGGAAGTGAACAAGGAGTTGAGGGGCATGCTTAGGTTGCCAAACTATAGGACTGGAAGAATAGGAGTGTCTTTGATAGAAATAGGGAAGCTTGGAAGAGAAAAGCTTACAGGGTGGCCATCCCTGAATGTGATAACCTCCTTCAAGGAGGAGCAGCTCTTACCTTAGAGATAATGATGTTCAGAGCCACAGCCTAAGAGGGGAGTCAGAGAGAAGGGAAGACCTAAAAACATAAGTAATGCCACCTATCCCCTGATTACTCCCCTACCAGCCCAGAAAATACTGGCACTGTCCAGAGAAAGCAGGAAATGCCCACTTGTTTATCCTTTCCTGCCCATTTCTCTGTTGGGCCATAACCTGAGCCAAAGCAGGTAGAAATACAGAAAAGGAGGTTCCATAGACTATATGACACCCTTTTACTTAGTATACCTAAAATAACGTGCAGTTGGGAAGGGAAACATGAAGAGACTATTTAAAAAGGAGGAAAATGCAGTTGGGGAAACATACTGTCTGTCTAGCATTACTTTGATTGATCTTTGTTTTCTGCTCATTGTTTTCCATGCTAACAGGAACATCTGGATGAGAAAAAAATTACAGATGTTGAGTTACGTGATGATTTCAATTATCCATGCTCTACAGAGCAACCTGTAGGGCACTAACTTTCACAGGACCCACCAGCCCCTAGAATTAAGAGCTGGCAGTGGCCAAAGGAGACTGTAGAATCTTTTTCCCCAGAAAGCTTTAGCAATAGAAAAATATTTCACTGTTTATGTAATAGAGTACTCACTTCTTTTACATGGAGCTCCCCAGAAAAATTAGCTTAGACTCTAGTTACTCTGTGGGTCTGCATCTATTGCAGAGCAATAGCTCATGAGCCCTCACTAATGTATTTACTTCTACAATTCAGGCAAAGGGAACATTTAGTTGAAAACAAAGACATTTGATAAAATAACATAGTAAGGGAAGGAACAATTGACCAAAAGGCACTAAGTGCTTACTATGTGCCAGGTACTATGCTAACTAGATTCCAGGGATACAAAGACAAAAGGAAAATAGTTCCTGTCCTCAAGGAACCCTTGTTCTAACAGAGGGAATGATATGTACAATATGACAACAAATGGGTATATATAGAGCACATATATTTGTATAAATACAAAGCACAGAAGTTGGCATGAGGGGAATAAGGAAAGGCCTCAAACAAAAGAATGTATTTGAGCTGAATCTTGAAGGAAATCAGGGCTACCAAAAGATGGAAATGAGGTGGGACAGCAGTCCCAGCATGAGGGAAATCCAGCATTAAGGCACAGGAATGGGAGATGGGGTATCATGTGCAAAAAACAGAAAGTAGACATGTACACCTGGATGATAGAATTCATTGAGGGAAGTCATAGGTAAAACTGGGCCAGGTTGTGAAGATCTTTAAATGCCAAATGGAATGGAAAATAATTTATTAAGTGCTGACTATGTGCCAACACTAGAGGCAATAGGAAAACATTGGAGTTTATTGAGTAGGGGAATGAAATTATCAGACCTGAACTTTAGAAAAAATGCTTTGTCAGATGGGTGGAGGACAAATTGGAAAAGGGAGTATCTTGAGGCAGAGAGACTAATTAGGAGGTTGCTGCAATCAATAGTCTAGGGGAGCAGTTCCCCTATAAAACTGGGGTATACTCTCCCACAAATGCACACACTATCAGTGGGAAGAGAAGACATAGCTAGAAAATATGAAAGGAGGTGTACATACTTAGGAAACATGCCGGAAGTGGAGTGGAGTAGATTAGTACATCTGGCACTGAAGGGTCCAATGTCTTCTGGTGTTGTTACTACATTGCTTCCTCAGGGCCTGCACCCCTCCTGTCTCATGTGCTGTGTAGTTTCTGCCTGTTCTACTGGTTAGGTAGTCATGGATTGTCTCTTTGCTTCCAACTTCTGGTTTCAGCTGAAACCCTCAGCTTTCCATCAGAGAAGAAGGGATCTGGATCACCATTATTTTAGTTTAAGGTCCAGTCTTAAGCTTCAGCTCTTTTAGAGAAAGAGACAGAGCTTTCACATACCTAGAATTTGTTAGTTCCCAAAGTCTTAGTTGTGCACAACTTTCCTCACCAGAATGAAAATTTTGCTTCCAGTGGCCAAACTCTTTTAGAAAGTAAAAGAGTTAACCAGGTAAGTAGGACCTACAGCCAATTAAACTACATTTGAATCTACTATGCGATGTTACCTGTACTATGCTATACTATACTATCATTGAAGGACAGTCCATTGTCCCAGACAGCTCTCTGTCTTGGAGTTACAAATTTTTTGTAACTTCTGCTTAAACTATCATAGACGTCTTGGGCACTCACATCCCATTATTTGGGGAGCATTGGTCTCTACCTCTCGGTAGTTTTGAGGAAACTTCCCCAGAAACAGTGGAATGCATGCTCTCTGATGTCTGAAGTCTCTGCCAGTCTCAGTGATCCTGATTCTTGGATCTTGTGGTTCTTCAAAAGATGAATTTTAAAGGACACAAGCAAGATGGGCTATGTGAACTGAAAGCAGTTTACAGTTTTCTGAACTGAGGAGTAAAGGGAAACCGCCTCTATTCTAGTGCTTGAAATTCCAGTTGGAAATTGTCCCTTTGGTTTTCCTGAATACTTAATTCAATCAGCTCTGATGACTCTGTGAAATAAACTTAGATATTTGTTATGGCAATGGGAATCTGAAGATCTTCCCTTGGCTCCTTGATAGGCTTAAGTGAATCTGAGAACCTTCCTTGATTTGAAAATATACTCTGCTCCCTAGTAGTCTGAATGTGGTCACATGGAGCCTGTGGTGGGAGGCTTATTTTTAAGGAACGCTTACACCTTGTTACTTTGTGATTGCGCAGTGGGTCAAGAGGGTTGTGGCATTCTCTGATCCAGGAGAAGTCTATATATACCTTGATGTGAAGTTTTGCTTTGGGGCTCACTTTGGGAAGAGTTGTGTGATTTGGCCAGTTGAGACTCTGGGCAACTGTTGAGCCCCCCAGTTTTGAAAACCCAAATGTTGGTGCTTCCCTCTCTGGTAACTAACTAGGTATGGATCTAATGGCCAGACAGCTGGAAGCCCTGTCTGCTTAAATGTGTTATTTTCTGTTGTAACTTCTGTTTGTATTCTCTGAAGTTCAGGGTGCTGACTTTTTCCCCTGAACTAGGTAAATAATATATGTTGGATTGATTAAAGTAAGATTGTTAATCCATTTTGAGTTGCTTTCCTTTAGAAAAGCAGATCTAAGAACCTGTGCTGTCAGCCATCTTGGGTATGCTAGGGTGCTTGCTGCTACAATATTCTTCCCAATAATGCAGATAGATATGAAAAATCTTGAAGAGCCCCACCTATCCATGCTTTCTCATCATATGTGATTCTTATTTCTGGATCACAGATTTAGAACTGAAATGGACTTTAGAGATCATTTGATCCAACTCTCTCATTTTATAGATGGGGAAACTGAGCCCACAGGAAGTTAAGGGATTTGTCCAAGTTCATTAAAGTAATAAATAGCAGAAGGATCTGAACTCAGGTCCTCCAACTCCAAATCCTGCTCTCTTTCCACTCTATCACCATTTATGCCCTAAAGTTCGGTACAAGAGGTCCAAAACATGTTTGGGACATTCCTTGATTTTCTTGAAGGAAATTCCCTATTAAAAAGAAAATGCCTTTGAGAGGTATTGTATATTTTGGAACCCCATAAA
>NW_027187359.1:12086707-12090575 GCF_028583685.1 Petaurus breviceps papuanus
ATAGAGCATCAATCCTGGAGTCAGGAAAACCTGAGTTCAAATATGGCCTTGGACACTTACTAGCTGTGTAAATCCTGGACAAGTCACTTAACCCTGTTTGCCTCAGTTTCCTCATCTGTAAAATGAGCTGCAGAAGGAAATGGCAAACCACTTTAGTATCTTTGCCAAATGAGGTCATAGAGAGTCAGACATGACTGAGATGACTAGGTGATATATGTGTGTGTGTGTGAATATACACAAATACACACACGTATATATGTGCATGCACACATATAAGTATAAATACGTATATATATGCACACATATAAGTATAAATACATATATTATTTAACCCTCAGGTCTTACACTATGAGGATATAATACAGTAAGTGACTAGAGGTGGGGGGAGCAAAGTCAGGGCAGGGGTAGTGAGGAGGTAGAAAGCCTGAGACAAACTTGCCTGTTTTACATGAAGAGCCCTAGCCTGGCAATCAGAACAGGGTCCTGGCCCTAGCTCTGCTGCTAACTAGCTGTTTGACCTTAGATAAATTTTTCACTTTCATGGACCTTTCAATTTCCTCCTTCATCCGTAAAACAGAGATTAGGCAGAAGGCCTAGTGCTGGGCGGCATTGTACAGGCCCTGGCTCCAACTGCTTGGATCCTGAAGCCTCTCACAGCTTGACCTTTCCCTCTCCTAGATATGCCACATGACTGATAAGAAGTCTCCTGATGACAGCCAAAGATATTAGCCTGTCTGTGACAGGAGCTGTGGACACCGGGCTGCATTCTTTCACCCCTTCGTCTGCTTGGAAGGGAAGCGTACTAACAATGGGCATTCTTTAGAAGGCCAGAGAAGAAGTAGAGAGATATAGTGGTGTCGTGGGCTGCTCAGTGTCCAGCACTAAGCACGGTGGGAGATGTGCATAAGAAATGACCAGACCATATGGGTAGTTCAAGGAAGAACCATGAACTCCGTTTATTGATTCTTAGGACAAGGTTTTTAAAGATCAAGGAGACAAAAAACCTCAAGTATTCTTATCATTATCTTAGTCTGTCATATCCTGGAAGTAGCATAGAAATAAGGCTTTTGTTATGTAGGCACCAAAAAGTCTTAGGAAAAGTCAGTTAACTCCTTTCATATGCAGACACATTACAAAGCGTGCTCTGTAGAGCAGGCTTCAAGGTTGAAGCCAAAGCCTCAGTCATCAAGAACATCTGCATAGGAACCGACCACCCAGGAGTCAATCTGAATCAAATATTTTGTCTCTCAACACAGTGGAAAGGACAACATATTTGGAATCAGAGGACCAGGGTTTGAATCTTGCTATTTACCACCTTTGAGATTTTAAGGAAGTCATTTAACCTCTCTGTGTGCCTCAGTTTCCTCATCTGTAAAATGAAGGGATTGGATTAGATTACTTCTAAAGCCCTAATCTATGATCCTAAGCATCTCTTTCTTTCTTCTCCTTCTGGTAAAGGGGGTAAAGCTAATCTGAGGCAGCAGGGGATAGATAACTATGTCCCTGTCCTCGGGTGTATGCCATCAGTAACCTTGGCTTATGTGATATCTATCTATCTAGAACAGTTCTTTTCTCACAACAGTCCTGTAATGGAGACAGTTCAAGTAGTATTATCTCCAAATTGCAAATGGAGAAACTGAGACTTAGAAAGTTTATAACTAGTCAAGACTCAACCCAACTCATAAGTATTAATAATAGCTAATATTTATATAATTCTCCTTCTGTGCCAGACACTGTGCTAAATAAGTGCATTACAATTAATTATCTTGTTAGATCCTCCCCACAACCCTGGGAGGAAGGTATTATTATAATTCCCATTTTACAGATGAGGAAACTTGGGCAAACAGGGATTAGGTGACTTGAAGCTAAAATCTTGGCATTGTCATTTACTAGCTGTATGAACTTGGGAGAATCACTTGTTTGATTTTTCTGGGCCTCAGTTTCCTCGTCTGTAAAATAAGGGTGTTATTAAATAATCCTTAGGGGTCCTGTTGAGTTCAAAGATTAGTACTGCATCTTAGACAATGCCTTCCCTGATCTTCCCAGTTCTTAGTAACTCCCACCCCATTTGCATATATTTTGTGTTTGCTCATTTGTGGTCATGTTGTATTACCCTCAATCAAAAAATCAGTTGACAAGATTTAATAAATATCTATGTGCCAGGTTCTTTGCTACATGCTGGTGATGAGATAGGCTCTTTCTCCCTCATACCATGTGCAACCCCCCCAAAAAAGAAAAAAAATCCTACCAGTAAAAAAATTACATTAAATCTGGGGAGGTAACGTGTACATATATAGAGATATAGAAGATGTATACAATATAGATACAAGGTAATTTTGGGGGACAAGGTGAGGAAGGGTTAAGAAAGATCTTGTGTGGGGATCCCTTATGGTGAGGAGGGAGTGATTTCAGTCCAATAGAATGTGAGTTCCCTGCAGTCAGGGACTGTCTATTTTTGTCTTTATATTCCCAAAGGCTAGTACAGTGTCTGGCACATAGTCAAAGTTTCTTGGATTGAATTAAAATTCCCTGGTTTGTGGAAAGGGATTTTATCCCCAAACCTTGATGTTGGGGATGATGCTGTTGACTTAAAAGACTTAAAAGTAGGAGAATCCTCCTTCCTTGGTGCAGTAGGAGTTTCTGAAAGAGTGGATGGGAAAGTGAATAAAACTAAAGAAAATCTAGGCCTGGGTTATTACCAGCTCCAGACCTTTTGAAAGGCATAATAGTTGATATCCTGTGAGCTCCTGATAGAGGGGCTGGGTAGGGGGCAGAGAGACTCTGCATGATGCCAATTAGGTCTTTCTGCTTGTAGAGGCATGGGGGGAGGGGGTATTAGCTTGTGGGAGGATGAAGAAAGAGCCAGGCAACTCTGTCATAATCACATCACCGCCTCATCAGCAATTACTTGATTACTTGATTACCGTGGGAGACAGAAGACCCAAAGAGAAATGCCAACTGAAGGCTGGGGAAACAGCATTTAAAGGGTGAGTAACTCTCATTAGTTCTGATAACCACCTTCTGGGGCTAAGGGTGGGTGGTGATGGGACTCTAAGAAGGGCCCCTTTGATCCTGAAGAGTGAAGGCTGTCTGTTCCAGAACAGATGGATGAGAACAACTCAAGAAGCCTCCAGGTGCCCTTAACTCCATGCTCTCAGTCAGAGCTTAGCCTCCAATGTATTATCTGACAATACATTCATAGAATGCTTTGCATTGTAAATTCTTGTTTTTTTTTTTTTTAATCTAGGGATTCCAGTAAGGATAGGAGTTCCTCAGGCTCTTTCATATCCAGTTTCCTGATCTCTTTGGACTGGTATTTGCCAGTATTTTTGGTATTTGCCATTTGCCACCATCTTCACTGGCTGATCTTACTGGGGGCTAAGCAGTTAAGTCCAGCTTAGAACTCTAGATTCAGTCAGGAGATCCAGATTCTAAGAGATTCTGTTCCTAGTTTTATGTGCAATGTTAGACAAATCACTGGGCCTGAGTTTCCTCAGACTCATCAGTCTCCAAAGTCCCCTATGATATTAATCTGCTTTGTTTCTTAAAACTTCCTCTTCTTGGGCCCAGAGGACAGGCCTAGGAGCATTGACTGAAGGCTCCAGAGAGATATATTTTGGTTCAATTTAAGGAAAAAGTTACCAACATTTATAACTGTCCCAAAGTGGAATGGGCTGCCGAGGGAGACAGTGATTCAACATACCATGTTTCCCCGATAATAAGACCTATCCCGAAAATAAGCCCTCCCCTTACTGTGTAAGATTCCTCTAAAATAAGCCCTCCCCCTAAAATAAGTCCTATTGAGATTGCTACTGTAGTGAAGGTGATCCCCTGCACTACACGCTACATTATGGTACCCTCTGTATGC
>NW_027187359.1:12090675-12118571 GCF_028583685.1 Petaurus breviceps papuanus
GCTGCAGCAGTGAGCGCGTCATCCTGTTCTTCCCCAGTGATTTGCTTATTGAATAAAGGTACATTTTTTTGTTCACATTTACCTGTTTATTAAAATTGCTGTCAATGTTCATTAAAATAAGCCCTCCCCTGAAAATAAGCCCTCTGGTGTTTTTCTGTCCAAAAAAAATTAATAAGACAGTGTCTTATTATCGGGGAAACACGGTAGCAGAATAGCAAAGCTACCAGGGGTAGGTCACATGAAGGGGGGAGTGAGGAGAAACATCACAGAGAAGGTCAGCTTATATTTGGGTTTTGAAGTAACCATGTTCAAATTCTTCAGTAGAATTTAGGCAGGTAGTGGGGAATACTGTGAGAATTTTCTGGTGGAGATAATATAATAACAAGTTTGTACCAGGATAGCCCATCACATGCTCTGAGAACATTGAGAAGCTCAGTCCTGTTGAGTGTAGGAGGTATATGTAGGTGAGTCATGAGGCATAAGGTTGGAAAGTTAAGTGAGGGTTAACTCATGGAAAACTTTTACAAGCTAAAGAATTTTTACTTTATTCTGCAGAATAGTGGGAGCAGAGTAGCAAGGAATCAATAATGATTTTTGGGCATGGGATAAATTATCAATCAACAAGTATTTATTAATCACCTTCTATGTATCATGCACTAAAGTTACAATGATAAATACAAAACAGTCCCTGCCCTTTAGGAACTTACCTTCTTATTGGAGGAGGTAACATGTATACACATAATTATTGCATATATAAATAAATTCAAGATAATGGGGACAGTGATAGCAGCTGGGGGAGATTGGGAAAAGCCTCATGAAAGAGGTTGTTTTGGAAGGAAGGAAGCTAGGGATTCTAAGAAGTAAATGGGAGAGAGGAATGGGAGAGACATGGGAGATAACCTGTGCAAAGATGGGAGATGAAGTGCTCTAGGTGAGAAACAGCATGAGACCAAATCTGGTTTCATTGAAGAGGGCACAAATGAAAGGAACCAGTGCTTGAATCTGGCAAGTGAAGTATAGGATGGATTAAAGATAAGGGAGCAGATCAGATTGGGATGAGTTTGGAGTTAAGATGAGTTAAGAGGCTATTGTGGTGGTCCAGGGAGAGCTGATGGGTTCTGAACTAGGAGAATAGTGATGGGAAGCAAGAGAATGGATTAGAAAGACACCATGAAGGTAAAACTGAAAGGATTTGGTAATTAGATGGATGTGGGATGGAAGGGAGGAGTCAAAGATTACTCTTTTCAGGATTTCCCCAAATTATTTCTTCTTTAGCCCACTTTCTGCTCAGTAGCTGAGCAAACAGCTGCTGCCTTTGTAATTCTCTGCCAGTTTCACTTTCCCCTTTTAGCAGAAGAAGAGTTTTCCTGGACAGGATGCTCTAATACGTGCCTCAGCTCACCCTTGCTGACCCAGAGAACAAGATCATCTGGGTCCTCAGGTGGGCCTTGACTGGTTACTCTGGTAATTCCCAAAGTGAAGAGCCCTTTGTCTTAGGCAATGGATCCTGGAACACAAAGCATCAGCGATCTTCCTCAAACACCATTTTAAACACAGGATCATAGATTTAGCTCTGGAAAGGGTCTTCCAGTGCAATCCTTGTGTCTTACAAATGAGGAAACATAGACCTAGGCAAGTTAAGTGATTGGTTTAACACAGGAAGTTAGTGGCAAAGATAGGATTTGAAACCAGGTCATCTAACTCCAAATTCAGTACTCTTTTCCCACTTACCTGCTGATTCAATGCTATTTACCTCCTCCAAGGTCTTTTGCCTGTACAACGGCCAGGATGGAGGTACCAAGAACTTCTAGAAATAAGGAGAAGCTAGGTTAGGCTTTGGTCCGATTAAATTTTAGTTTTTGGTGGTAGAAATGTCCATTTAGCAGTTGACTAGCATATAGGAGCAAATACAGTCATCCCTTCCACATCTTGGATATTAGAGGCATGACACTTCCCCTATGTGTAAAATTTTTTGACCCTCTGTATCAGAGGAGAAGTCTGAATTATTATGGTATTAAAAGATAAAATGTGCTGACATTATACAATACTATACATAAATTTTATGTATTTCTGAATTTCTAGACTTTTTTCTGTGTTGTCTGCTGGCCTTTGCATGTCAGAAGCAAAACTGCCCCAAATTCCCATTTGATTTCTTATGTTGACTGGAGATATATTGAAGCCTTGTTGGGATAAGTAACTAACTATTTGGAAGGGGTAACTATGTTATAAGCATAATACTAGGGCTAAAGAGATGGAGTAGAGCAATGTAATTGGAGTCAAGGGCAAAGACTTTTTGGAAGACAAATTAATTTAATGGAATTTTATAGAAACGAAAGAAGTTAAAAGGTGCTTTTTAGAAATAAGGAATGGCATTATGAAGGTAAGAAGAGATGAGTAAGGAAACCGTGTGTGAGTAAGATTAAGCAAACCTACTTAAATGGAGACTAGAACATGTGACAGTGAAAAAGAAATGTATTTAAGATAGGAGTATTTGACAGAGGGCCTTTAATGTTAGGGTATAGGTTATTTTTAATCTGAATGACAAAAAAGGAACCACTGTAGGTTATTGGGTAGGGGAATGAGCTGTTTATAATCATCCCTGAGGTCAAGCCAGCTTGCTTTGTGGTCCATAATGCAAGGGGAGCAGCATTTTGGGAAAATACCAGGAAGTCCAGAAGAGGGCTGTGTTGCTGATCTTGAGGATTTTATGTGACATACTCTATGGTCTGGCAAGGGTGGTGGGGCAGGCAGAAAGGCACCAGAACATTCTTCCTAAGCATCCTCATCTCTCCACCAAGGAGTAGAAAATGTAACTAACCACACAGCTATAGAGATAGCAGCTGTTTGCTCTGCTGCTCAACAGCAAGTGGACTAAAGGGGAAATGCTTTGGTGAAGGCAAGATGGCAGGGAGAGAAGTCGTTTGGGTTGAATAGCCCAGGATAGGGAAGTGACACCCTGAGGGATGTTGCCATTTTCAGCCCTGAACTAATGAGATGATTAAAGGTGAAGATAGTGAATGCATTTACTTGAGCTTTTGGGGCCAAAAAGGCCTTCCTTGATCTCTGGAGCTAATCATGATCTTGGAAGATCTGTGATTACAGAGGCAGAGACAACTTTTTTTCCTCCAGGCCGTTGGATCCGGAAAAACTGCAGTTTCCACCATAACCACAGGGCCAGTTTTGGTGACAGGGACCAGAGACCAAGAAAAAAACACATGCAGATTAGTTAACCACTGGTTCCTCCTTCCTGGTTAATTATACACAAATTCAACAAAGTTTTCAGAAACTTTCCATAAACCCACACTGTGTAAAGTTCTGAATTTGCAAAAGCTTCAACTAGGGCACGGCAAGCGGACCCCTCTCCCAGAGTACTAAAATTCAAAGGATTGCTAGTAACTCTTGTACTTCTTCAGTAAATGGAAAAAACAACTGAATTTAGCACCTAATAATCAAGAATAGTTAGTTAAAAGAGGAAGCTCTAACATGGCTTTACCTCCACAACCATACCCCAAGTGGACTCTTTCTTACCCCATCCCTCGCTGTTCTCCTTAGTGTTCCAGCATCTCTCCTACCATATGGCCTTATGTCTCAAGATTTGCATTCTTTCCCCACCTCTGCCTGAATTTGTCTTAAAAAGTTGACTCGAGGGCATATTTCATACTCTTTGTCCAGGATATGATTTGTCATGCTAGTCCCAGGTGCCAGAGTTTTATTTACAGGGCTGGAGTTTGCTCTTAAAACACCAAATGGGGGGTTTGGACATGGCAACTGGTATCTGAAACCATTTCTCCCTTATAAAAAAGATGTTATCATGTTTTAAGACAGGTCCCAGAGACTCAATCTCCCTGGCATTAAGCATTGTGGATTCAGCTACCACGGACAAATAGTCTGGTTGGTTCATTGACAAACATTTACTGAGTGCCTATTGTGTGCCAGGCATAATAACAGAGGACATAGTGAGGAGGAACAAGATAATCATAAAACATAACAATAGCTAACCTTGGGGCAGCTAGGTGGCACAGTGAATAGAGCACTGGCTCTGGAATCAGGAGGACCTGAGTTCAAATGTAACCTCAGACATTTAACACTTACTAGACATGTGACATTGGGCAAGTCACTTAACCCCAATTGCCCTGCCTTTCCCCCTCCAAAAAGAAAAAAACCCCAAACAAAAAAAAAATAATAGCTTAACTTTACATAGTGCTTACGATGTGCCAGACACTACCCTGAACACTTTATAAATACTATCTCCTTCTTATCCTCACCACAACACTGGGAGGTAGGTATTATTCTTATCCCTGTTTTACAGATGAACGAACAGGTGAACAGAGCTTAAGTACTTGCACAGGATCACACGGCTAGTTAGTGTCTGAGGACAGATTTGAATTCAAGTCTTGTCCAGAGCTCCATCCATTTAGCCAACTAGCTGCCTTCAAAGCCGAGTCCTGCCTCTTCAGAAACTTAAATCAAGTTGAAACAAAACAGACTCATGCAAAGATAAAGCAATGTGTATGCAAAATATGGAACAGATGGAATGCATAAGTATTGAAGAATGGGGTCTGGTGTTATTATCACTCTATAATTAGGTTTGTGAATCCAACATTCAAGAGGCTGACTTTCTTCTGAGTAATATGCATGAAATGAGGGTAAATTGTCACTAAGTAAATGGTTATGACTTGATTATTATGGCCTTTAGAGATCAGAATACTTTTCCATTCAATTATCCTTTTTTTTCCCCAAAGTGATAAATGGAATTCCTCATTAAAACATCTAAGAATAGCAGCATAAGAGAATAACAAGTCTTTAAATAGGCTATAGAGCAAGATTAAAGAAACACCTAGGTATGTCACCAAATCTTAACTGTTATCAATTCATTCTAATCTTTAATCTTGTTCTTAGACTTGATTAGAATACTCTCCTATAAATCACCTTACTTCTCTTAAGTTACAGTCAAAAAACATTTGTAGGGCTTGTGCAGGGTTTGATGACTTCCTGACTTCATGTTGCATTGAAACCCTGTAATCTTTCTTCCACCACAGTCAATGGTTTTAACTCCATGACTGAAGGAAATACTCCTTTTCCCTCTTCCAACTTGCCAAGAGCAAAGCCTTTACTTTGCTTTCTGATCTTTCCTGCTCTCAGCTCTTTTTGCCTGATATAGGTCAGAAGCCAAAGAAAGTAATATGTTATAGTAGCATGAAGCCTCTTATCTGTGTGAAACTCCATGATCTCTCTTTTCTGGTCAGAAGAATGTTTCTCTTTATCCCCTTTATTCTTGATTTTTTTTTTTTAATGCTCTGGTGAGTTTCTGATCTCAGTGATGTAGCCATTCTCTCCTACAATGCAGAATACAAACCATCCATGACCACCCATCCTGAGTGACTTTTTTCATGTCTCTCTCTAAATTCACCATAGGAGCTCTACTAAATATCCTAGCATGTGTGCTACTTCCTATTTGAACCAGCAACTTCCATAGGGGGACTGGAACTCTGTACCATAGACCTCCAGAATCTATGCTCCTCCTCCTTGGGAAAGTTGATCCACTGATCTTTGGGACTTCCCTGGGGATCAGTCATCTCCACTGTTTAAAGTACAAACTCATCAGTTAAGCCTTCTATATCTAGCTATCCCTACATCCCATATCATTCTTTACTTCACATACATTCCATCCACAGAGACCATCCCACCATCTGTCTGCTTCCACTTATCACTACTACCCTAGACACAAGCGCGTGCACACACACACACACACACACACACACACACACACACACACCCCTCCCCAACTTTTTTTGTCTCTTTCTCTGGACACAGTTGCATGTGTAATCCCATCAGCTTGTTGTCTTTCCATGGAAGAAGACTTCAGAGAGCTGTTTCCAGGAGAATTTTGATGACTGGAGCACGTGTGGACATTATTTAACATTAAAAAGCTAAGGTTGCACTTCACCTACTATGTGGTTGGGAGGAGATGCTTTTCCCCACACCATTGGCTACATAGATGGAACCATCAGTTTCTTCAAAAGGACCAGAATCATCTCCCAACTGTAGACCTTCACTGCTTTTGAGTCTGAAGCAACAAGGTAATAATTCCTTCACCATCTCGCTGCCTCCATGAAACCATGTAGTAAGGAGGGAGAGCTTTAGGAACTCCTTCCTCTCCTCAACTCAGGCCATAAGAGATCCCAAGAAATGAAGCCTTCTTGATCTTTTCATTGGTTTTTCCCTTTTTTTCTTTTCTAGGTACAGGAATTGCATCTCCAATCTTGAAAATTTAAAAGATGGGAAGTGTGAACCATAGGAATCTAGGAGTCGAGGAATTCAGGCTTGGTTTTGCAATCAGCCCAGAAATGAAGTCTACAGGAACATGACAGGATTATCTGAAGTGTACTTGGGGACTCCAGGCCAGCAGATGCCCACAGCAATGTCTTCTTCTGATGGGATGTGAACTTGGTGGTGTGTGTGGGAACTGAGCTAAGTTGGGAGCAAATCCCTCTTCCTATCACTCCACACCACACCTACTCCCAGACCAAGGTGATATAAGGGGAATTATACCTCTGAGGTGCTGGAGGGAAAAGGTTTGTACATTTGCTCTTGATAGATCTCTGAAGTAAAAATTCCTTAGTAAAAACTCCCTGGAATTAAATGGTTCAATAACACTGGGGTGCTAGTTACTGATCCCCTAAAATAGAAGAAACATAAATAGTGAGGTCTAAGCCAGTATTTGAGAGACAAGACATACTACACTTTAGGGTAATCTAAAATTCTAAGGGACAGAAGTAGCCTGCTTGACTCTGAAAGAGTGAGTTATGTGATAAGCAAATCAATAGCTCCATTGCTTCTGGACACCAAAACATCTCTTCCTGGCTACCGGATCTCCCATGTGGTGTCTCCTATCATTAGAATATATGGTCCTGGGGACAAGGACTGTCTCTCTTTTTGTATTTTTATTTCTAGCATTTAGTATAGTGCCTGGCATACTTCACGGCTTAGTACATGAGCGATCGTTCATATTCTCGACAGCACAAGGATACAAATGAAACATGGCGGCTATTGATCAGTTGTTTCTCAACTCATGTCCAAGCCATCTTTTTTCATCACACATTTCCTTGATGACATCCTTTACGTGGTTTCTTCTGAGTTATGTGTTGTTGCCCACATGTCACAGTCTCCTCATAGTCACCTCTGTTGGCCTTTGTGGGGTCCTCAACTTCGATTTTTTTGGAGACAATCATGCTCTTTGATTTACAGTCACAAAAAACCCCGGGAAGACTATTAGTATTAAAAAGCTAGGTCTCTGGTTCAGGGAGAAGCTTGCAGTCATTAAAAGGTCTTGGCAATTTCCCAAAAGCAATCCACTCTACTCTCCTCTACCCATACATTTCTGAATTCCCTTCCATGTCCATTTGCTGTGTCTGCCTCAGGTAGATGCATTGATGGGCAAGCTTCATGGGTTGTCTGTCCAATATCTTTTGAGTAAATTTGATCCAAGCTTTCTTCCCTATTTCTGATCTAGTTAGAAATTATAGCAACCAGCTCTAATGGCATCAACTCTTTCAATAGCTAGCTGGCATTTATATGGTGCTTTAAAGTTTTCTAACTGCTTTCTAAATGTCATCCCATTTTGTCTTTACAACAGCCCTGGGAAGCAGGTGTTATTATTATGTTCTTTTTACAGTTGAGGAAAAAACAGAGGCAGAGAGAGGTTAAGTGACTTGGTCACATGACTGGACTTGAACTTGGGTTTTCTTGACTCGAGGTCAGGGGTGGGGAACCTGTGGCCTCGAGGCAACATGTGACCCTCTAGGTCCTCAAGTGTGATGCCTCAAGGCTGCAGTTCCCCACCCCTGCTCTAGGTCCACTGCTCCATCAGCTGCCTCTGTCATAGAGAGTGAATTTACAAACATTTCAGTTTATATATTGTGTTCTGGAATGGTAAGTACTTCTTCTAATACAAACGATTAAAAAAAAACACTAAAAGTTTAACTGGGCTTTGAGGAATGTCCAGATTACCCAAGATGGGGTAACCATTGGAGAAACCACGGACCTGCTTCTGGGAGAAGATATCATTTGTTCCCCTGTTACATGGGTGTGAATGACTTTGTTCATTGGCTATGCAGCCAGAACAGGCAGTATCTTTGAAAACTACCAACCTGGGACAGCTTCTTCTCCTCCCCACCTACTCCACTTTGCTCCTCCTTTGTCCAGGAAAGTTCTTGTTCACAAGAAGGAGGAAGTGCCTTGTTCACTTACAACAAAGGAAGGGTGGGTGAAAGGCTGCCTTCTCCCCCTCACTTTTGACCTTCATAGCCCTGAGAAATGGGCTTGGGGTTTTGGTGTGGTCTGTTTTGTTTGTCTTTTTCAGTTCTAGGGGCAGGTGGTAGAGACCCTAGACTTTGGAGCTGGCACCATGGTGACCCTGGAGGCAGGATTCCAGGAGAGATGTTGCTGTCAGCCCAGCAGGGAAGTCCTTAGAAGCCAGGGTTCTGGGATGCAAACCCAGGCGGGCTTTATACTCGGAACTTGGTGGGACCATGTTATATAGAATTGACTTAATCTGTGAACCTAATCTACTTCTAAGGTGTGTAAGAGTAGTACAAGAGTATAACGTGCTGGGGACAGGCAATGTTTATATATTCTTGAGGTAAATATTCCTCGGTAAAAGTTACTTGGACTCTTGGAACTGGGCTGCAGGGGACCCCTAAAATGGGGAGGGCACAAATTATCAGCGGCTACAGCCAAGAGCAGAGAGTAGATACCTCAGTTCTCCTTGGGGTTCTAATGAACCCTTGGGAAGGGATAAAAAGTAATAACTCTGGCTTTGAGCAGTTGGGGACAGTCTAGTTACCGTTACAGTAGAAACTAGAATTTTTAAAGGGAATTAAAATGATTTTTCCATAAGGAGTAATGAGAGTAGATCTGAAGGACTAAGAACAGGAATAAAGAAGTGGGGATCAGAGTATTCCAGGCAAGGAGCACTAACTTTTATGTGCTCTAGTTCCTCCAGTCATTATTCTCAAACTAAAATTAAGATCTTTAGGTATGCATGGCATTTCCTTTCTCTACCTCACAGGAATGCAAAGGGGACAAAAGACTGAACTGGATTACTTACTGTCCCCTGAAAACATCCCAGTCTTTCCTACCTTTGCTCATATGACTCCCTCCATCTCAAATACCCTCCCTTCCTATCTCTGCCTATTGAAATCCTAACCACAAATGCCCTTCCCCTATGTAGACTTCTGTCATTGTCCCCAGCCAGAAGTGACCTCTCCCTCCTCTGAATTCTTTTAGTATGTTCTACTTAAAAAAAAATGTAGTTGTCATATTTTGCTTTATATTGCCTTGTGCCTTTTATTTGTATCCTACGAATTGTGAAACCCTTATTCTGACTGTCTCTGCACCCTCTTGGAAACAGATTAAATAATGGGGACTTTTAATGGTAATTTGTATATTTGGTTCACTTTGACCTACACAGTTAGAAAATGATGAATTTCTGGATTTAACTCAGATTTAGAAACTGTAAAACATTTAATACGGACAGAAAACAATCTCAGACATATTCCAGAGCAAGCACCACTGCATTCCTCTTTCTTCCACCACCATTTATTTCCACATTACCCCTTTATTCCTGCAGAGTAATTTATAAGATCTATCCAATCTGATAGGAAAAGTTTGGCAAAAAAGTTCTAGCATTCTGATTATACTCCTGTATGGGTCCTAGTTTAGATTAGCTTCAGTGCAGGATTCAGTGTTTCAGGGAGAAACTTGAAGTCATTCAATGATCTTCCCAGGCACCACTGTATCCAGTATAGCTCCTAGATTGTTTGGCCTTGGGGACTGCTTGCAGTTCCCAATCCCAGCTGCAGTTTGTCAAATTTTTTTTTTTTTGCAGCCAGCATCACTCATCTCCTTGTCTTGTGTTGAACAATAAAATAATATAAAAATTTATTACTGTTATTGCTCATTTTCAAAGACTTCCTTTGCTTCATATGTGGATGGGGCCTCAGACAAACAGAGACCTGGGAAAGACCTTAATTTAGAAAGGCCATGATCACCCACTGCATCCTGGGTCATCACTAGTTGCCCTGATCTTTGTCTTGCCACCAGACTTTGATGACTCTGGAGGAGAGAGAGGCTAATGACTTTGTGCAGCTCTGCCCCACTCATATTCAATTTACCTGCAAGTCAAGACATCACCCTTGTGATGTCATTGGTCTTCTTTGAGAACAAAGGATGAATGACAGCAATGGTTGTAGACCTAATGATAACCTCCATTTTCTTCAATTTATTACTGTCAATCCCCTTAATGTAATCAATATATTCTCAGGATATCATAGGAATTGGTGCTTTTCCCCACCCAATTAATAGTATTCAAACACTGGACCAATGCATCCTGGGAAATGTAGTCCTTCCCCATTTTAGCCTTGCCTGTTATATATGGACATGTAATCTCTCCCCTTAGACTATAAGATTCTTAAAGAAAGAAACTGGATCCTTTGTATCTTTGTATCTTTTCCAGTGTCTAATTAGGGTATATATTATAAAACTAATTCAAAAGAAAAAAAAAGCCCCAGAAACATTTCACCAAACACAGTATCTAAAAGTAAAGGAATACACAAAATGTATAAATTGGTAGTTGAATAAAATCCACAAACTATTAGGATAGATTATTCCAGTATCAGCTAGATCTTTTCATTTGTTAGATCAGGAACTGTATACATCATGAACTTGAAGAATAACATCTAACAGGAAGGCTACCTTATAAATAATAGGTGCTTGATGGAGTGTTTTTTAAATGTCGAAGGAATGTGTAAGGATGTTTTGCCCCCAAATCCTTCTCTATTCTCAGTCAATTATATCCAAGACATGTGCTTGGGCATAACTCATGCTTACATTTCATATCTTTTCTAAAAGGAAAATCTTTGGACAAATCTCCTAGGAACCCTATTTTGACACAATCAGGGGTTTAAATGCTACAGGAAAAATAAATTAGAGAATGGGGTCATGGTAATAAATTGTAACCATCAGTGAAGGAGGTGAGAAGAAAGGGAGAATCTGTACCAATGATTCATGATACCAAATTGATAAGGCTACCCACCACTTGATACAATTCCAGAGTAAAGAGAAAGTCTGGGAGGTGAGTCAAAAATGTAACCTGGAGAAGAATGAAGGAATGGGTGGCCTGGGAGTTCTATGAAGAACCAACCAATCAGATGGAGGAAGCATAGAGTTAGAAACCTGGAGAAGAATGAAGATGAGGATGATCAGTTGAAAGAGTTAGAGATGTTAACCTTCATAAAAGAAGATTTGGGGTTGGAGGGAAGATAGGATAACTATCTTCAAGTATTTGAAGGTGAAAGGGATTAGGTTTATTATGATTGATTCCAAGGGGAACCGGGAGCTGAGAAGTGTGATGTTTAAAAAGTTTGATAGACATAGTTTCTGGGTAATTAATCATTTTATTAATAAGGCTACAATAAAATGAGTCAATGACACTCCTGAATGCCAAAGAAGAACCACAGGTGGGCTTACAGTTTATTTATCCACAGAAGGGTGGGTGCTTCTGAGGGTGGTAATCAACTCTGATTGGTTAACAATTAATGAATGAATATTATCATGAGAGATGGACGGATTCTAATGTGGGGCTTGGGGGATGCAATTTTGATTAGGTCATTTACTTCTCAATAGGCCCAACCTTGGGCAATCTAATTAAAGAATTTATTCCCATCTATACCTGTGTAGGGCATAATGGACTTTTCCACCTGGTAAGGTGAGGTGGGAGCAGGTCTGAACAAGATTTGAGGAGAAAGTTAATTCAATCTCATTATCAGTAATGTCCTTCAAAGACTGAACCTCGAAATGAGAACTTTAGAAAAAAGGGAGAACTCTGGATCTCCCCAAGTCATTGGTTATTAATATTTATTTCTCTCAGAAGTTGCTAAGCACATCTTAGATGCTTAAAAAATAATCAGAATTAATTGGCGGACAGAAGTTGCAAGACAGCACTCATGTTGTTGTAAAGAAGACTCCTAATGAATCTGAACTACCTGAAAGAGTGACGACGCACCTCAGAAAGCAGTACCTTCCCCTGTGTAGGAGATCTTCAAGTGAAGGACAGACCACAATCTGTTGGGTAACTTTTAGAGGAGTTTCTTGGTCAGCTATGAGTTTGACTATAGAATCTCCAAGTCCCTCCCCGCTCTAGTAGTCTTTGATTTTGTGATTCTTTGAAGGGTACAATGAAGGATTCAGCATCTTCAAGAAGAAATGAGAGCCTGACTCGGAGCAATGGAACCAGGAGCAATTGATAATGTTGCCTTGGTTCCAGTAACAGCTGGCAGGAGTTAGCCAGCTGTTTATTTGCTCCAGGCTCATTTTTCAGTTTTCTTTGATATCTTCCAGCTCTAAGACTGATAGTCTATATTAACTCAGCAGCCTTATTTATGTAGGCTCTGTTCAGGTCTGTGGCCTGTTCTTCACCAGACTTTCTCCAGTATACTAGTCAAGTAGATTGTCTGTTCTGTCAGGTTGCATATCAAATCTTTATAACATTTCTTCTTTCAAAAAAATTTATTTTATTTCTTTTACTTAAAAATTGATTTCCCTTCCCCCTCTCTTACCCAATATCATTAGAAAAAGCAAAAAGGGAAACAACATTCTGGTAATAAATATGCACAGTCAAAACAAATCTCACATCAGCCACGTCCAAAAGATGTATGTCTCATTCTGTACCCTGAGTCTTCTACCTCTCTGTCACAAGGTAGGTAGCATGTTTTACCATCAGTCCTCTGGAACCATGGTTGGTCATTGGGTTGTTCAGAGTTCTTGCGTATTCCAAAGTTACTTGTTTTTACAGTGTTTTTGTTATTGTATAAATTGTTCTCCTGGTTCTGCTCACTTTATTTTGTATTAGTTCATATGCATCTTTCTAGGTTTGCCAATAACTATCACTTTCCTCTTTTCACAATAATATTCTCTTATATTACACTGCATCATATCAGAACATATTCAACCATTTCCCAGTTGATGGGCACCCACAGAGTTTCCAGTTCTTTGCCACCACAAAAAGAACTGTTACAAATATTTTTGTATATATAGATCTGTCTCTTTGATAACTTTCAGGTACTACTGGCTTAGTTCAAATTCATTCCCACTGCAGGGAAAACAATGCCAAGTGGACCAAAGGACCATTTTTAATAGTCATCTAACTTGTCTTCCTGACTCATCTTCTTCCTTTCTAATCCATTCTTCACAAGACTGCCAAGATAATCTGACTACATTGGTATGATGGTATCAGTCTCATACTTAAAAGCTCAGTGGTTTCCTAATATTAGACCTGGAAGGAACTTGGAAATCATCTTGTCCAGGCCCTTATCTTACACATTAGGAAACAGAGGCCCAGAGAAGTAAAAGATTTTTTCAAAGTCATACAGCTTGCAAGCATCAGAAAAAGTACCCAGCCTTTTGACTTTTTTAGGACACCAAACTGCCTCTCTTGGCATGTCAGCTCTGCCACAGTCTGTCTTTGGCCTATTTTTCCAGTATTATATCACATCGCTCCCCTTTATATACTTTGTAATCCAGCCAAACTGGATGACTAGTTGTTCCCCAGTCTTGTCCTGTGCCTTCTACCTTTGTGAATTTATGCAAATATCCAATTCCCATTCTTGGAATATATCCTTTCCTTGTAGCCACCTTTTGGAGTCCTTTTCTTCCTTCAAAACCCATTTCCCCCTAAAGTTTTCCTTTGATTTGTCAAGTGGAAAGTTTTCTCTTGCTTCTAATTTTTCTAGAATATATATTCTCTTGTTTGCCCCCCCCCCCAATGTTATTGTTATTGTTTAACCTTGTACCATTTTTGTGTAAGAGGCAGAGTTAGAGGAGAGAGGCCACACATACTGAACACAGGGCATGGGAAGGAAGAGAGAGCCAGAGGGTTAAGTCACTTTAGTACAGTGCTCTTCCCTAGATTTCTTCCTTCTCCTCCCTACCCCCTAACAGTGCATGTGAATAACCAAGGGATTGGTCAGGGTTTGCTGCATCATTCCAAGTTCTTTAGCATCAAGTTTCATCAAGCTTTTCAGTGCTGAACATGTATCCCTGAAAGTGGCCAGAGTGCAGATTCAGCATTCCATGGGAATGGCCCCAACTAGAACACGTCATTGGATGTGGTCAAGGTCCATGCATATCCCCTTGTGTGCTGCATGGGATGGCCGCAGTTACACCTATATTTCTATATAGTCTCCTTAAATAAATTCTACATTTTTACCCACCCCCCCATTACATTTCAATCAGTTTGAGTACAGAGAGTCATTTTTTCTCCTTTGACCTCAGTTTCCTCATCTGTAAAATGCAAAGTTTGTTGGGGAGGGAGGAGAGGGAGGAAGAGGATTTGGATCTGAAAATAAAGTAATATTTAACTGAAAACAAATGAGAGTTTTGGGCTAGATGTCCTTTGAGGTCCCTTCTAATTCCAGAGCTTTGATCCTATGGCCCAGTAATGGTGGGCCAGTGCCATGATTGATCCTGGGATTTGGACAGTCCATTACTAGATCATGCTGCTCAATAAATATTGACTGCAGGGAAGGAAAGTGGTGAAGCTTTGATTCCAGCAGGGAACCTGGGAACTTGATAAGAGCATACAGAGAGACAGGGAACTTCTGAAATAGTCTTATTAATTTTCTCCCCCGGCATTCAAAGTGCTGGACCGATAGCCACTTCCAAGAAAAAATATGAGTTGGTGTTAGCATCCTCATTTAATAGCTAGGAAAATCAAATTGCAGAGAAGTGATTTGCACAGGGTCAGGTTACAAGTCAGGTACTGGTATTGCATGGCCTGTTTCAGGACTTTTCTATCCATTTATCATACTGGAATAGCAATGGAGCCAGACAGGAACTCAGAGCTCTGTAGTCCTGGCCCTTCAGTGGGGTGTCATCAGAACAGTAACAGAGGGACTGAAGTGGCATACACGACCCTGTCCCATGTGGTCATGCTCATTCTTTCTTTAAAGTTCTCTTGTGTCCCCTCCAAAGGCTGATATACCCCCTGGAGAGATCATAGTGAGTTCTGAAACTTGCTACTCAAACATATTATACAATTTCGAATCTAACTGGGCCTCTCCATCTCGCAAATACTGGTATCACATATAAGGGCCGTGCATAGCTCAAGCCTCTGCCACATGTACTCTTCCTCCCATAGAGTCCCAGGGGTGCCTAACCTTAACACACCTTGACTCTCTCTTTATAGACTCTGATGCTAGCACTCCTCTTCTTCTAACATACCAATTTACAGATTCCCAAGCCGTCAGCACAAACACTTTATTAGATGTTCATCTTTCAGACACTGACTCATCTGACCAAACCCACCAAGATGCCAAGAACCCAAATGCCCCTTGAATACACTGTTTCTCTCAAGTACGTTGAACCCCTCTGAATGGAACGTCAGCACTAACTCTCCTATTAACAGTCCTCATATCCAGAATATAACTAGGCCAGGGAAATTGAAGCTTTGCCCACAGATGCCAACACGTCGAGGTATACTTTCTTCTTCTGGTGTTACTCTTGCCTGATGACTTTATATTACATGGTGACAATATTCCTCCTCTCTCACCTGATCCTGGGCTGCCATTCCAAGGTCCTATCTCTGTAGTGGATAGGTCTTCCTCCATATCATTGCTGTGCCTCCTCCTCGTAGTTGGAGAAGAAAGGTGTCACCTGTTCTATAGGAGACAGGACTGAACTCTCTCGGGGCTGGGCCAGCCCTCTCCCAGCATGGGTGTATCATGAATTTCATGGGCAATGATGTTCAATCATTTCAGTTGTGTCTGACTCTTCATGACCCCATTTGGGGTTTTATTGGCAAAAAGACTGGAGTGGGTTGTCATTTTCTTCTCCAACTCATCTTACAGAGGCCAAGGTCTCTCACTATATCTAAGGCTATCACCAGTTGTCCTGACCTATGTCTTATCACTGGACCCTGAATGACTCTAGAGGAGAGAGTGAGGCTGATGACTTTGCAGAGCCCTGCCTCACTTAAATTCAATTCACTTGCAAGTCAAGACATCTCACTCCTGATGCCATTGTTCCTCTTCCAGGACAAAGGATAGACAACAACAACATTTTACTGATGAGAAAATTGAGGCAAACAGGGGTAAGTGATCCGCCTAGGACCACATAGCTAGTGAGTGACTGAAGTCAGGTTTGAACTCTGGAAGACAAGCATTCCTGCCTGTCTATCCACTTTGTCACCTAGCTGCCCTTTTATGGACAAAGGAATATGCCATTCCTTCTACTCATGAATAGTAGACTTTTCCCTTTTCTCTCCTACCATGGTGTGGTATCTCAGGATGTCTCCCACCCAAGGCCTTATGTCTTAACGAGCTATTGATATGCTTTTGAGGATCCACTCTAAGAATTCTCTATGCTAATGAAATCACACACGGTAAAGAGACTCAAATTTAGTAACAGGGTAAACTACAAAGAGCACTGAACCTTCCGAATAAGCCTGGAGTCACAGAACCCGAGTTTGAATTGCAGCTCTGCCGTTTTTCTATCCATGGGACCTTGGAAAGATCACTCAATTTTCCTGGGCTTTCATTTACTCATCTGTGAAGTGATGGGATAGGACTGGATGACCTCTGAGTTCCCCTCCAAGCTTTGGTCTAAGATCCAATATAATGTCAGGGGTAGATCTAGGTTTGATTTAAGGAAGATCTTCCTAATAATAAGAGATATTCCAAAGTAGAACAGGCTGCTTCTGGGGTTCTCCCTCACTGGGGGTCTTCCCAAAGAGGCTGGATGACCTACTTATCAGTTGAGTGGGAGGGAGTCTTATTCTGTTATGGACTAGATAACCTCTGAGATCTCTTTCCTCCCTGAGATTCCTTGATTCTGCAATATTGAATGGTAGATGATGACAAACATTATGTTATGTTCCTAAAGTTTGAGGGACCATAGAGGAAAAGAGTAGTCTGAATGAGATAAAACTGGCAAAAGAAAACTTGAAAGAGATTAATTTTGAACAAAGTCTTAAAGGAAAGGATGGATGTGGATTGCTTGGGTTTGGGGACATTCTAAATGTGGAAGATGAACATTTGTATAACACTTTAAGGTTTAAAAGGTGTTTAAAGTCCACTCTCTTAAGTCTCTAAATTGCAGAGAAGGGGCTGATTTGCTTTGGTAGAGGCAGCTTCCTCATCTGAGAGGCCTCAATCAAATCACAGGTCTGATTCCTACCTATCCCCATAACTATCTATATACATTGTTGTGACCTTTGCAGAGATGAAGGAATTAAGACTCAGAGACATAGGGTGTCTTGTCTTTTTTTTAATCCTGTCTTTTCCCCTCTATTTTTTTAAATGGTATTTTATTTTTTCTAAATTATATGTAAAGACAATTTTTAGCATTCATATTTACAAAATTTTGAGTTCCAACGTTTTCTCCCTTCCTCCCCTCCCCTCTTCTTCCTAAAATGATAAAGCAATTTGATATAGGTTGCATATGTGCATTCATGTAAAACATATTTCTGTATTACTCATAGAAGTCAAAGAAGAAACAGATTAAAAGGTAAAACATACTCACACACACACATAAAGTGAAAATACTGTGCTTTGATCTGCATTCAGAGTTCATGAGTTCTTTCTCTGAAGGTGGATCTCATTTTCAGGTGTCTTGTCTTTCCCAGGGCTTCAGAGTTCCTAAATGTTTTGATCCCTGTGGTCTCCTGACTTAAAGGTTCAGCAGTATTTCCATCATACCACACTGACTTTCTCTGTGGTGGGCAGAAGCCCAATGGCCAATGTAAAGGAGAAAGGGGAGGCCTGGAATGGGGTGGGTTGATGAAGTAAAGGATGAAATGAGATGTTGGGGAGTAACAAAAGCTAAAAATGATCATGTAACCTCTGTGGGTCACCCATCTGGGCCTGACCCTCCCTTCATTCTGCCGAGTGAGACTCAGGACTGCACAAGCTCTTGCTTAAGCTAATAGTATGTTGGAAAGCTATGGAATGTGTTTGAAAATTCAGAGAACCCAAAGAAATGTGGGAAGATGTTCATTGTTTATGAGTTTGGGGGTGGGTTTTCTTTCCCTATTTTTTTCCAGCACTTTTCCAAAAATAATTCCTCTACTTTTATTTTTAGCCCGTTCCCATGTCTTGCACAAACAAACCACGACAGTTTGGACTGTGTCCGTTTGCTTGGTGGAGGAAACATTCCACAACTGCGTCCACTGCACATTTATACCTAACCCCTCTTTTGTGGCTCCTCTCCACAGTGGCTGAGTCTACAAAAAAAATGGAAAGTAGAGACCGCTCTGGCCACAGTGGGCCATCATTGGTAGATTTGGTCGGTGCCTGTGGAGAAATTGTTCTGATGCTTCATGTGTACTAGGTAATGTGGTGATAGGAAAGAGCATGAGACTGAGTCAGAAGAGTTGGATTTGAATCTCAGTTCTGCCACTTACTAGTTTTGCTACCTCAGTCAAATTACTTCACCTCTCTGAATCCGGCCTCTAAACTGGGGGTAGCAGTTCATTTCAGACCACAGGCAAGTGGGGCTTTGCACAAATATGGCTGAATTTATAGGGAACTGAATTGGCCACAAAAGCATGGGAACAAGTTATATTGATTGAACTTCTGAAGATGATTGGATCTTTAACCCTTTGGGCTCCACCCTGCCATATAGGTCTTGGGAAGTTGAAGCTGGAGATCTCCTCTTCCCTCAGTCCAACATTTTAGACACTGCCTACCCAGGTAGGTGGTTCAGTGGATAGAGTACCTGGGCCTGGAGTCAAAAAGATTTGTCTTTCTGGGTTCATATCTGGCCTCAGACACTGTGTATCCCTAGGCGAGTCACTTAACTCTATTTGGCTCAGTTCCAAATCTGTAAAATGGGCTGGAGAAGGAATGGCAAAGCACTCTGGTATCTTTGCCAAGAAAACTCCAAATGGGGTCATGAAGAATTGGACTTGACTGAAACAATTAAACAACGATCCCAAGATGAGAGTTCTGAGAACAAATTGGGTGTCCGAGCACAGGGAAAGTTTAGGGTTCGAGAAGAATAAACTTGCTCTCGAACCTGTCTATAAACTTACCAAACTGGACCCTCCCTTTTGGGAGTAGAGGATCCCCAGGGCTCCCTAGCACCTGACTGCAGTAGGGCCAGACATCAAGAGCACGGGTTCAATTTTTTCACCTTTGCAGATGGTCCCAGATCTACAGATTCTGCTGCTCCTCAGAATCCCAAACCATTACCTTTCTTTGGACATATCTACTTGAATTTCCTGTTATCAACTCAAACTCAAAATGTAATCTATTATATTCCCCACCAAAATCCACACCACATTCCAAACTTTTCTATTTCTATTGAGGATTCCACCTCAAAATTGCAACCATGCCTCATAGTCAACCCCTCTTTTATCAATTGCCATATCCATATGCCACATCTTATGGATTCTACTTTTAACATATCACAGCATCCAGGTGAGATAATATGCAAAAAGTGCTTTGTAACCACAAAACCCTATAGAAATGTGTCTTCATTAATATCATTTTTACATAGAACCTCCAATATATTACTCTCTCAGCCTGAGGTGATCCTTCAGACCTTGAAATGTGGACATCACCTATTGCCTCTATAATTAGTTTGGCATCAAACACTAAACTAGCAGTCTGAAATCTGGGGTTTGAGTCTGGACTTTATGACCAGGCAAGTCATTTGTTCTTTCTCAACTTTGATTTCCTCATCTGTAAAATGAGAGGGTTGGATTGAATGACCCCCAAGTTCTCTTCTGGCTCTTACATCCTGGGATCTCTACAATTGCTGCCTTGAACGATGACTTAAAGTTTTCATTGCCATTTAATTTTTCACATGTGATTTCTTCATTTGAATGTAAGCACATTGAAAGCAAGAACTGTTTTGGCTTTTCCTTTCTATCTCCAATGCTTGGCAAAGTGTCTGGCACATTTAATAATCATTTAATAAATGCTTGTTGATTGATCCCTTGATTGTTGTAGATACTGTCTTTCCAACTATGCCATAAAGTTCTTGAAGGCAGAGACCTCCTTGTACTTTTTCAGATCCTCCTCAACATTTAACACATCTTCACACATATGTAGCATCAGTAAATGTTAGTTAGACTTGATGAGAATTTTGGGAAGGAGGATATATAGGAGACTAGAAGGCAGAGATGGAGGGAGAGCAGAGGCATTGCAGTGTGTGTGCATAGGGTGGCAGTATCCAGCAGTCGTGGCATTCTGGGCAGTTTTAAAACTAAGACTCTACCTCCAGCAATGTAAGTTACTGAGAGAATCATATCTGAATCCTCCCAGACCAACAGGTATAAATGGCTATAACACCCAATGCCTTTTCACTTGATTTTCATTGCAACAGTGTACAGATATCATTGTTAAAAGAGTCGAACAAGGTACTGTTAGATGGCTCAGTGAATAGAGCACAAGCCCTGGGTTTAAATCCAGCCTCAGACACTTAACACAAAACTAGCCGTATGACCTTGGGCAAGTCACTTAACCCCAATTGCCCTGCCTTCTCCCCTCCAAAAAGCAAAAAAAAAAAAAAAAGTTGAACAGGGGTTTTAAACCCCTAACTTGCCAAAAAAAAGAAACTATGGCCTAGAGAAGATGCAATGGCACTCTAAGGGTGACCAAATTTCAGAACAGAGTGATAGAGTGCAAGTTTCTCTTTGGTGGTTACTCTTAGAGCATCCTGTTTGCATTGTTACTTCCATCAGAAGTAGGACTTTATCAAGTACTTTACAGGTACAGCTTGTGTTTGGAGAGGGGCAGCCAGCCCTTGTGCTCTGTCTGTCTGTGTGTCTCTGTCTCTCTCTCTCTCTCTCTTTGTCTCTGTCTCTTTCTGTAACTGAAGGCAGGCCATCAGGACAGAGGTAGTATTAAGAGAGAATGTCAAAGGTGGCACTGGAGTCACACTCTATTCACTATGTAACTATATAATCTTGAGTAATTCCTTTCACCACTCTAGGCCTCCTTGCCATCCTCTATAAGATGAGAGACTGGATGAGATGATCTTGAAGGTTCCTTTCAACTCTAATATGCTACGATTCCACGAATGAAGGAAAGGAATGTGGGGCAACTCATGAGACAAGGAGAAAGGGTTGGTGTGAGCCTACTTGGCTGGCCTGGTATCATGACAGGACTAATTGATCTAGGGTGCTACTTAGCCCAACAGTATGCTAGTGAATGAAATCCAAACTCCCTGCTAGTGGGATCCCTTGGTCTCTGTTCTGGCTGCTTGGGATTAATGAATGACTCTGGCAAGCTCTGCAGCAGACAGACGATGGCTACACTTCTGTTTAGGGCATACACACATACCTTGCCGATTAGCAACGATGGGAAAGGAAACACACAGCAAGAGGACTTGACAGCTTAATAGGGTTACAGAAAAATACACGCTGATATTTTTAAACTTTTTTTTTCCATTCATACGTTTTTAGCACCACGAAATGCAGTACCAAATCTCTGACTGAAATAGTGACCATTTTATATAGCTGCTTTAGTTCCAGTCCTCCCATGCTTGGAAACATCCCCAGGGGCCCAAATGGCAAAGGTCTGTTGGCAAGGTCTTTCCTTGCACTCATTCCCCCCACCTCTGGAGTGCTCAACATGGTGAATATATTTGCCTATAGAGGGGAAAAGGTGAAGAGAGAAAGATGAGAGAGCCATGTGTTCTCTGGAGATTTTCTTGAAAATCTAGAGGGTGACCTTTCAGGCACATCTACTCACCGTGCTAGTGGTCCAAGATAATTGGAGCTGGGAGTTATTCTTCAAGAACTGGTAGCATTCATATTCCATAGTGTCTTGTTGCCAATGGGCCCTCCATCTTTGGGTCATTTGAAATCAGGATTAGAGATGTCTTGGAGTATAATTCGGAATTTCCATACTCATGTATCCCCTACTGCTTGAGCATTCTCAACCCTCCTCCCCCTTTTCCTTTCTTTTTACATGCAAATATGCTCTGATATTTCCTATTCTGGGAAAACAAGCAACCTCTTTATTTGACCTAACTTTCCTCTGTATCTACTTTCTGAATTCTTTCTTTCATTTTGCCATCTAATTTCTTAGATGCCATCATTTCTTTCTTTTTTTTAAACAGTTTATTAAAGATTCGCCGTATTGGGGTAGACTCTTAAGGAGCCTGAGTATTTGTGACACTTGTATTGACAAATGGGCCAGAACAATCTGACACACACTGAATCTGAGCTAGATTGAGTCTCAGCCAATGCCATCATTTCTTCTGCAATCTGGTTTCTGTACAAACCCTCCTTACTCTACTAAAATGGTATCCTCCAAAGCCTCTAATAACCAATGGGAAATTACCCATCCAAAGGCCATTTCTCAGGCTCCACTGCCCTTATCTTTCCCTTATCTATCTATCTTATTTGACCTGGATGACCACCCCCTTTCATCTTAAAACTTGTCTTCTATAATAATACTTTATTTTCTTAGTTCGCCTCCTACCATTTTGATGATTCCTATTCTGTCCCTCTTGCTTACTCCTTTTGCTCCTCCTGTATTCAAAATATGGAAGTACACCTCTGGCCTTATTTGTAGTGGGCCCTCTGTTCAGATTTTATCTTTCTACATTCCCTTCCTCGGAGATTCAAACATCCACCTTCAAGTCTTTAATTTGAATTTCTATATAAGCAACAACTAAATCTGTGTCTCCTATTCTAAGTTGTCAATCTCATTTTTACATTTGCAACTGCCTAATGGACATAATTTCTACTTGGATGATCCACAGTCAACTAAAGTTCAACATGTCTAAAACATATTACTCCCCTTCTCACCAACTGTTTTCCCCCTCTTGGCTTCCTTATTTCTGTCTATCATTCTCAGAGCTATATCTGACTCTCCCTTTTGTGTTTCCTATCCAGTTGTGTCCTATTCATTCTTCTTCCAAAATGCTTTTCACATCTGTCTCTTCCTTTATTTTCTCACTGCCAACAACTTGGGTCCTACTCTCATTATCTCTTTAAATATTATTTTTTTCTTTTTTAACTAACGATCATTTAATTTCTCTTCTTACTGTTCCATCCCTCCCAAGGTGAAAAACAAAAAACAAAAAGAAAGGCTCTAGTCACAAATATACATGACTTTCATTATCTCTTTGTCCAAGTTAATAAGCATTTATTAAGTGCCTTCTATGAGCTGGCACTGTGCTAAGTGCTGAGGATATAAATAAGAATAAGAAAGACAGGCCCAGACCTCTAGGGGCTTGCAAATGAATGGGTTGTTGCCAAAACTTCCTAATTGGTTTTAATATTTTTAATTCCCCCCTCCCTCAAAGTCCATCTTGTATTACCATATTAGTTTTCCCAAAACATTCTTTCTCCATTTGACCTTGATCTATGTTTCCATCTTATCTCCTATGACTTCCCTGCATCAACTTTCCCTCCAGCTAGTCTAGCTACTAGGTAATTACTGTTTTCAAGTTGTTTTGCTATATTTTGTTTATTTAAATTTTTTTTTCATTAAATTCAAGAATTTTCGAAATGACAAATCCCTTGTGAAAACAGTTTGGTTCTGCCAAAAACAAAACAAAACAAAAACAAAAATCCCCAACCCACAAATTCAAACTACAGAGTAATTTTTTAAAAAATGATTCAAGGGGAGTGGCTATGTGGGGCAGTGAATAGAGCACCGGACCTGGAGTCAGGAGGACCTGGACCTGAGTTCAAATTCGACTTCAGACACTTAACACTTACTAGTCATGTGGCCTTGGGCAAATCACTTAACCATAATTGCCCTACCTTCCCCCTTCCAAAAAAAGCAAAATAATAATAATAATAATTCAAGGGCTTGATTTGAGTGAGACCTATTCAAAGGACCCAAAGACAAAGTCTAAGCTGACAGCAACTAAAATATTTAAGTCCCTAAAGGCTTCCATCATTCCATCTGTATCTGGTTTGAGTTCCAGTTCAGTAACTCTGCTACTAAATAGCTTTCTTTAGGCAAGACAATCATTTTGCACCTCTTAAGTCTCAGTTTTTTCATTTCTAAACTGAAGTGATTGGACAAGGTGAACTCTAAGGTCCCTTATAGGTCTATATATCTTATGGTTCTATAAAAGAAATGATAGAAAAAAGAAAGAGCTAACAAAAGCAGGCAAATTACTTGTCTTGCTTATGAATCGAGTCTACTCTTCAGTGCCTAGGAGCTTTTCATACCTTTAGGACTTGTATAATTTCAAGTAATGTGGATACCCTTCCCTCTATCCACACAGGTCACAATCCTTGTATCATTTAGTAAAATACAAAAACAAACAATATAAACCTTTAAAAGTTGATTTTAATGTCAATTCTAAATTAACTAGGAAGGCCCTAGAAGTGATCCATCAGACAGTGACTAAACAAAATGCTAAGCTAGATGATATCCATTTGTGCTCAGGGACTGCTTTTTCTTTATGTCTTACTCTGTATTTTCTCTAAATGTTAACCTGTCAACTTGCATAGACTTTAACAAGCGTTTATTGTCATAATTTAAACAAAAGGTCACTTGTTGTAGAGAACAGGATATTCAAATGTAGAAACAGATTTTTCACTCATCTTGGTTACCCTTGGTTAGAGTGGAGTTTAACCACCTGATGCACTCCCTATGCACACTGGACAGTACCGTGTGAGCTAACAGGGTTGCAGGTATAGTGCCTGGGAAGGAATCATAACTTCCAAGATGGGTGAATGGCAGGCTGTCTTGCCAATCTAGCGGATTGCAATGACCACAAATTTGGTGTAAGCTATGCTCTGCCCCCCACTGTTTCTTGTATTTCTGCTTTTCATCATTGCTCCTTCTCCTAACAGGTTTACTGTTCTCTCCATCCATCATTCAAGACACGGCTCACAACCCAGCTCTTCTCGAAAGAGTTTTTGACCATGAAAATGTACAATCATCCCTCTACTATGAATTCCTAGATCACTTACTGTCTGTACCCTTTACTTAGCACTTTCCCTGCTATTGTAAGTGACTAAAAAAAAGTCTTAGCTCCTTCACTGATTTTAAAAAATCTTATTTAATATTTAATTTTTTCCAATTACATATAAAAACAATTTTAACATTCTTTTTTTTTCAAATTTTGAATTCCAAATTCTCTCCCTCCCTCCTTTCCATGCCTCCCCATTGAGAAAGCAAACAATTTGACTTTGAAAGTAGCTTCATGCTCTCCCCTTCCTGCTTCTGCCATTTTCCTGTCCACTGTAAAATCTCTTTCAAGCTTCTTTTATGTCAGATAATTTAATACATTCTATCTCTTCCTTTTCCCTTCTCCCAGTGCATTCTTCTTTTTCATCTCTTAATGTTATTTTTTAAAAATAATAATACCATCACATTCAACTGACACCTCTGCTTTCTACGTACACTCCTAATTGCCCTAATAATGAGAAAGCTTTTGGGAGTTATAAATATCATTTTCCCATGTAGGAATATGAATAATTTAATCTTATCAAATCCCTTATCATTCTCTTCTCTATTTATATTTTAATGCTTCTTTTGCATCTTATATTTGAAAGTCAAATTTTTTATTCATCCCTGGTCTTTTTATCATGAATGTTTGAAAGTCCTCTATTTCATTGAATGACCATTTTCCACCTGAAGGATTGGGAAATTGGTTGTAATCCTAGCTCTTTTGCCCTCCAGAATATCATATTTCAAGTCCTCCAGTCCAAAGTTGCTAAATTTCATGTTATCCTGGCTGTGGCTCGACAATATTTGAATTGTTTCTGTTTGGCTACTTGCAGTATTTTCTCCTTTATCTGGGAGGTATGGAATTTGGCTATCATATTCCTGGGAATCTTTATTTTGGGATCTCTTTCAGGAGGTGATTGTTGAATTCTTTCAATTTCTATTTTCCTCTCTGGTTCTAGAATACTAGGGCAGGTTTCCTTGATAATTTCTTTAAAGATGATATCTAGGGTCTTCTTGTGATCATGATTTTTAAGTAGTGCAAGTAATTCTTAAATTCTCTCCTGGATCTATTTTCCAGGTCAATTGTTTTTCCAATGGGGTATTTCACAATGTCTTTCATTTTTTCATTCTTTTAATTGTGTTTGATTGTTTCTTGATGTTTCATAAAGTCATTAGTTTCCACTTGCCCAATTCTAACTTTTAAGAAATTATTTTCTTCAGTGAGCTTTTGTGCTTTCTTTTCCATTTGACCAATTTAAAGAGTTCTTCTCTTCAATGGATTTTTGTGCCTCTTTTACCATTTGGTCTATTCTTTTTTCAAGTTGTTATTTTCTTCAAAATTTTTTGTGTCTTTTTAACCAAGCTGTTGACTCTTTTTTCATGATTTTCATGCATCACTCTCATTTTTCTTCCCAATTCTTCTTCTACCTCTCTTACTTCATTAAAAAAAAAATATTTTTTGAGCTTGCCCATGGCCTGAGATCAATTCATATTTTTCTTTGAGGCTTTGGAAGCAGGAAGCAGCTGTTGTCTTCTTCTGAGTGTGTGTTTTGATCCTCCTTATCACCATAGTAACTTTCTATGGTCACAATTGTTTTTTCTATTGTTCACTCATTTGCCCAGCCTATTTCTTGACTTTTAACTCTATGCTAAAGTGGGGTTCTGCTTCCCAAGTGGAGTGGGCACTGTCCCAAACTTCAGGGTTTTTGTACAGCTGTTTTCAGAGGTAATTCTGGAGACCTGTAAGTTTTTGGCTCTTTCCAGGTGGTATGATTTAGTGAGAGGTGTGTTTGCTACTCTTCTCTAATGTGCACTGGTTTGTGCATGACCACAAGTACTTTTTTCAACCCTGGAACTGTGACCAGGGTCCCTGTTACCCTAAGGCTTCAAAGCTATAATGTATTAGTGTATTAGTGTTCCTCCTTGCACTGGGACTAAGACCCAGGACTGTAGCCCAGATCCAAGTATAGGCAGTGCAACAGAGTCCTGACCCTCGTGCAGCAGAGGGACTCATGTAAATCTTTTTTTTTTTTTTTTACCCCTCCATAACCTTGCCCCTTACTATCTTTCAAGTTTCCTTATACCTTACTTCCCCAAATCAAATACTCCACAATCCATCAACAATTGCTTCTCTACTGTTCCTCACCCCTCACTGGCATTTTCAATGGCTGTCTCTCCTGCTTAAAATTCTCTTACTGTCTGTTTCCTGGACTGCCTCGAAGTCCCAGCTAAAATCGTTGCTGTGTGACTCTGGGCAAGTCACTTAACACATCTGCCTCAGTTTCTTCATCTGGAAAATGAGGATAACAGCACCTGCCTCTCTGAGTTATGAGGATAAAAATAAAATATTTGTAAAGAACCTTTGCAAACCTTAAAGTGCTATAAATGCTAGCTTTTTATCATTATCTTCATCAGCATCAGCATCATCACAAGAATCCTATCTTGATTATTCTAACTGCTATTTGCTCCTCTGGGCTTTTTTTTTTTCACACTCCTCTCTTTGAATCCACAACACTTAGTACTAGGCCTGGCACAAAGTAGGCTTAATAACTGGCTTGTTGACTATGTTATTATTTCCAATTTATCCTGTATCTATCTTGTTTGTACATAGCTATTTATATGTTGTATGTCCTACCCCCCAAGACTAAAAACTTCTTGAGAGCAAGGAGTTTTTTTGCCATTCAATGTATTCTGAAGAACAGTGCCTGGCACATAGTCGGGGCTTAATAGATGTTTACTGACTGATTCATAACTGCCATTTTATGATCCTTGTTTAGTAAATCATATTTTTCCCCTTTAGAAGACCCTTAAAATAACAAAAAAATGAATAATTAATGAAACAGTAATAACCCATTTTTATCTAGCTAGACGGTGCGGCTAGGACTGAATCTTTATAATAAGAGCCTAGGGGTAACAGTCACACTGGTCAGAAAATCCTCAAACCTGGTCTGTGACGGTGACCTTGGC
>NW_027187359.1:12118671-12261786 GCF_028583685.1 Petaurus breviceps papuanus
CCCCCTGCTTTCCCCCTTCTCTCCCCTCCCCTCCTCCAACCACCGAGCTCCCACGGCTCCCTCCGCCCGCTACCCCCAAATCTGTAACTCTTCTTCAGATCCAATTGTCTGATCCCCTTACTGTCCATGGGTTAGGGGGTCTGGAAACTGCCACTGCTGCCACTGATTCAGTCACCCAAGGTCTGCTCCTTGTTGGACTGCATTCCTCTCTCACCTTGGTGCAACAAACCTTTCATGCCAATCTTTTAAGTGGTCTTGGACTGGAGAATTGTTTCATTCTATCTTTTTGTGGGTTCTGTAGCTCTAGAATTTGTTTATAGTTATTATTTAAAGGTATTTGGAAGGGTTTAGAGGAGAGTTCAGGTGAGTCCCTGCCTTTATTTTGCTATCTTGGCTTGATCCTCTTCAACTGACTTTTATGGGACCTTCCTTATTTCATCTTCTTTGTTTTATTTTTAAACCAAACACTCGTTTTATTATTTTGCTTACTTATTTATACAATATATTATATATCGTGCTTTATATCACTATATGAACATATATTTTTATGTGAAGTACATTACATCAACAAATATTTATCCTATATAATTATACTAGATATCAATATAGTGATACAATAGTTATTATATGCAACAACCATACATTATAGTAACACATCAATCTATATAATATAAAATTATATAATATATCAATGTATATTGTATCACAGTATATTAACACATAAATTTATTATATAAAATAATCCTGTGTTGTATATTAATATATGTATTATGTAGTAATTATATATTTATGCATGTTTGTCATTTAATGATTATATACATTAATGTAGCATATATTTATTATTTAGAGTATATGATATAGAATACATTATATAGTAAGGCATGTTTATTATAATTACGTGTAATATATTAATGTATAGCAATATACATTTATGTATTGTATTTTATGAGCATTTATTATATAGAACAATCATATATGTCGATACAGTAATATATTTATTATGCACAATAACTATATCTTACATATCAGTATAACATACATTTATTGTATATAATAAAAACATTACATTAATATAATACAAGGTCTTATCTAATAATTATTTATTAGATGTTATTATTAAAATAATAAAATAAACATTAATTTTTAATATATTGATAATTATATATAATATTAATAAAATGAACATATTATTTATTATTGTTTTGTTCTTTAATGCAACACAATACCCTCCACATAGAAGGGGCTCAGAAAATGTGCTTTGATTGTTATTCGATATTGCTCAACTCTTAATAATGAGATGAAAGTTTCTGTTCTACTGGGACATGGGCCAGTGACAGGAAAGGGTAAGATGAGGGAGGGGGAGAACTGGTAAGGAGGAAGGAGCGAAACCAAGATATCCAGAACTGGAAATTTGTGTATGCAGAGAGAGTTTGACAAGTGCCATGTGGGAGAGAGGTCATACAATCATAGATGAGAACCACAAGAGACCTTAGAGATCATAATCTCCTTTTACAAATGAAGAAACCAAAGCCAAAATGATGAAATGACTTGCCCAAAGTCACACGGGTACCAAGTGACATAAAGCCAGATCTGAGTTCTCTGACTCCAAACCTAGCCCATTTTTCACTGCACCAACTCCTCACTCCCCGCTATCTTAAGCTTTTAAGCCAGAGGAACAAAAGGTACCAACAACTAGTTCATTACTTTACAATCGAATTATTTTCATTCAATAATTTTTATTAATATTAATTCCATGTTTCAAATGTTCTCCCTCTTCAACTCTGTCTCTAAGTGTCCCATGGCTTCTTTCAAAATTCAGCTTGAACCCCATCTTTTCTAGGAGGCCTTTTGCTTCCTCTCTGATCATCATCACTATCATCAACAAACATTTATTAAATACCTGCTATGTGCCGGGTACTGTGCTAAACTCTGGGGATCAGAAGAAAGGCAAACGAGTTCCTCCCCTCAGGGAGCTAACGTTCCAATAAGGGAGACAATATGCAAACAACTGTGCACAAACAAGACATGCCCAGGATAAATGGAAGATAATCTTGGAGGGAAAGCACTAGTATTATGGGAGACCAGGAAAGGTTTCTTGAAGTTTATAAACCACTTTTCTCACAACTCTGTGAGATACATAGTGCAAACACAAATATCTCCATTTTACAGTTGAGGAAACTGAGGCTGAGAGATGATGTGACTTGTCTGCCACAGAGCTAGCAAGCAGCAGAACTGTGCTTTCAAACACATGTCTTCTTTCTACTCCTTCAGCTACTTCCAGTAGGCAATATATATATATACTCAGTTTTATTAGCAGTTCCTACTTGTGTGGAAAGGAACCAGAAAGCACCTACAAGGTTATTAACTGCAATCCTTTCATTGTGCAGATTAGGAAACTGAGGCCTAGGGAAGTGAAGAGATCTGTGTGAGGTCACGTATGTAGAGCCCAGAGTAGAACTCAAGTCTCCTGACATCTAGTCCAGAATTCTCAAACACGTGTGCATGTGTGTTGTGTGTGTTAATCTGAGAGCACTTATATCCTCTCTCATTCATCTTTTACAAACTTTTCTGAACCTGATCCCCCTAACGAGTTTGGGTAGAACCCTAAGTGTTTTTGCCAAATCGATCCTGAGGTCACCAGGCTTGGCAGGCCGCTGGAGCTCTTGCTTTTGACTCAAATAGTGCTCTTTAAAAGAGATTTCAAGAATTGACCACACTCCTAAGGTGTTCTTAAATAACAGAACAATGTGTACATTGCACTTGAAAAAATAGCATTTTTGTTTTGATTTTAATTTTAAAATTGAATTGAATTAAAATTGAAAGGAATACTGAGACCCTTTCTCCTCATTGGTGACTCCCTCACTGAATTTACCATTCTAGAAAGGACTTCAACTCTGCTTCACCTTTCTGCTGCCTAGATTCTTCAAATTCCTCCTTCTCTTGCCTATCACAATGATTTAACCCAAGCACTGAGGGAAAAGTCTCCTCACCTTAGTAGCTATTACTGGCTATGGACACTATGACTGGACCATGACCTTACAATAGTGTTGAGTTAGGAGTTGGGAAACCCGTTAGCCCTAAGCAATGCCTGTCACTGGTTTAATGCTGGAATATCTGTAGGACCCAAAGGTAGACCTAATGAAAAAAGAGAAAATAGGAGAAGGAAGGAAAAAAGGAGTAGAAGGAAAAGAAGATAACTGAAGTGGGGAGAAAAGGAGGGTGGGATGGGAGGAAAAGAAAGTAGAAGAGGGTAGAGATGTACATAGGATAGGGAATATTACTTTGTTTTTTTTGGGAGAGAGAAGGCAGGGCAGTTAGGGCTAAGTGACTTGCCCAAGGTCACATGGCTAGTAAGTGTTAAGTGTCTAAGGCTGGATTTGAACTCAGGTCCTCCTGACTCCAGGGCCAGTGCTGTTTTCACTGCGCCACCTAGCCGCCTCTAGGGCATATTACTTTAGGTACTATTTGGTGATACCCAGACCAGAACCTGACTCCCCATCCTGTGCTTCTCACTCCACAATATCTGTTCTTTCCACTTTACTTCTGATAGCCTTTATTCCCTCCTTTTCTTTGAGACCTCCTTATGAGAGATCAGACTGTGAACTACAGGAGTTAACCCACTCCAGGACACCTCTTTTGGCATGCTGCCACATTCAACATGTCCCCATTCCAAGTACTTAACTCTGACCTTCCAGCCTTTATCTCACACTTCTCTCCAGTGCCAAGTCTCTGGTTCAGCTACAGTGGCCTCTTCAATGTTCCTTGAATGTGCCTTTTACTTTCTGACTTGAGTGCTTTTTGCCAAACTGTTCTCTTTCCTTTTTTATGTGTTTTTTAATTTGTTATTTATGGGATTAAGCAAGCATTTCCATAACTTAGTATAATAAAAAAAGATAGTACATGAAAATGAAAATCTACTATGTACAACTTGCTATTCTATTTACATATATAATAAATTTATACATAATAAATTTATTTTTTCTCCTCCCCACCCCTGAGATGGCTATTATTAGACACAAATAGGTATATAGATATATAAAATTATTCTAAACATACTTCTATTCATCAGTTCTTTCTCTGGATGCAGATAGCATCTTTCTTCATAAGTCCATTGTGGTTAATTTGTATATTTACACTAAAAATTACTTACTTGCTCAAAGTCGTTTTTAAAGCAATATTGCTGTTACTGTATACAGTGTTCTCTTGGTTCTGCTCATTTTACTATTCATTATTTTGTGCAAGTCTTTCTATGTTTTTCTAATACCATTGAGCTCATCCTTTCTTATTGCACAATAGTGTTTCATCTCAATCATATACCACAACTTGTTTATCCATTCCCCGATTGATGGGCACCTCTACCATGTCCAGTTCTTTGCACCACAAAGAGAGCTTCTATAAACATTTTAGGACATATAGGTTCTTTTCTGTTTTCCCTAATCATCTTTGGAAATATACCTAGTAGTGGTATAAGCAATTTTCTTTCAATTAAACATTTATTAAGCACCTATTACATGCAAGACATGGGAACATAAAGATGAAATAAAGCATGACATTTTGATCTCCAAGATCTTACCACCTAATTGGGGGAAATAAGGCACAAATAACTGAGATAATATAACATCAAAAAAGGACACTGAGAGGACATGCTTGAAGAGGTTTCATAAAGGGAAACATCACTTTTTTTGGGTCTTTTTGGAGGGTGGAAGACAGGGTAATTGGGGTTAAATGACTTGCCCAAGGTCACACAGCTAATAAGTATCAAGTGTCTGGGGTAGGATTTGAACTCAGGTCCTCCTGACTCCAGGGCCAGTGCTGTATTCACTGTGCCACCTAGCTGCCACAGAAACTTGCAACTGGAAAAATGGAGGAAGGCTTCATGGAGGGGGTGGCACCTGAGCCAGAAATTGAAGGAAGAAATGAACTTTAGCAGGCAGAGATTTGGAGGATGTATGTTATAGCCATGAGGAAATGGCTTGCACTATTGTATAGGAGTGGAGAAGTGTAGGACGAAATCTTAGGATGTTTTGGAGGCTAGTCACCTCTGAGAATGGAACAAAGGAAAAGAAGATGGGTGATTATGTAGAGAGTGTAATAATGATGATGATGATGATGATGATGATAGCAATGATAAACATTTACATAACTCTTTAAGGCTTACAGAATGTTTAACACATGTCATCTCATCTGATATCCACAACTGTTGCCTTGAAGGTATAGGAGTTCCATGTGCACTTTCATTTCTCCCACAATAAATCCAATTGTGACATTATCTCATGGACTTGTAATTTCTTTGATTTACACAGCAATCCTGCAAGGAAGGTATTATAATTAAATCCATTTCACAAATGAGGAATGAGAATTTAGGTAGGATAGGCAGAAGATGAAGGAGTTCCTAATGGATACCTCAATCTTCTTAATTTTTTTTTCTATTATGGACTTAAACATGAACAAACTTGATTATAATGAACAAATAAAAAAATAGGGTTGTATACAAAATGTGAACTTATTTTATGTGTGGCTTATTTTGTAGTTTTAAAAGATGTATATTAAATTTAATACAGTAGTAACAAAATTGCCCTGTTTGTATTTTGTTAGAATATAAACTTCTTGAAAGCAAGGATTGTTTTCCTTCACATTAATTTCCCCAGCAGCTCGTGCATAGTTGGCACTTAATAAATGCTTGTTGATTGATTATTCCTTTCTTGAACTACTTTTTGTTTTCTTCTGTGTATTTTTTTTGGAGGGGGGAAGGCAAGGCAGTTGGGCTTAAGTGACTTGCCCAAGGTCACACAGCTAGTAATTGTCACGTGTCTGAGGCTGGATTTGAGTCAGGTTCACCTGATTCCAGAAGGAGTGTATTTTTCTGTGTATTTTAAAAAAATTTTTGTTGACACCATTTTTTTTTTTGTATCACAGTCTACCATTTCCAAGTACTCTCTCATCCCCAATATCAATCTTCTCAGTGAATCTCCTCTGGGTGGGAATTGGGTAGATTTGATACTTGAGGAGAAAGTTTTGGTATGGTTAGCATGGGGATTGTGATGCAGAATCAGTTACCATTCAGTAGTGAGGGATAAATTGAGGTTATGTAGAGTGATTCTGTAGTGAGTTCATTTACTGTATTTTTTTGTGACTTCTTCCAGCAGTGGTCAGTTGTTCAAGGCTAGCTGCACAGAGGAGGAAAAGAGAGAGGCTAAAGGTCCAGGATTAGCAGAGAGGGAACAGTGGAACACAAAGGATTTAAAAATGATGTATCTTTCCTATTCCTTTCATTTATCTGATTCTACTCATCCTTTACAATCAGAAGACCATATATTTAGAGAGGTAAGGGACTTTAGAGGCCATCTAGTCTCACCCCCTCATTATGCAGCCCAGGCAGATAGAGGAATTTGGCCAAATCTTCATAGGTAGTAAGCATGCAAGGTGAGATCGATGAAATAATTATAATAGCAACTAGCATTTATATGGACAGCTAGGTTGTGCAGTGGATAGAGTGCCATGCCTGAAATCAAGAAGATTCTTCTTCCTGAGTTCAAATCTGGCCTCAGACACTTACTAGCTGTGTGACCCTGGTCAAGTCACTTAATTCTGTTTCTCTCAATTTCCTCCTCTGTAAAATGAGCTGGAGAAGGAAATGGCAAGTGACACCAGTATCTTTGCCAAGAAAACCCAAAATGGGGTCATGAAGACTCAGACACAACTGAAAAAAATAACAACTTAACAACAAAGAATTTGTATAGCATGTGCTATTTTCAGGCACTATACAAAGGACTATAACCCCATGGGGTATTCATCTCTACCAATGAGGAGAAAGCTCTGCACCAATGGATTTGAAGACTAGAGTTATAGCACTTTACAAGTATTATCTCACTTGATCTTCATAAGTGAGGAAGTAGGTGCTCTGGTTATACCCATTTTATAGTTGAGGAAACTGAGGCAAACTTACCCAACATCACACAGCTAGTAAATATACAAGGCTGGATTTGATCCCTGGATTTCTTCCCTCCAGGTCTAGTGCTCTGTCCACTGTGCCATTATACCTGCCTGGGATTTGAACCCAGGTCCTAATATTCCATAGCCACCACCATACCACAGTGACCTCTAGGACAAGTCCTACATCTTCTATAGAGTGTTCCCTAACCAATATAACTCATAATGACTTCTCATACTGAGCTTCTGAAGTAGTTGTAAACTATCAACTTATTTTGGTTTCATCCTTTACTCTCTTATATTATTAGTAAAGTCTTCATGTACATATAACTCACCTCCCCTTTTGCTATGGAGCTGTGGCACTTAAAACAATGCCTTGCACATAGCAGATGATGCATCAATATTTGTTGATTGATAGGCTTCATCATCAAGGAAATGACTCATATAAAGCATTAACATTCAATTGCTGAACAAATTTAGTTCTAATTTATTATGGAAAAGAGAACACCTTATGGTTCAGTGTGCATTGTAAGTATTGTTGCATGATGATGATGGTGACATATACATATATGTATGCGTCATACATATACACATATGTATTTTTTATATATTTCTACCTTCCTATTATCAACACTAAAACAATGAACTGTTTTGAGGGTTTGGCAAGGCATAAAATGAAGAAAAATACAAAATGCTCATGAGATCCCAAGTCCACCTTCCACTTCTGCAGAAACAAAAAATGCGGCAGAATTTTTAGATAGTTTATAACAGCTGGATTTGCTGAATGTGAGATCCTTGTCCAGTGACCAATAATGGGCATACTGTTACAGAAATACAATCATATAAAATTGTTGACATTCTGGTTATAAATAAAATCAGAATCAGCCAGTCATACAACATTACTGGAGTAACTACTGTGTGCCCCAAATTGTGCTAGGTCTTAGGGGATGCAAAGACAACAGAGAAACAATCTTTGATTTTGAGAAGCTTATATTCCATTAAAGGAAGTGGCATGTGTCTATATCAGTGTATAAAACATATAGACAAGGTAATTTTGGAGTGGAGTAAAACAAGCAGGTAGGGCAATAAGAAAATATAAGGAAATTACATCCAAATAGAACAGTTTCTAGGTCTTCCTTGGGGAGGCAAATAAACAAGTTGAGGGAGTTGATTTTATGGTATGTCTAAACACTCTAAAGAATGTTGCATGAAATATTTAGTCATCTCCCATTATTCATGTTAAGTATCTGCAAAAAGACCACCATTAAAACTATTGCAGCTTCTGGAACCATCTGCTACAAAGGATGCAGAAGGCAAGAAATTCTATGAATAGCCTGCTTAGACCTTTCACAACTGACATATACTTTAAACTGAATGACTCCAATGCACATATGTACATAGGTGGGGGGAGTGACAAATAAGGTTAGTAAATATCAATAAAAAATAAGGAACAAGAGAAGTCAACAGCTTGTAAAACTACATAGAAGTCTCACAAAAAAACATTATGAATTCTTCGAGAAAAGAATCAGATGGCATTGCTCATATAAACCCTGAATAACGTCACACACAAAAAATGAAATTAATTATATTTTAACAGAAAGGAAATGGCTAATTGCTCATGTGGGAATCATTCCTGAATCAGCTGTCTGTGCACAATTAGACCACCAACTTGTTAGAGCAAAAGCAATTATTAATACAACACTAGAAGCATGAATCTAAAAATGCAAAACATACATGGTACAATATTAAAATAAAACTCTATCCTGGCTTATTTAAACAAGTTATTGTTGTTGAAATATGGAACATGGATAGAAGAAATGACATTCACAGTGTTTAAAACAATTTTATACAGAAATTTAATCCATGTAAATCAATTGCCAAAGTGGGGATATCAAAAAAACTTAAAACCACCTTAGCCAGGAAAGACTTAACTTGCCAAGGAGAGAGATATGGCATTCAATAGGAAATATGAGATAAATATATCTACTCATTTATAAAATCTTAAGGAAAAGAATAGCGGAAGACCATGACCAGTTTTGTCTTATAAAATAGTAGGAAATAGTAAATGGAAAAAAACAGTTCAAAGAAGTTTCGGTGAGAGACCCATGTAGGCAAAGTCACCCTAAGGGATTTTAAGGATAAAACTGAAGGGAAGACATCAAACACATGAAAGATTGAAAAATCTAGATTTTCACAATAAACTCTTTTCACTATCAAGGAAAATGTAGTTACTGAACTTGGTGGGAATATCAGTCCTGGATATGCTTATAAAGGAAGTAGAAAAATGGAAGAAATAGAAAAACTAGAACGAACAAAAAAGTCTGCTGTATGAGACCATACATGTACAGCTTGATTTTCCTTTTAAGTATCTAATAAATTCAACATGTAACTTTCAAAGTTGTACTGCTTGACTCTGATTCTTTCTGGCTTTCTGTTCTACTCTGCGAATTTTTTTTTAATGCTTATGTGACCATCTTTATTGTTTTTTGGTTGGGTTTTTTTTTTCTTGGTAATCCCATCATTAGTGTCCTTTTCCTCCATTAAAACTGGAAAAAATGAAAACAAACCCCTTATAGAACATGCATAGCCAAGCAAACTGGTCCTCATAATTGACCATATCCAAAAACATTTTACACCCCAGGTTCATCACCCCTCTGTCAGGAGGGTAACTAATACGCTCAACTAACCTCTGAAATCTTGGTTGGTTATGGCAATCAGTCAGTCAATGAATATTTAAATGCTTGCTATGTGCCAGACTCTGTGCTAAGCACTAGGCATACAAATAAATAAATAAAAAGGCAAAAGATAGTCCTTGACCTCAGGGTGCTCAAAAAATAGTGGGGGAGATGGGCAAACAAATATGTATAAAGAATCTCTATACAGGATGAATAGGAAATAATTTAAAAAGAAGACACTAGATTTAAAAGGGATGGGGAAAGGCTTCCTGTAGAAGATGGAACTTTAATTGGGACTTGAAGGAAATCAGGAAAGTGAGGAGGCAGAGAAGAGGAGGGAGAGCATTTGAGGCATGGGAGACAGCCAGAGAAAATGCACAGTCAGGAGATAGAATGTCTTGTTCATGGAACAACAAAGATGACAACGTCATCGGATCAAAGAGTACCTGGCAGGGAGTAAGGGGGAAAAAGACTAAGAAGAAAGGCTTGTAGAGGTAGGTTATGAATAGTTTCTTTAGAAACCAAAGAGAGGATTTTATATTTAATCCCAGAGGTGATAAACTCTGGAGTTTATTGAGTAGGGGAATAACATGGTCAGAACTTTGCTTTAGAAAAATCACTTTTGTGGCTTGAATGGAGGATGGATGGGAAAGGGGAGAGACTTGGAGCAGGCCGACCCAGCCCCAGGTTACTGCAGTAGTCCCATTGTGAGGGGATAAGGTCCTGAACCAGGGGTGTGGCAATATCAGAGGACAGAAAGGGATGTATTCAATAGATGTGGCAAAGGGGAAAGTAATAGGCCTTGGCCTAAGGGGAAGCAGGGGAAGCAAGGGTGAGGAGTTGACTGACATCTAGGTTGTGGACCTAGGGGACTGAGAGGATGATGTTATTATCCTCAACAGTAATAAGGAAATTCAGGGGGCAGAACAGAATTAAGGAGAAAGATAATGAGCTCAATTTTGGACATGTTGAGTTTAGGATTTCTACATCTGAGGTTTCTCTGAAATGGTCCCTTTTCTCATTTTACAATAATATTCCATTATGCTCATATATGAGGAAGCTAGAGTTCTGGGTCTGGAGTCAGGAATAACTGAGTTCAAATCTGACCTCCGACAATTACTAGCTGTGTGACCCTGGGCAAGTCTCTTAACTCTGTGTGCCTCAATTTTCTCATCTGTAAAATGAGATGGAGAAAGAAATGGCAAACCACTCAGTATCTTTGCTTAGAAAACCCCAAATGGGATCATGAGGAGTTAAGACATGACTGACAAATAGCTGAACAACAAAAATTCTTATATATCTTAATTTGTTCATTAATTTCCCAATTGGTAGACAATCGTTTACTTTTCAGTTCTTTGTCACTACAAAATGAGCTGCTATAAATATTTTTACACATATGAGACATTTCCCTCTTTCTTTGCTCTTTTTAGGATGTAGGTCAGCAGTGGTATTGCTAGGTCAAAAGTTATATACTGTTCAGTAACTGGGAACGTAATTCCAAATTGTTTCTCTAAATGACTAGATCAATTCACAGCTCCATCAATGGTGCATTAGTGTGTCTGTTTTCTCACAATTCTTTTAACAACTGTCTCTTTCCTTGTCATTTTTGCCAATTTGAGGGTTATTAGGTAGAAACTTAGAGTTGTTTTCATTCCATTTCTCTCATTTTTAGTGATTTGTAGCCTTTTTCCTTATGTTGTTGATTCTTATATTCTTTCTTTGAAAACTGCCAGTTATATCCTTTGATCACTCTTCTATTGGGAAAATGGCTCTTATTCTCATTTATATGAATTAGGTATACATACATACATAAACACACACAGACACATATATATGTGTGTGTATATATATATATATATATATATACATATATCAAACTTTTCTCAGAAAATTTGCTGCAAAGATCTTTCTCAAAGTTAACTGTTTCTGTTCTAGTCTTTACTACACTGATTAAAAAAACACTTTAAATTATGTGTAATCAAAATTATGCATTTTATCTGACAGCTGGGCAGTACAGAAGATAGCAGTACTAGACTTGGCACCAGGAAGATAATGAGTTTAAATCCTACCTCAGACACCATTAGCTGTGCAATCATGGGGAAGTCACTTAGCTTCTTAGGGTTTCAATTTTCTCATATATAAAACGTATCATCATCTTTATTAAGTTGGCGCAGCCTGACCACTAGCAATGAACATTTCTCCACTATTTAAATCTTTCTTCCTTTCTTTTTCTTCCTTCCTTCCTTCCTTTTCTTTCTTTCTTTCTTTCTTTCTTTCTTTCTTTCTTTCTTTCTTTCTTTCTTTCTTTCTTTCTTTCTTTCTTTCTTTCTTTCTTTCTTTCTTTCTTTTTCTTTCTTTCTTTCTTTCTTTTTCTTTCTTTCTTTCTTACTTCACAGTTCATATAGTTCCTTCAAGCTAAGGATTCTCAGAGGTGGAGGGGAAGAGGGAGTACATTCTGGGCATGGAGGCAAGTCTCTGTTAAGACACAGAGATAAGAGACCGAAGGTTACTTGAGTTCAAGGAACAGCTACCAGGACAGTTTGGTTAGAATATGTAGTAGGAAAAGAGGATTGCTTTGAAATTGGATTGGAAAGATCAGTTGGGGTTAAATTGTGGAGGGCCTTAGATAACAGAATGAAGAATTAGGGAGTCACAGAAAGTTCTTGAATAGGGAGTTGTGGATTTGGAATGAAGACATGTGGGTTAGGATCCCACCTCAGACACTTATTAGCTATTCAATTATAAGTAAATAACTCACCCTCCCTGAGACTGTTTCCTCTTCTGTGAAAAGGAGGATTCTTATAATAATTCTTATAATATATAACTCAAAGGGTTGTTGTGAATAAAATGCAGTATAAACCTTAAAGTGTTATAGAGACATAAGTTTTTAGTATTGTTATTGTTCTCATAGAGACTCCCTTAGATGGAAGGAAGCCTTTGTGGGAGTTTGAAAGTCACAGCTTCATTGTTGTTGTTGAGTCATTTCAGTCACGTCTGGCTCTCTGTGACCCTATTTGGGGTTTTCTTGGCAAAGATACTGGAGTGGTTTGCCATTTCCTTCTCCAATTTATTTTACAGATGAGCAACTGAGACAAACAGGGTTAAGTGACTTGCCCAGGGTCACACAGCTATTAGGTGTCTGAGACCAGATATGAACTGAGGAAGATGAGTCTTCTTAACTTCAGACCTATGACTCTATCCACTGCATCACTTAGCTACCTCTGAAAGTCACAAATCTGCTATATTTTAGTGAAATATTAACTTAATGAAAGAAGGGAGAGTCCCTTCTAGTTCTTTCCCATAGCCTATCTCACAGCCCCTCTGATGTATTCTTAGCTCTTTATTCTTCTTTGAAGGCCTGTGTTGTCAGACCAAGTCACACAGAGACCCCACACTGAGTAGTCCCCAAGAGAGCAGAAATAGTCATGTGAAGTAGCCACATTACAGTAGCACTTTTAAAAGACTCAGGTTAGGCAAGGTGATTCCTCAGGTTTGGCTCAAGACTTCTCCCCAAACTGGAAAAATCTAGCTCTCTCCATCATTTGATATTTCCTAAGTCCCTTACCCATTGTGGTGCCTCATTTTTTTCCTCCTGAAAAATGGGTGTCATTGTCTAATTGTCATGAGCTGCCTTGAGCAGAAGGGAAGAAAAACAACAATTGAATTTACATTCAGCATTTTGTTCCTCTGAAGAACTTGACCTTATAAGAGGAAATATTTCTTGTATTGGAATTTGTGCACCGGTGAACACCATTATCTAACAGGTATCTCTCTGTTTTATGAATTAGTATTGCCAACTGGAGGATCACTAAGCAAAATTGTCTCTGGTTGCATCTAACAGAAATCTTGTACAATCCACTAGAACTGTTGTTGTTTGTCCTTTGTTCTCAAAGAGAAACATGACATTGGGAAGGTGATGTCATGACTTGCAAGTGAATCGGATTTAAGTGAGGTGGGGTTGTGCAAAGTCATCAGGCTCAATGAGACATCTGGGTCCAGGGGCAATGTATAGCTCAGGATGAGGGGAGATGGTCCTGGACACAATGGGAGAGCATGGTCTGTTTAAGCTATGAGCTTTCCCATGTCTCAGTTTGTCTGAGACAACACCAATTCAGTGATTAAAGCTGGTGAGAAATGAGACAAAGAATGGCCTCTTTTACCTGGCCAAAAAAAAAAAAAAAAAATTATGGTGCTGATACCTTAACCAGAATGAGCAAAAACAGAGAAAGAAAACTATAGACCAATTTCCATAATGAATATTGATGCAAAAATATTAAATACAGTACTAGCAAGGAGAATGTAGCAATGTATCACTAAAATCATAAATTATGGTCAGGTAGGATTTATACCAGGAATGCAGGTCTGGTTGTATATTAGGAAAACTATATGCATAATTGACCATATCTATAACAAAAACAACAACAATCATATGATAATTTTAATAGATGCAGAAAAAGCTTTTGACAAAACTCAACATTCATTCCTATTAAAAAAAAAACACTAGAAAGCATAGGAATAAATGAAGCTTTCCTTAAAATGATAAATAGTATCTATTTAAAACCACCAACAAGCATTATCTGCAATGCAGATAAGTTAGAAACCTTCTCAGTAAGTTCAGGGGTGAGGCAAGGATGGTCATTATCACCACAATTAGTCAACATTGTACTAGAAATACTAGCTAAGAGAAGAAAAAGAAATTGAAGGGATTAGAATAGGCAATGATGAAAAAAAAAACTATAACTCTGAGGACAATACAATATTATACTTAGAGAATATTAGATGATCAACTAGATGACTAGTTGAAACAACTAACAAATAAAGTAAAATTGCAGGATATTAAAACACACACACAAAGCATTAGAATCTCTATATATTACCAACAAAAACCAGGAGGAAGAAAAAGAAAGAAATTCCATTTAAAATAACTGAAGACCCAAAGAGATCATAAAAAAGGGAAGAGGAACTATTTGTATGAAATAGTCACAGCAGCTCTTTTTTTGTGGTGGCTAAGAATTGGAAATTGAGGAACTGCCCATAAATTAGAGAATGGTTAAACAAGCTGTGGCATATGATTGTGATGGAATTTTATTGTGCTATAAGAAATGACAGGCAGGATGATTTCAGAAAAACCTGAAAAGACTTATGAATGATGCAAAGTGAAGTGAGCAGAACCTGGAGAATGTTGTACACAGTAGCAGCAATATTGTACAATGAAACTATTAATGACTTAGCTATTTCCAGCAATACAATGATCCAAGACAGTCCCAAAGGACTCGTGATAAAACATGCTTCCTCCAGAGAAAGAACTGATATTGTCTGAATACACATTGAAGCATGTTATTTTTCACTTTCTTTCTTTCATCCTTTTTAAAAATTTGAGATTTCTTGTACAAAATGACTAATACAGAAATGTTTTACGTGATTGCATGTGTACAACCTATATCAGATTGTTTACCATCTCAGGGAGGGGGGAAGGATAGAATTTGGAACTTGAAATGTAAAAAATAGCTAAAAAAATTTTTTTAACATATAGGGTGGCTAGGTGTAAAAGCAAATAGAGTAGGTGTAATAGTAGATAGAGCACCATCCCTGGAGTCAGGAGGACTTGAGTTCAAATCCAGCCTCAGACACTTAACACTTACTAGCTGTGTGACTTTGGACAAGTCACTTAACCCCAATTGCTCTGCCTTCCCCCCTCCAAAAAGCAAAAGCAAAAAAACCAAATTTAAACAGATTATTTGGGAGAAACATAAAATATTACATATTTTTAAAAGTACCTGCAGATAATATAAAATGTTTGGGAGTCTACCTTCCAAAACAAACCCAGGAACTATATGAACACAATGAAAAATACTTTTCACACAAATAAAGTCAGATTTAAACTGAATACAGTAACATCAATGTTGTAATGATGATAACTGTGAAAGACATGGCTACTCTGATCAATACAATGATCTCATACAATTCCAAAGGACTGATGGTGAAAAAATGCTATCTACTTCCAGAGAGAGAATTGAGGAACTCTGAGTGCACATCAAAGTATAATTCTCTCCTTTTCTTTATTTTTCTTCCCCTTTCTTTAAACCTATGACTACTATGGGAAATATGCTTTGTACGATTTCACATGTATGACTGTTATCATATTGCTTGCCTCCTCATTGGATGGGGGTAGGGGTGGAAGGGAAAGAGAGAATTTAGAATTCAAAATTTAAAGTGTTAAAAAATAAACAACAAAACAAACAATTGGAGAAGTATTAATTGCTCATGGGTAGACTTAAACCATGATAATAAAAATAACAAATATACCTAAATTAATTTACTTAGTCAGTGCTATATCAGTCAAACTATCAGAAATTATTTTATAGAGCTAGGAAAACAATAACAAAGTCATCTGGAAAAACAAAAGGTCAAGAATATCAAGGGTATCAATGAAAAGAAAATGCAAATGAAGGTGGCCTAGCTGGACCAAATCTCAAACTGAGTTACAAAGCAGTAATCATGAACAATCTGGTACTGGCTAAAAAATAGGGTGGTGGAAGATCTGGTAGAATATATGCTTCTTGAAAGCAGGGATTGTTTCACTTAGATCATTTAAAATTTTTTGTTGATATATTTTGTTTTTACATTGTAAATATTTAATAGTTTATCCCCACTTTCACAATATCTCTTGCAACAAACTAAAACTAATAATATATTAACCTCATCTGAAAGTACATGTAACATTTTACATGTCTCCCCACTTTTCTATTAAAACACAACCAAACAAAACTGAAACCAATTTCCTGTCCCTCATCTTCAGCACCCAGCACGATACTTAGCACATAATTTGATGCTGTTCAGTGACATCAACGCTTCATGACCTCATTTGGAGATTTTTTTTTTTGGCAGAGATACTGGCACAGTATGCCATATCCTCCTCCAGCTCATTTTACAGATGAGGAAATTAAGGCAAACAGCATTGAGCGACTTGCCCAGGATCACAGTTAGTGTCTAAGGCCAGATTTGAACTCACCTGTCTCTCCTACTCTGGGCATGGCACTCTGTGCACCATGGCGCCACCTAGCTGCTCATCACGATATATTTATTAAATACCTGTCTAGTAGATTAATCTGTACTTCCACTCCTCTTAGAATCAATCCCTAGACTTCTAAAAAATTCATCTCAGGTGTCACTTTCTGTGTGTGACCTTTACAGACTCCTAGCTGTTAATGCCTCTCCACTCTGAAATGATATCACATCTACTTCTTATATATTTTACATTTACTTTTATGAGTACATGTTGTTGTAGCTATCAGGAAGGCTTGTAGAACCTGATGGAATGTAAGCATCTTGATGTAAAGGACTGTTTGAACTTTGTCTTTGTATCCCTAGAACCTAAACCACTTCATGGCACATAAATCCATATAGATTGAGTAATTGATCGGTATGTACAATAAGAGACACTTTGGTAGAAGAATGCTTTTAAGGCTACATTTTGCTCTATAAAATGCATTTTTTAAAACCCATTAAGAAATAGTAAACAAAGGAGGATTTTGCATTTCCTAACTTCTCAGTCAAATATACAAGAGTGAAGATCTGATATGCTATTGACATTTGTCTGTGAAAACTTGCCTATTTCTTTGTCAAGTTATAAGCTCATAGGATTATAGACTTAAAGCCAGAAGAGACCATAGAGGTCATATTGTCCAAACACCTCATTTTATAGATGAAGAAACTTGAGACCAGTGGAGGTTAAGTGACTTGTCCAAGGTCAGACAGCTATCAAGTGTTAGAAGCAGGACTCCAGTTCTCTATCCACTGCACCATGCTGTTTCTATTTGGTACATATATCGACCATTCTCATAAAAGTTTTATAAAGGTGGCAAAGTGGGCATGAAGGTGAATGGCTGCTGACGTCTTCTCAGTCACATTTTCTGGATAATAATATCATCTCTAATCATCTCTATTCTTTTGGAATTTTCCCTTCTTTAAGGTACATTTTAAATTAATCTTTAAGTGACTTTTCAAATTATGTTTCCTTCAAACTTCCCCCATACAGATTTAGTTTTGTCCAGCCGCCCTTCCCAACTTGATCCTCTTAAGAACTATTTCCACTTGCTTGAAAAAGCACATCAGGTACTATTTTGTTAGAGTCCAAATATGGTGGTTCCAATGTCATCAATGATGAGACTAGAGCACCATGGAGATGCTGCCAAATCTGTTCCATTTCATCACTCCTCTTTGTTGTCTTCCTTCCAATTTCATCTATAAATGCTCTCAGGATGATCTGGCTTAGCTGGGCTTCACACCAAGCCTGATGCTTATTCATTTTCCACTCTACTGCTTTTTGCTATTCTATAAGACAACATTCCTCATAATATTCCATCATCCTTCTCCATGATGTTTTGCGAATGAGCTTCTATTTCAAACCAGCACTGCCCTTGGCTGCCATGTCTTTCTACTTGGCAAGGCTATCAAGTGTTTGTTGGCTGAGGTAGTTTCTGGGCTCTTTGGTCTCTTTCATTATAGAAAGTATTTATATTAGTTAAACTTCTTTAAGAAATAATGATAATCAGTTTGGTTCAATAACATCACATTTGTCCTCTTCCTTTTGTCCAGATTCTCTTAGTTTCATGCTGCTTTAGATTTTGTGCTAAGCCATCAGTTACCTGATTGCACTCTGAGCTGATTCAGAAATGGCTCTCATGACAGTAACTAGTCATTTCCTGTCTATGAAGATGACGCTTAGTTCATTTTTGGTGCTGCTGTTCAGTGTTCAACATACCCAATGACTTCTATCTCTCTTAAAAAAAAGACATATATTCATGATAAATAGTCTTTTTGAAAGCCTTTGGTCTCTTTCATTTCTTAATTAATAAATAATTTCCAATGTATTTGGAGTCAGGATAACCTGCGTTCAAATCCTGCCTCAGACATTTCATAGTTGTATCATTTAGCCCTTTCGAGTCTCAGTTTCCTCATCTATAAAACAGGGTAATAATAGCACCTCTTCTCATATATCTGCTGTGAGGTTCAAATGAGATACATCTCATTTGATAAATGAGAACTTTTCCAAAGCTCTAAGTGCTATGTAAATGTTATTTCTTAGGACTGTTATTATTATTCCCACTTTTGCATTCATATTATCAGTATATGTTAGCTTGATTTGGAGGATCTTTTAAAGTTCATATAACTTCATTTTCTCTTACAGACCTTGATGCATAACTTATAATTTTATCAGCAGTAATTTTTTTGCATATTTTCATCATACATCATAAGTATCACATATAAGGCCACCTAAAATGTTTTGGTTTTTCCTCTGGCCTTTGGATGCACTCTGAAACCAACTCTGCTGACTCCTTTCTGCATATGAAACCAACTCTATTCTCCATGGGGAACTCATGAGACATTCTTCAATTTAGCTACAATATCTTTGGTTTTTTTTTTTCCACTCCATTTGTAGAAAGATGTCAGTATTGTTACAGTCCAAGTTTAACAATATCACATCATCTCAATGATTGTAGGTCAAAGATCTCACCTTTAGAGTACATGCAGTTAAGCTGATCACGCTCTCATAGATTTAAAGTTAGGAGAGTGCTTAGGGTTCATTGAATCCAGCTTCTGATTTTATAGTTAATGAAACTAAGGGCAAGGAAAAATAAAGTGACTTTTTCCAAGATTATACAGGTTAGTAAATAGCAAATGTGGGATTCAAACTTGAATCCTTTGATTTAAAATCCAGTGCTCTTTCCAATCTGCCACACTTCATTTCCTATTCAAAATGAGCAATTGAAAATGGACAACATCAGTATTACACTGGTATCCATTAATATGAAGAGACCCAGGCTCCTGCATGTTGGCTTTGTTCTCTATGAAGGATATGATGGAATGATGTGGATAGAAATCACACAGGATGAGAAGGGGTGAATGTTTTACAATCTCTACTGGTAGAGGGAATAACCATGCCAAGAAGATCATGAATCCACAAACCTCATTTCTATTAAAGTGTTGACAACATCCTTAGTTTTAGGCTTTTTATGGGGTCAATTATTAATATTCATAACTGAGCTTTGCAGCAGGAAAAACAAACAAATAAGATGGTAGAGACTAGTAATACAAAAGCCTGGGCTTCCATGGCCTAGACAGAATAATGCCTTGCTCTAAGAATTCAGGGTGCTGAAGACTCTAGGAAGGTAACTCACATGTATTGAGTTGTCTTATCAACTGAATTTTTAAAATAGGACCTAGGGAATGAATCAACCTCTTTGTCCCCTCTCCACCTCATCCTGAAGGGCTGAAGCTCCCAAATCTGTTGATTCTCAAATTTTCTTTACTTGATCCAACTAGTCAAAGTTCTCCAAATTGGCTCCCTAGTCCAAATTGCAAAGTTTGTGTTGCCGTCCTGTTATGGAAATGTGTTCCCTCCTCTTTCCTCCCTCTTCTTTTCAAAGATTGTATGCCTCTTTAGGGCCTTTAGCTCCCTAGCTGACCTAACACTGGACAGAAGAGTGGAGAAAATAACTCACGAGAAAGGAAAACAAAATGCCTTCAAAACAACAAATTAGTGGGGGAAATTGGAAGAGGGAGAATAGTGTGTTTAAAACTCAGGCTATTAATTAAAAAAAGGTCTCAGACTTCTTCCCTGTAAGAGTGTGTTTGACCAGTTGACAAATAAGTGCTAACTTCTTTAAAAGGCCTGTACTTTCCCGACCACCCTCTTCCCCCTGCTAAAAAAAGTCCTTAGACACCTCTCCCCTCAAGCTCCCCAAGCCCCCTCTCCCTCCCCTCCCCAGCTCATGATTGGGTTCTCTCCTTTCTCAGGCTCCCTTCAGACAATGCTTAAGATGCAGGAGACAAAGCTAATGTGGGACCTCACTTGTCCTTTTCAGATGTATTTCTAGGTATCCATGTCTTGTGTTTACCCTGCATGACCCTGGGAAGATGGAATTACCAAGGCAAGCATGGTAATCTTATCGGGGACATGCAGCTACACACAGAAACGTGCCCACAGCTCATTTCAGAACTATGGCTGATTGATGGGAAAAAATTCCCTTTTGACTCCATTCCTTTCCAAGATTGTCTGCAACTACTCCCATCCTGAGTAATTCTTGTGTCTGGTGAATTTATCCTTTCAATCTATGGGTCCTGTTTCTCTCCTCCCTTCTTATTCTATCCCTTGTACAAGCCTATGACCTCCAGTCTTCTTCCTCCCATCATGGATCTTGGAACTCCATGTGTGAACTCTTTTTTTTGGGGGGGGGGCAGTGTAGGGGGCAGGGGAGTAATGCAGAAGAAGGAAGAACTGGAACTGCCATTTTATTGACATATGAGGAGATCACCACCTACTCTGCACCTTAAAGTCTTTTTTTTTTTTTTGCTTTTTGGAGTGGGAAAGGCAGGAAAATTGGGGTTAAGTGACTTGCCCAAGGTCACATGGCTAGTAAGTGTTAAGTGTCTGAGACTGGATTTGAACTCAGGTCCTCCTGACTCCAGGGCTGGTGCTCTATTCATTGCACCCCCTAGCTGACCCACACCTTAGAGTCTTGAAGTGTTGACCAGGAAACAGAGTTTAGGTGACTTACCAAGAGTCACACAGGAGGACTTGAACTCTAAGTCTTCTTGACTCAGTTATATCATGTTAGTTCTAACCTTCCATTGAAGCTCTCTCTCATCAGGACTTATGCCAATGCTGGCAGGATAGCTATGTGACCACCCAGGCTATTGGCTTCCTGAGAACTAATTTGTACTTTGGTGCAGTAACCCAGAAAATGGAGCCTGTCAGTACTTTGCAATCATCCTACTTGTGCTAAATTCCAAGGTTAAAACTAAAAAATCAAGACAACAGGAGAACCTGAATTCAAATTCAGTCTTAGATACTTACTAGTTGTGTAACCCTGGTCAACTCAACCCCAATTGCTTAAAAAAAAAACAAAAACAAAAAAAAAAAACAAACAAACAATAACAAACCAAGACTAGTCCTGCTCTCAAGTAGTTTATACACTAGAACCCAAGTGGACTCAATGGAATAAAAGGAGCCTTCTCTCTTAGGACATTAAATTATGCTTGGATCTCCTGAGGCAGTCCCCCTTGGCTCTTGCATGTCAAACAGAGGAATAAATCTACCCAATACTATTCATCTTCTGTGAATCCAAAATATTCTTCTTCACTGAGGTTATGAAGAGGGAAGCTAACGGAGACGGATAGCAGAATGGATTAGAAATCATAATCCTACAATATGCTGTTTACAAGAAACACATTTGAAACAGAGGGATACACACAAGGTAAAGGTAAAAGGTTGGAGTAAGATATATCATGCCTCAGCTAAAGTAAAAAAAGCAGGGGTAGCAATCCTTATCTCAGATAAAGCAAATGCAAAAATTGACCTAATTAAAAGAGATAAGGAAGGAAACTATATCCTGTTAAAAGGCACCATCGAAAATGAAGCAATATCACTACTTAACATATATGCACCAAGTGGTGTAGCATCCAAATTCCTAGAGGTGAAGGTAAAGGAATTAGAGGAAGAAATAGATAGCAAAACTATACTAGTGGGAGACCTTAATCTCCCCCTATCTGAACTTGATAAATCCAACCTCAAAATAAACAAGAAAGAAGTTAAGGAGGTGAACAGGATTTTAGAGAGGATAGGTATGATAGATCTCTGGAGAAAACTGAATGGGGATAAAAAGGAATATACTTTCTTCTCAGCAGTTCATGGCACATATTCAAAAATTGACCATGTTCTAGGGCATAAAAACCTTACAATTCTATGCAGTAAGGCAGAAATATTAAACGCATCATTCTCAGATCATGATGCAATAAAAATTATATGCAATAAAGGGCCAGGGAAAGACAGACTAAAAACTAACTGGAAATTAAACAATTTGATCCTAAAGAATGAGTGGGTCAAACAAGAAATTATAGAAACAATCAGTAATTTCATTCAAGAGAATGATAATAATGAGACAACATACCAAAATCTGTGGGATGCATTAAAGGCAGTTCTTAGGGGAAGTTTTATATCCCTGAGTGCATACGTGATTAAATTAGAGAAAAGGGAGCTCAACGAATTGGGCATGCAATTAAAAAACCTAGAAAAAGAACAAATTCAAAATCCCCAATTAAATACTAAACTAGAAATATTGAAGACTAAAGGAGAGATTAATAAAATTGAAATTAAGAAAACTATTGAACTAATAAATAAAACCAAGAGCTGGTTTTATGAAAAAACCAACAAAATTGATAGACCCTTAGTCAATATGATAAAAAAAAAGAAATAAGAAAACCAAATTATGAGTATCAAAAATGAAAAGGGTGAATCTACCTCCAATGAAGAGGAAATCAAAACAATAATTAGGAATTATTTCTCCCAATTGTATGCACATAAATTTGACAATCTTAGGGAAATGGATGAATATTTAGAAACATACAAGTTGCCCAGATTAACTGAAGAGGAAGTAAATTACTTAAATAATCCCATCTCAGAAAAAGAAATTGAACAAGCCGTCAGTCACCTCCCTAGGAAAAATCTCTAGGGCCAGATGGATTCACTAGTGAATTCTATCAAACATTTAAAGAACAATTGATTCCAATACTCTACAAATTATTTGGGAAAATTAGTGAAGAAGGAGTCCTACCAAATTCTTTTTATGACACAAATATGGTACTGATACCTAAATCAGGAAGAGATAAAACAGAGAAAGAAAATTATAGACCAATCTCCCTTATGAATATAGATGCAAAAATTCTAAATAAAATACTAGCCAAAAGATTACAGCAACTTATCTCAAGAATAATACACTTTGATCAGGTAGGATTTATTCCAGGAATGCAAGGATGGTTTAATATTAGGAAAACCATCAGTATAATTGATCATATCAACAATAAAACTAGCAGAAACCACATGATCATCTCAATAGATGCAGAAAAGGCTTTTGACAAAATACAACATTCATTCCTATTAAAAACATTAGAAAGTATAGGAATAAATGGAGCCTTCCTTAAAATAATAGGTAGCATCTATTTAAAGCCATCAGCAAGTATTATATGCAATGGGGAGAAGCTGGAAGCATTTCCCATAAGATCAGGGGTGAAACAAGGGTGTCCACTATCACCCCTCTTATTCAATCTGGTACTAGAAATGTTAGCAGTAGCAATTAGAGAAGAAAAAGAAATCAAAGGAATCAAGTTAGGCAAAGAAGAGACCAAGCTATCACTCTTTGCAGATGATATGATGATATACTTAGAGAATCCTAGAGAATCAAGTAAAAAACTGCTTGAGACAATAAATAAATTTGGCAAAGTTGCAGGATATAAAATAAACCCACATAAATCCTCGGCATTCCTATATATTTCCAATGAAACTCAACAAGTAAGCAAGAAGTAGAAAGAGAAATCCCATTTAAAGTTACTGTAGACATTATAAAATATTTGGGAATCTACCTGCCAAAACAAACCCAGGACCTGTATGATCATAACTACAAAACACTTTTCACACAAATAAAGTCAGATCTAACTAATTGGAAAAATATCAATTGCTCATGGCTGGGTCGAGCTAATATAATAAAAATGACAATTTTACCTAAATTAAATTATATATTTAGTGCCATACCAATTAATTTACCAAAAAACTACTTTATAGAGTTAGAAGAAATAGTAACAAAATTCATCTGGAAGAATAAACGGTCCAGAATATCAAGGGAATTAATGAAAAAAAAATGCTAGGGAAGGTGGACTAGCTTTACCAGATTTCAATCTGTACTATAAAGCAGCAGTCATCAAAACTACTTGGTACTGGCTTAGGAATAGAGGAGTGGATCAATGGAATAGATTAGGCACACGAGATTCAGAAGTCAACGACTACAGTAATGTATTGTTTGATAAACCCCCAGACCCTGGTTTTTGGGATAAGAACTCACTATTTGACAAAAACTGCTGGGAAAACTGGAATATAGTATGGCAGAAACTGGACATAGACCATTATCTAACACCATATACCAAAATCAAGTCTAAATGGGTTCATGATCTAGGTATAAAGGTTGATACTGTAAGCAGTCTGCTAAAACAAGGAATAGTTTACCTATCAGACTTGTGGAGAGGGAATGAATTTATGACAAAACAGGAATTAGAGAACATTATAAAATGTAAAATGGATAATTTTGACTACATGAAATTGAAAAGTTTCTGTACAAATAAAGCCAATGTAACCAAGATTAGGAGGGAGGTGGGAAATTGGGAAAGAATCTTTATAACCTATTTCTCTGACAAAGGACTCATCTCTAAAATATACAGAGAACTGAGTCAAATTTATAAGAATACAAGTCATTCCCCAATTGATAAATGGTCAAAGGATATGAACAGGCAGTTTTCAGAGGAAGAAATTAAAGATATCTATAAGCACATGAAGAAATGCTCTAATTCACTATTGATTAGAGAAATGCAAATCAAAACAACTCTGAGGTACCACATCTCACCAGTTAGATTGGCTAAGATGACAAAACAGGAAAATGACAAATGCTGGAGAGGTTGTGGGCAAACGGGAACACTAATGCATTGTTGGTGGAGTTGTGAACTGATCCAGCCTTTCTGGAAAGCAATCTGGAACTATGCCCAAAGGGCTATAAATACTTTTATACCCTTTGATCCAGCAATACCACTCCTAGGGTTATATCCCAAAGAGATCATAGAAATGGGAGAAAGACCCATATGTACAAAAATGTTTATAGCAGCTCTTTTTGTTGTGGCAAAGAATTGGAAATTAAGGGGGTGTCCATCAATTGGGGAATGGCTGAACAAGTTGTGGTATATGCATGTTATGGAATACTACTGTGCTATAAGAAATGAGGAGCAGACGGTCTTCATATTTACCTGGAGAGGCTTAAAACTAAAAGGAAACAAACAAATTAATAAATTAAAAATTGAATTAAAAAAAAAAAAGAGGGAAGCTAAGTGGCACAGTGGACAGAGTATCAGGCCTAGAGTCAGGAAGAGGTGAGTTTAAATCCAGCTTCAGACATCTAACAGCTATGTGACCCTGGACAATTCATTTAAATCTGTTTGCCTCAATTTCCTCATCTATAAAATTAGTTGCAGAAGGAAATGGCAAAGCACTCCAATATCTTTGCCAAGCAAACCCCAAATGGGGTCATGAAGAATCTGATCAGTTGATGTTTAACTTTTTGGACCCTTCTGCCCTCCTTTGACATTTAAAACTGACATTGTACCTGTGTTGGACTTGAGTTTCCTGAAAAGCAAATTGATCTACAAAACAGATTCTCTGTTGAAGCATATTGTCTTCTTTTTGCTTAATAAAAAGTACTGAGAAACAAGCATTTCTCTGCTTTAAAGTCCTTTCTAGACTTCCTTTTCTGTATCTTTAACTAGATTGAATGGTTTATGAAATATTTTCCTAGGATAAGTCAACATTTTAAGTAATGATTGTTCTTTTTGATGAATGAATGCTGTTATCTCAACTTTTACCTAAACTGTACAATTAAGTACAGGAAAACTCTTGAATATTGTAAAATTTTCTTTGTTCAGGTATTGTAATGGCAATTAAAAATGGCTTGTGTTAGAGAAATTCCCAAAGGCATAAGGACACTCTGACAGTTTGATCTTTCCTCTCTAAAAACAAAGATAAGTATTTTAGAATCATCTAATTAATAAAATTGTTTCTGACAGTCTTGTGCCCAAAATGCAGAGCACACAATTTTCTTTCACACTTCATAGCAGCCTTTGATTGGAGTTTTCGGGGAAGCGATTTCAGTGGTTAGGGAACCTCTTTAAGAAGCTAGGTTTGAAATCTGGAATTCTTTGGTTCTATTTTGAGATTTTTTCATAATTCTAGATTTAGGGTAGTTGTTGTTGTTGATGCAACTGCTGCTGTTGTTGTTGCTCCTGTGGGGAACAGAGATGATTCAGTTCCTTTGAAAAGAGATCTTAACTATGAGGGAAGACCGCCCTACCCTCTGGGATCTGGTGATCCATAGACAGCTCTGTTAAGTTAATACAGAGAAGAATGCATGAACTTGAAACAGAGGCAGCTTGAGTTACAGGAAATTTGCAAGTAATTGAAGACTCAGAAAATTGAATGGGAGTATCAAAAGCAAGAACTAAAAATAGAATTTCAAGGGGTCAAACATAATTTTGAAGCAAGGGTAGGACAAACTTGCAGCTCAATGAAAAATTAATAAGGAAGAAAGAGATAAGATTGGCACTGGGCACTAGAGAGAACTGCAATAATGCTAAGGAAGAAATAGTTTGAAAGATTGACCCAAGATGTATCAACCCTTCATTGTTTGCTATACCAGGAAAAAAAATCTGCCTGGCACAGATGTAGCCAAAGATTTAATGGATTAAATAATTGACCTAGACTAAGCTTAGTCCAGTGACCCCAACTTCTGATACCCTAGCAAGAGACAAAACAACCAAGGAGTCTTGACTTAGGGTCTTCATTTTCTTCTACATACAAAAGCCTCCTTTAATGTTTCTCAAGAGGAATCAACAAGGTGGTAGTAGAGATGTGTGCCCCCAAGTTGGGGCTTCCTGAGTTCATGCAGACCCAGGCTCAACTTTGGTGGGTACTAACCCCAAAGAGGGTCATATTCTTTCTCTGGCTTTGTCTATACTTTGGATTAAGACCAAAGAAATCTCTAAAGCACAGTTTAAAGTATTGCTTATATCTAGGCTTTTTCCCAAATAGGTAAGAGGCCCCTTTTTATTGAAAAAGAAACCCAATGTTCAATGTAAATACCAGGTATAGGACAACTATTTATTTTCTCCATTATACAAATAAAAGGTGCAAAACACTCACAAGTAGGCATTAAAAAGTATTTTAAAAAATGAAACATACTAATAACCTATTACATACATATTACATGCCTCTTGGAAGGCAACAGCCCTTTGTGGGTCCATGGAGCAGACATTTTCTATTCACTTTGGACCTAAACTGTCTGAGTAATTCACAAAATCCAGATGTCCTAGGAAGTCTGTCACCTATAGGATGGTGGCCATCATCTCCTCTGGGAAGCATGCTGTGAGGGAAATCTTCTTTCCTCTAGTTGGCTGATACCTAAATTGTGATATCAGGAACTTTCAATTTAAGAGGTAAATTCCAAAGCTAATTTTTTTTTCCTTAGAATTGCTAGTTGTTGAACTGTGCTCAAAAAGAAAATAAAAGGTAGAAGAAGACAACCAGGAATTCAAAATATAGTTTTGGGTCCATGTAAGGAAGCATGTATCTCCTTCAGTCATTTGTTTTTACTGGAAGCTTCCATTACTGTTTTCACTGTGGTGAGGAGAGAAAGAAATCCTCTCACTCCCCCTTATCAAAAGTCCTAGGTAGAGAAAGCACTGGAAAAGAGTTTCCAAAGAAGAGTCCAAAAAGAAAGACGGAACCATTCCTCAGTAACTCTTACAGACTGGGGGCTTTGAAGGGAAGAGGTTTCTCTCTTTAAAAAAAAATAATTTATTTATTTTTAGTTTTTGACATTCTCTTCCATAAGATTTTGAGATTCAGGGGTGGCCAGGTGGCTCAGCAAGTAGGAGCACCAGCTCCAGTGTCGGGATGACCTGGGGATCAAATCTGGGCTCAGATACTTAGCACCACACCCAAGTTACTTAATCCTGATTGCTTTAAAAAAAAAAGATTTTGAGATTCAAATTTTCTCCCCCTCTCTCTCCTAACCTTTCCCTAATATGTCATGCAATCTGATATAGGCTCTACATATTTTCACATCAGTCATGATGTAAAGAAGAATCGGAACTAATGAGAGGAACCACAAGAAAGAAGAAACAAAACAAAACAATAAAAGAAAAGAAGAGCAAGTAGTATTCTTCCATCAGCATTCAGACTCCAAAGTTCCTTCTCTGGATGTGGACAGCATTTTCCATCGTGAGTCTTTTGGAGTTGTCTTAAATTCTTGCATTGCTGAGAAGAGCTAAGTCTATCAAGGTCAGTCATCACACAATGTGGTTGTTACTGTGTACAATGTTCTCCTGGTTCTGCTCATTTCACTCAGCATCAGTTCATAAAAGACTTTTCAGGTTTTTCTGAAGATCTCTTGCTCCTCATTTCTTATAGCACAAGAGTTTTCCATTACATTCATATATCACAACTTGTTCAGCCATTCCCCAATTGATGGACATCCCCTCAATTTCCAATTCTTTGCCACCACAAAAGGAGCTGCTATAAATACTTTTGTACATGAGGGTCTTTTTTTCCCTGTTTTTATGATCTCTTTGAGATACCGACCTAGAAGTGGTATTGATGGGTCAAAGGGCATGCACATTTTTATAGCCCTTTGGACATAATTCCAAATTGCTCTCCAGAACAGTTGGATCAGTTTGCAACTCCACCAACAATGCATTAGTGATTCAATTTTCCCACATCTTCTCCAACATTTATAATTTTCCTGTTTTGTCATGCTAGCTAATCTAATAGGTGTGATATAATACCTCAGAGTTGTTTTGATTTGCATTTCTAGGGGAGAGGTTTCTTGAAAAAAAATCCATTTTTATCACCCCTTCCCCACAATTCTCAGTAGCCAATCATCTTTGTAAATGTTTCCAGTCACTAGGGACCAATCAAAAGTTCCCTGTATTATCCTAGCAAGGCATTTATTTTGAAGAAAGAAGACAAAGCCTACTGCAATGGGACAGACTCCAATCCAGTAAGTGAAGAGTTCTTCTCACTATCCCTGCTACGTTGTATACATTTTCACATCTTTTGGAGGTTGAAGAAGAAAATGGAAAAACACAGAAGATTGAGTGAGATAGTCAACAATAAGGAATTATGGACTTTGCTTAGAGATATGCCTATTATAAATGTGAGGCACACAATTAATAATAGTTAAGATTTACATAATCCTTACAGTGCCAGGCACTCTGTGAAGCATTTTGCAATTGTTATCTCATTTGATTCTCACAAAAATCCTGGGAAGTAGGTACTATTGTTATCCCCATTTTTCATTCCATTTCTGGACTTACATGCCACCATATCTTTTCTGTCAATGGGATATTCCTCAGACCATCAAGTTGTAAAAGGCCACACTTTCACTTAGAAGGTAACAAAAGGACTTTCAGAATTCTGGAAACTGTATGGCCCACCACTGACAATCACCTAAAGAAGTTGAACACACTATGGGAGTGAACACACTATGGGAGTGAACAGAGCTAGTGAATGAACAGCTGGATGTCAATCAGACAGGACCCACATTAGGTGGGATTTCCCATGCAGGTATATGAAGGTCTTCCAGTAAGAGGACTGTCTGAACAGGAGGCAGACCACCCAGCTCTCATATACATTTTCCAGCAAAACTGAAGTTAGTACCATACATACAAACATGTATACACACACACACACAGACACACACACACACACATATACCTTTTCTGGGCTTTACTTTTTAATTAAAAGACAGTATTATTATTTGTGGGGGTCTAGGGAAAGTTGGCATGTAGTGATAGAGATAAAGAAAAAATCATGGATGAAATAGCAAAAATTACAAAGAGATTAGAAGTAAGTTCAAAGAGCTGTGGTAGTTTTCTTTCTACTGTGTTAAATTTAATATTCACTTAAGGTGTCTCAAAAGTTTTGAGCTTTAATAACTTAAAAAGTATAAATGCCACAAACTTACAAATTTGAAAGGTTACTTATTTAAAATTTTAAACATTGGTGTTTGGTATTAAAATTCAGCCTAACCACCATCTTCTGCTACCCATGGCTCTAGCTGTTTTTCAAAGTTTGTAAAAACTTTCATCAGGTGCTACTCAGAAACTGAACAGATTGCATTTGTAGTCTTAGACTTAAAGTCAATCAAAGAATGAGGTTTTCATGCCTACACAATAATTTTGATGTGACCTTCAAGAAATAAGTCTGAGATAGACCTGGTGCCTGAGGTGGTCAAGCCAGAGGACCTCTCCTCCACTGACCCACCAAGTCAGAGAAAGTATCATCCAGAAACTTTCATGCATAATGACAAGGTCTACCATCTTGTCAAAATTAAAATAAAAAATTCATTGTTCAAAATTTACAAAACTAAATAAGCATAAATGAAAATTAAACTTTCAAATGATTGCGAGATTTTTTTAGCATTTATACTTTTGAAGTTATTAAAACTTAAAACTATATCAAGACTTTTGGAACATCCTATATAATCCTCTTTTCTGTCTTTTTATGTTGAATGTTTGGGTTTATTGCATATTAATTTCATAATAAAAAAGAAAATCGTATTAAAAAGACCAGGGAGGCTGAATGGCATTGAAGGTGGTGATGAGAATGATGGTTGACATTTATTTGGTGTTTCCAAGGTACTTTGTAGAGAGAATAGTATGGAAGGAGCACACATTGAAATTATTTGATCTGAGAGGAGTTTGTATTTGGTGTCTGATCTCAGAAAAGAGGCAGGATAAAAGGGCGGGGAGGATAAAGACAGAATAACTGGAACCCATCCAAAGGGCAAAGTTCAAACATAAAAGTCTTGAGATTTTTCTTCAGAAAATAACTTCATTATCTAGCCAGTTCTCAAAGGCAAACTCCTTAAGCAATTTCAGAGAGAACTGTTTTCAACAACTGGAACTGCGTTTATTTGAGCTGCCTGCCGTCACCATGATTCAGTCTCTTGTTGCCCAACCTCTATGGGATATTCCACAAGGCTTTTCAGGTGGTGATTAAGTAGGCATCTTACCAGAACTCAGGTTGCAGTCCAAAGACAGGTTGGAAAAGAAGTCTGGTCTGGACCTGAACCATGGAATTATATAATTTTTAGATACATACACTATAACAAAACACAAAGAAGCTTTACAAAACAATCAAAGTTTTCTAGCTGAACTCCTTCAATTTATGGATGAGAAAACCTGAGGTCCAGAGAAACCATGGGAATGAAGCTACCAAGGGCCAAGAACTCAGCTTTCCTGGTTCCTAAGGCAGGATCCTTTCTATTACATCCTATAACTTCAGCTTTCTCCACTGAAGCAGTTAATAAGAGACAGAGACAAGCACCAGGGGCAGCATGAAAAATGCTTTCAAATGAACCTTTTTAAAACAAATTCAGCTGGGGAGACTCCAGAGGGAGAGAATTTGAACCTTGAGACAAAAGACCCCAGCATGCAAGTATGTGATTGCAGGATATGGCCCCCAGGATGAAGACTGCAGTACCTCAGAACATCATAATACTTCCACTAGAGAGGCCACTCTTAGGGGAAGGAACAGGCCATGGCTAGACCTGGGATAAACTCATCTTAGGTGCTGCTACCAAAGAAAGGAAGTGTACCATTTGGTAGTATCCTATTTAAACTTATTATTCTTGCCATGTGCCAAAGGCTTGCTAAAGAAGTACAATATTACTAGTGCTCTTTAAATGTCACTCTGGACAGGTTGCTCCATTCTACCTACACTTATTTTGGAGTTTGGGGTTTTTAGTAGTTGTGTCTCATCTCTTTCCTGTTATTTTTATGACTGGATTAGGGACTGAAGATCTAGAGTCTCAGGGTGTATCACCTGGTAAAGATAATGGCTGATGGGGAAGAAAATGGTGGTGGGTTAGAAGAGAAGATAGAGTTTTCTCTAAAAAGAAATGATCAGGGAAGAGAGAGTCTGAGCTTGACCTAGAGAAGAACTGTCTGTTCCAATTGTTAAGAGACTCAGGCTTAGTTGCCTTAACTAGATTATCAGACAGGAACTAATGAACACTTTTGTTCAGAGCTCAGCTCTCCATGGGCAGGGACAGTACTCAGAATGAAACTTTCCTATGGGAGGAGGAATACATTTAATGACATTATCAGGAAGTACCAATAAAAACAAGAAAGCATGATTCTACTGCTCTGAGACTAATTAAAGAAGTATGTTTGCATTTTGTATACCCAAAGATAAATGGGGATAAAACATATTTATGTATACATGTTTCCCACAATATCTACTATGACGAGTGGTCAGCCTCCTCATCTTCCATATCAGGTAAGCAAGCAAATATTTATTAAATACCTACTATGTGTTAAGTATTATAAGTGCTAGGGATACAAAGATGTACGGAAGGAAGGAAGCTCCCTGCCTCCCTTAGGAGGAAGTCAGACATGACTGAAAACAACTGAACAACAATAGTGAATAAATAAGGGCAGTCTCTTTAAGCCCTGTTATGGTAACAATAATGTCAACCTTCCTAAGCAACTTTATGTTGTTTAGTATAAGGGAGAGAGCTACCTCTGGAGTCAGAAGATTTGAGTTTGAATCCCAGTTCTGCCAGTTACTAACTGTGTGACCTTGGATAAATCACCTTACTTCTCTGGGTCTCATTTTCTTCATCTATAAAATGAGGAATTTGGACTAGACCTCTGAGGTACAATCTAGCTTCATATCTCTGAAAATAATTTGTTAACCTCATAGCAGCACTTGGAAGTTGAGGTTCATCCTCCCCAAAGTGAAAATGGATTTATAGAGATTCATTCTGCCCTAACTCCTTATCATCTGCAATTCCCACTTGAGAGATGGGTGTGTTGGATTTTGACTGGTGTCCATGAGCACAGGACATGGTTAAGCTAATTATCACACTGAGGGATTAACCTCATGATTTAGGGATCATTAACTGTACCCTTGGCCCCTGAGCTACCCACACAGAAGTCCATTAAGATGTGTGATAGTCAACACACACACTTTTCAGGATTTCCAAGGATATATGTACTTCATATAAATTATTATTTTGCTAATAATAAAATTAAGACCTAAAAACATGAATGTTTCATACATTATAATAATATTACTATTAATATATTATTTCTTTAAGAAGACAACTAGAGTCAACAGCAGGGTAAAAGATACAAAGGAGACAGTATTATAATTCATCATTTGTAGCCTAAGTGTAGCTGGCAGCCCGTTCATGATGGCAGTATTTCCTGTGGGCCTAACATCTGTCATGGCCCCCAAACCCTGCTTGTCTCTGGGCTGGCTCATTGATCACTACCTGTGTTAAGGATGGCAAGTCTAAGGGCTGGCCATAGGTCTGACCACACTGTTGTCACTCAATGTTTTCAGAATCCAAGGGGAACAGAAAGTTTTACTACTAGTGAAATAGCATGGAGGGGGAAGAGAGGAAGGCCCAACACAGAGGCCTACAGAACACCTACAGCTAGTGGACATGACCTTCATGAAGATCCAACGAAGGAAACTGAGGAGCGGGTCAGTCAGATGGGCAGGCAGCCAGGAGAACAGAATGTCACAAAAGTCTAGAGGAAAGAACTTATCAAAGAGAAGGAGGTGATTGACTGCATCTAAAGGTCCAGAGTGATCTTCCTGACCTTCGCTGTGCACTGCTTGAGCTGCCAGGCACTATTTGGGGCCATTGGGCACTGCTTTGGTCCTGTCTCCAACCCAGGCTTCCTTCCTCCCTGTCTCCTGTAATGAGACTTGACTGCTTCCAACTGCACCATTTTCATTTCCTGACTTGTTGACATGCAAGACTTCTGCAGGATTCTCAGTGTGCATAGCTGATTCTATTCGGTGTTGTCTTTGCTCCTTCTGGTGCATTTTTAAAACCTCAGTGGTGGTGATTTGCAGGGATCTGGACTCCTCTAGGTCCTAATGCACCACCATCTTCCCACAATCCTCAGGTTCTCTCAATACACTCTCTGTGGGGCAGTTTTCTCTCTCACTGTCAGTCTTTATCTCCTCTCCAGCATCTTTATCTCTAACTGATGCATCAGCATTTCAAAGAGTTCTTTTCTTGCCTTTTCCAGCCACCAAAACATACAAAGGGTATGTACCTTACACCTTTACTCTTTCAACAAACATTTTTTTTTATTTTTTTAGCAATCAGGGTTAAGTAACTTGCTCAAGGTTACACGGCCAGTTATTTCTGGGTGTGGTGCTGAGTGTCTGAGCCCGGGATTCATCATCCCAACACTGGGAATCCCAACACTGGAGCCGGTACTCTTACTCGCTGAGCCACCTGGCCGCCCCTAAGCAATTGGGGTTAAGTAACTTGCTCAAGGTTACACGGCCAGGTGTTTCTGGGTGGGTGCTAAGTGTCTGAGCCCGGGATTCGATCTCCAGGTCGTTCTGACACTGGAGCTTACTCACTGTGCTACCTGGCCACCCCTCAACAAACATTTATTTATTAAGCTAAGTTCTCCTTACCCCAGTAGAGATATGATACAAGCTCACAGAGTTATTTCACTTACACAAATATGTAGTTCTTCCTACCTGCCATACATAATAAAATCTACATGATAAGTAGATTTCAGAGAACTTGGGTCATTATAAAGCAAGGGAATCAGATGGCTTCTTGGAGGACACAGAACTTTAAAAGATGGGTAGTAATTCAGAAGCCTGAAAAGGGGAGGAAGCACATTTGAGGCAAAAGCATCAGCCTAAACAAAGGCACAGATATGGGAGCAGGGCCGTATTGCAGGCTGGATTAAGATTTGAACAGTTGTGGGGTGGCTAGGTGGAGCAGTGAGTAAAGCCCTGGCCGGAGTCAGGAGGTCCCGAGTTCGGTTCTGACCTCAGACACTTAACACCCACACAAAAAAAACTAGCCACACAAAAAAACTAGTTACTTAACCCCAATTGCCCTCCAAAAGGCAAAAAAAAAAAAAGATTTGAACAGTTTGGTCAGAGAATAGTCTGTGTGAAGAGAAACAACATGATAGAAGTATAAACAGGTAGGTTGTCTCCAGTCTGAAAGCCTTGAATGCCAAGTCAAGGAGTATGAACTTGACTTGATAAGCAATAAGGAGCTACTGTGGATTTTTTGAGAAGAGCAGTGAATTGACTGAGATTCATGTGCAGGAAAGATTATTCCAACAGAAATGAAAATGACCGATGGATCCCTATTAAGCTTCATGAGGGAAGGCCCCATTTCTTATACTTATTCACATCCCCCTGAATGCCTAGCACAGTGCCATTCATAGATTAGGTGCTCAATTAATTTCTGTTGATTTAATTAGATTTGATTTGTTAAAATATGAAGAATCCATCAACACAAACTGTGCTGGAACTCAATGACATTGGTTAGAAAAACTTTTTTTTTTTTTGCTTTTTGGATGGGGGAGGGCAGGCAATTGGGGTTAAGTGACTTGCCCAAGTTCACACAGCTAGTAAGTGTTTAGTATCTGAGGCTGGTTTTGAACTCAGGTTCTCCTGACTCCAGGGCAGGTGTTCTACTCACTGTGCCACCTAGCTGGCCCCAAAACCTTTCTTTAACATTAATCCAAAATTCTTTAAATCCATTTGCACAATGATTTAATAATGGTTGAAATAAACATAATAAAAAGTGACCATTGGATCTCCTTCCTGGTGCCTACTTTTCCATAGAGCACAGCCCTTCCCTCAGGCAAAACTGGCCTCCAGACTCAACTCTGGGAAGCAGTTCCCTAAGGAATCTCACTCCCTCTCTAGTTAGTCTTTTGTCCCTGTTTCCCATCCTTCAGCCTCTCCACCCCCTGCCACTCAATTGCTTGGTCTTTGTGCAAATCACTAGAGGGCTATGGATGGTTTATTATAGATTTATGGTATAGGTTTATATGTTTACTATTGATGAGGTTTAGGTTAGGGGTGCTTGAGACCCCAAAATACCAATGTGTTGGGTCCTGCCAAATGAATTAGACTCAAGCCTTCTCTCAGCCAAAGAAAAGCAAAGTTTATTAAAAGTTCGTCATATTGGGTAGACTCTTAAGGAGCCTCGGTATCTGTAAGGCTTGCATTGGACAAGAGGGCCAGAATCATCTGACACAGAGCAAGTCTGTCCTAGAAAATTCTATGGCACTCTCACACCACATGGAGGAAAAATGGGGTCTAATATACAGAAAGGTTGTGGGAGGAATCTAGGGGTAGTCTAGAGGAGAAGTTTGGGTAGGGTCTTCAGGAGGAGTCAGATGAGGTCAGACTCCAGTAATGAGTTTGGGGAGGGTCATCAAGAGGAGTCAATGAGGTCAGACTCCAGTAAATGAGTGAATAAGGGTGGGAAGTTGCTGGAGGCCACCTGGAGCCAACAGACAATGGTGGGCTAGGCCAGTTCAAGGGTGGAACAGATTTGGGTATGGATATTTTGGGAGGATCAAGGGTGGATAGTTGCTGGACAAAGGAGGGACAGAGATTTGGGCAGAGCCACAATGAAAGGCCTATGGCCTCAGGTAAATGCCTCATCAAATGGGAAGATTCAAGGAGAGAGCTAAAGGGGATTCCCAGATCCTGTACCTCCTCAATGTGGCATACATTTTCATAGAGGCCACTTGCCATTTTGGGGAGGGAGGGATAGGATAAACATTTATATAACATCTACTAAGCATGCCAGGCATCGTGCTAAGTGCTTTACAAATATTATTTCATTTGATCCTCCTAACAATCATTCCAGGCAGGTATTGTTACTATCTTCATTTTACAGTTGAAGAAACTGAGGTAAATGAAGGGGTTACCCACTAAGTGGGTTAGGGTTGCTCTGGAGACCCCAAAATCCAGTTCCTGCCAAATGAATTCGACTCGAGTCTTCTCAGCCAAAGAAAAGTAAAATTTATTAGAAGTTCACTTTCATTAGACAGAGAGTAAGTCTGTGCTAGGTCATTCTATGGCTCTCTCACTATTCTGTGGGCGCTCTCACACTTCTAAGGTGCTCTCACTATTCTATGGCTCTCTCATCCACATAAAGACAGAATGGAGTCTTATATATAGGAGGTTGTGGGAGGAATCTAAGGGAAGAGTTTAGGGAGGGTCTTCAGGAGGAGTTAATGAGGTCAATGAGTGATTAAGGGTGGGAAGCCACCTAGAGACCACAAACAATGGTGGGCTAGGCCAGTTCAAGGGTAGGAAGTCTAGTAACAGACTTGCCTCATGCAAATGCCTCATCAAATGGGATGATTTAATCTAGAGTCCAAGGGAGGCTCCCAAAGCCTGTACCTCAGGGACTCAAGGAGAGCTCAGAGGGGGCTCCCAGAGCCCATACCTCATCAATAAATAGAAGTTAAGTGACATAGCTGAGGCTGATTTGAATTTAGAAAACTCATTTTTCTAAAAATAAATTGTTTTTTAAAAAAAAATTTCCACTCAGTTACACATAAAAAATAATTTTTAACATTCGTTTTTAAAACTTTGAGTTCTAAATTCTTTACCTTTCTCCCTTCCCACCCCACCCCCTGTGATAACAAGCAAGGTGGGATTTTGTTTTCTTCTGGATGTCAGAGTTCAGTTTCCCAGGCTCAGTCTAAATTGAAAACATCTAAAGGACTAATCTCCCTTGAACCCTGATAATTCATAGCTGTGCAGGTAGGTTCCTGCCTTCTGGGTCTGAGTCAATTAGGGATTGAGTCTTTGTTATGTATTCTGGGAGGCTGGCATTTTGCTTTGGGGGTTTGCTCATAAGAAGGATCTTTTGATTTCTTGGTTGAAACTCTTAGTAGCCTTATGTTCAGAGCCCCCCTACTTTTTAGAAATTCCTTCAATCCAGTGATGTATGTAACTTGCTCAAGGTTACATGGCCAGTTATTTCTGGGTGTGGTGCTGAGTATCTGAGCCCAGATTGGATCCCCAGGTCATCCTGACACTGGAGCCAGTGCTCTTACTTGCTGTGCTACCTGGCCACCCCGACATGCTATTTTCTTCAGTAATTTTTTTGGTTTTCCTTTAGTAAGCTGTTGACTGGTTTTTCATGATTTTCTTGCATCACTCTCATTTCTTTTCCCAATTTTTCATCTACTTCCCTTACTTGATTTTCAAAATCCTTTTTGAGCTCTTCTATAACCTGAGAACAATTCTTATTTTTCTTTGAGGCTTTGGATGTAGGAGCTTTGACTTTGTTGTCTTCTGGTTGTGTGTTTCAATCTTCTTTGTCACCAAAGTAGGATTCTATCATCTGAGCTTTTTTTCCTCTCTTTGCTTATTTTCCCAGCCAATTACATGACTTTCTAACTCTTTGTTAAGGTAAGCCTCTGCTTCCAGTGTGGAGGGTATACTGTCCCAAGTTAAGGGGTTTTGTGTAGCTGTTTTCAGAGATATTTCTAGGGACCTGCAAATTTTCAGTTCTTCCAAGGTGATATGATCAAAGGAGAGGTGTTTACTCCTCTCTTGGACTGTGCTCTGGTGTATGAGTGATCACAAGGACTCTTTTCTGCCTTGGAACTGTGAAGAAGATTCCCTCTCCACCACAGCCACAAGGTCCATCACACCATTGCTCCTCCTTGCCCCACCACCACCCAGGACTGTGACCCAGATCCAAGCAGGGCAAAGTGCAAAATGCAAAGTGCAAAGTGCAAAATGCTGCCTCAGCACCAACAAAGAGATCCCTGCAATCATCCTCTGATCAGCCACTTGATCTACCTACTGTCTGTGGTTAGGGATCTCTGGAAGCAGCTGCTACCACCACTACTGCTGCTGCCACCCTGGAACTTGGACTGGAGGGGGCTTCTCTCTCACCCAGGTCTGACAGACCTTTCCTACTGACCTTCTAAGTTGTCTTCATCGTTTGTGGGTTGAGAAGTCTGGAAAACACCACAGCTGCCAGTGATTCAGTCCCCTGAGGCCTGCTCCAGCCCCATCTGTGCTCTTCTCTCAGACCGGTGCAGCAGACCTTTTCTGTTGACCTTCCAGGTTGAATTGGGCTGGAAATTTGTTTCACTCTGTCATTTTGTGGGTTCTGTTGCTTTAGAATTTGTTTAGAGTAATTTTTTACAGGTATTCGGAGGGGTTTGGGAGAGAGCACAAGCAAGTCCCTGTTTTTACTCTGCCCATCTTGGCTCCATCCCCAAATCACCCTCATTCTTAAGGAGATTTCATTTACTCCCTCCCTCAATTCAAGCTACCATTCTTTATTTCCTCTTTTCTTTTAAGTCTAAACCCTACAAAAATCTATTTATATTCATTGCCTCATTTTCTGTCCTCCTTCTTACTAATCTGATTTCTAACCTCATCCCTCAACTGAAAATGCTCTTGTAACTTTGATTCATGTCTATGGGGTAGACTTATACAACTGGGCCCAAATACATAATAATTCTGCACCTAGAAGAGTAATTATGAAATAGCCCATGCTTATACACCCCAGTTAGAGAAAAAAAACTGTCTAAGAAACTGTGGGGCTGAGCTCCCATCCCTATGCTAAGAAAAGTCCCTCTTCTGTATGACTCCCCTTGTGCCTTCATGCCACAAATAATTGAACATAAAAACATGGTTGACCACAGGTATTTATGAGAAATACTATTAAATCCAGCAAATGTATCCTTCTTCTTCTTTTTTTTTTTTTTTTTGCTTTCTTGGAGGGCAATTGGGATTAAGTAACTTGCCCAAGGTCACATGGCTAGTTTGTGTGTGTGTGTGTGTGTGTGTGTGTGTGTGTGTGTGTGTGTAATGTTAAGTGTCTGAGGCCAAATCCGAACTCAGGTCCTTCTGACTCCGGGGCGGGCGATCTACTCACTGTACCACCTAGCCTCCCCCCAGCAAATGTATTCTTTAACAGAATAAATTTAAGGAACGTAAATGGAAATGGGTCTGGGCAGCAGAGTAGAGCCTACCCATTGTTGCTTCCCTCTTCACTATAACCCAGAGTCCATGCCTTCTCTTCTGTGATCTAGGTCTAATGTGTCAAACATGTAGGTTATGTTGTAGCTGTGGCACTTTCCAAACACTCCCAGTGTGCCTGAACCAGATAATAGTGTAATTGAGAAATATTAAAAATATGATAGAACATAGGTAATATTAATTTGTGGTTTTCTTAGTCAACATGCAGCTTGCAGGGATTGTTTAGTGGCTTTCTTTCTACTTGAGTTTGATACCACTGATGTAGGTTGTCTTCTAAATAGGAAAAAGGTGAAAAATCATTATATCCTCCATGATTGTTTCCCTGTTTTATGCCTTATTTTACATTAATAACTAGAAGGTCATTAAAAGGAATTATCTCATTATACACAGTCACAACAACTTTGTATAATGATCAATTATGAAAGACTTCGCTCTTCTCAGCAATATAATGATTCAGGACAATTCCAAAGGACTCATGATGGAAAATGCTATCCAGATCCAGAGAAAGAACTGATGGACTCTGAATGTAAATCAAAGTATACTATTTTCATTTTATTTTTTTCCTTTTGGTCTATTTCTTCTTTCACAACATGACTAATATGGAAATATGTTTTACATGATTGCACATCTATAACCCATATCAAGTTGCTTGCTATTATAGGAAAAGGGGAAGGGAAGGAGTAAGAAAAATTTGGAACTCAAAATTTTGTAAAAGTGAATGTTAAAAATTGTCATTATATGTAATTGGAAAAAATAAACTATTATTAAAAAAGGAAAAGAAAGGAGTTGTTTCTGTGGTTGCTTTTATCCTCAGTGGTGACTAATTGAAACCCATTGAGGTTGGAAATGGTTTGTGGAAATTTTTTCTATATGTTAGTCTAGTTTTTTGGATTCAGAAGTAGTTGAATTATGAGATTTAACGGATAATTATTAATTGATTATTGCCAATGAGGTGGGAAATCTCTAGTGGAAGAAGGAGGAAGAAGAGAAGTAAAGGAAGAAGGAAAAGGAAAGAAAGGGAGGAGATGAAGAGAAAGAAGAGGAAAAAGAAGACAAGGAAGAGGGAGAGGAAGAAGAGCAAGAAGAAGAAGAGGAAAAAGAAGACCAAAACCAGAAAGGCAAGACAGTTAATAAGTGGGAAGTGAAGGAAGCAGCTGCTTCCAATAACCCAAACAAAGGCACCAGTCTTAGCCTACCTTCTTGTAGTTGATAAAAGTATGAAGAATCTGAGCTTCTGGGCTCCTACTAGTCAGGTTAACTTATTGTACTGCAATGGTACCATTATGCTTATTGATAGAGAAGAGAGTAAGCTGAGAACAAGAATACCATGTATATAGAGTTTTTAGTTTTTACACAGCACTGTATATACATTTGTTCTTCACAAAAAATCTGTGAGATATTGCCATTATTACCCCCATTTTACATATTTGGAAACTGGGACAAAGATATTACGGACTTGTTCAGGGTCAAACAGCTAGTAAGTGTCAAGGGCAGAATTTGAACTCAGGTCTTCCTGATTTACTCCCCCACTATGACATCTTTTTGCCAAACTAGCCAGGTAAAATTTCTTTAAGGCAATGTAAGATAGCTCTGAGGAGTCTAATAGTTGGAATAGCCTTTTCTGCATCTATTTAGCATTCTCTTGTGTTGTATGTGTCCCCATGAAAGTCCTGTGTATTAGGCTGAACTGAAAACTGCCTGAGGTCTCAAATGTAGAAAACACTGAAAGACCTGGATGATGATTCAGCCACAGCTGTGTTTGGGAATTTTGTGTTAGAGTGTGGGACCTTTGCATTCAGAAACTGCAGGAGCTTGACAAATAGTCTAACAAGTGACCAGTGATTCACAAGGTGAACAAAATGAGCAGAATCAAGAGAACATTGTATATAGTAACAGCAATGTTGTTATAAGAACAACCTTGAGAGGGTAAGTCATTTTGTCTCTTACAAACACTCTAGTTAACTATAAAGGACATATGAAGAAAGACCCTGTTTGCATTCAGAGAAGGAAATAATAAATAGAAGTATGTATAGAATAATTTTACATATCTATACCTATTTGTGTCTACTGGTAGCTATCTCTAGGGAGGGGAAGGGCAGAAGGAAGAAAAACAGAGAAATTTACATGATAACCTTATTATATATTTAAAAGGAATAGCAAGTTGTACTTAATAGATTTGCAGTTTCATGTGCAATCATCTTTTTTTATTATACTTGTTATAGAAATGCTTGTTTTATTCCATAAATTAAAAAATAAAAATAAAATTAGAAATAAGTAGAGAGAGGAGCAGGAATACTACTTGTGAACTTGGATGTCTATATACCAATGTATAGACTATGGGTTAAAAAATATATATACTTTTTTTTTTCCAAGGGGTGAAGGCAAGGCAATTGGGGTTAAGTGACTTGTCCAAGGTCAGACAGCTACTAAGTGTCAAGTGTTTGAGGTCGTATTTGAACTCAGGTTCTCCTGACTCCAGGGTCAGTACTCTATTCATTGCATCACCTAGCTGCCCTATATACTTTTTAATGGGTAAATAAACCCTCTATTAGTTTTATGAACTTGAGATTTTAACATGCTTTAAAATAGCTATGACTTCATCAATATAGGTGCTGTCTCCTCCTGTGCAAATCACATCTCCATCCCTTGGTGATGGTTTCATGAGTTGCTGGGGTCAAATAAAAAGTAGAAATCACCTGATGGTCTAACTCTTGGGGATGAGCCTCTCCAAATTTAGTTAGGCTGATCTGGAGATTATAGGTACACAGGACCTCAGAAGCACTCCCAAGACTTTCCAGCCCAGTTGAGCCTCTTAGATCTTTTTCTCCAACAGGCTGGTTCCTTAAGACCTCAAAGTCATTTTTACGCCCCATGAACTTACCTCCAATCTCTGATCAGAATAGGACTTGAATTGGGAAAGATAACAGGAAAAAAAATATAACCTTTGGAATATCACAAAGAATGTGTGGTTTAATACTCACAATCAGAATGTGGCCATACAAGTACATATTTTGTTCAAATTTAGTTTTCGGGACGGGTAGGTGGCGCAGTGAATAGAGCACCGGCCCTGGACTCAGGAGGACCTGAATTCAAATCCAGCCTCAGACACTTCACCAAAAAAAACCCCCCACAAACTAGCCATGTGACCTTGGGCAAGTCACTTAACCCCAACTGCCCTCCAAAAAGCAAAAAAAAAAAATTAGTTTTCAATTGAATGACTATTAAGTGCCTAGTATGGTCAGAGCTGGGCAGCTAGGTGGTGTAGTGAATAGAGTCCTGGAATTGGAGTCAGAAAGATTCATTTCTGTTCAAATCTGGTCTCAGACACTTACTAGTTGTGTGACCCTGGGTGAGTCACTTAACCCTGTTTGTCTTAGTTTCTTCATCTGTAAAATAAGCTGGAGAAGGGAATGACAAACCACTCTAGTATCTTTGTCAAGAAAACCCCAAAATGGGGGTCATGACTAAAACAACTGAACAATAATGGTCAGAGCATTGTTGTTGTTATTTGTTTGTTTCAGTCATGTCCTACTCATTGTGACTCCATGTGGGGTTTTCTTGGTGGAGATACTGGACTGGTTTGCCATTTCTCCAGCTCATTTTATGGTTGGGGAAACTGAAGCAAACAGGGTTAAGTGACTTGCCCAGGGTCACACAACTAGTAAGTATCTGAGGCCAGATTTGATCTCAGGAAGAGGAGTCTTCCTGATTCCAGGCCCAGCACTCTGTCCACTGCACCGCCTAATGCCACATACAAGACAGATACGATATAAATGGGAGGTAACCTGAGAGGGAAAACAATAGATATGATATAAATGGGAGGTAACCTGAGAGGGAAAACAATAGCTTTTTTTCAGTAGGGTGGGAAAGAGGACTAGGAAAGGGCCTCTTGAAGAAGGTGGGATTTGAACTGTCTTGAAGGAAGCCAGGAAAATCAGGAGGTGGAGGTAGGGAGAGAGACTATTACAGGAATGTCAAATGCCAGTATAAAAAAAATAGAGTCAGGAGATGGGGTGTAAAGGGTAGGGAGGCCAGTGTGTTGGGTGATAAGAGTGCCAGAAAGGGGTAAGGTATAAGACGACAGGAAAGCCTAGAGGAAGCTTTTATTAGGTGCCAGGAATGGTGCTAAATGCTGGGGAAAATCATTCCCTGCCCTCAAAGAACTTGTATTCTCACGAAGGGCTGGGTTGTAAGCTAAAACAAAATTTAATACTTTATTTCTTATTCGATCTAGGATTTAATATTTATTCCTGGAAGCAACAGGATACTGCTAGATTTTTTTGAGTGGGAGGTGGGGGTGGGAGTGACATAGTGAGACCTGAGTTTTAGGAAGATGAATGGAGAGAGACCAACAGGCTATTACAATAATAAGGTGATGAGGGTCTATAGTAGGTGAAGGCAGTATAACTGGAGGGGGACAATATATCGAGAGATGACATGAAAGTAGAAACAAAAAAGATCTGGCAAGAGAATTGATATTCAAGAAGAGCCAAGTGAGGAGTGGGGGATGACCCCCTCTGGGTCTCAGTTTCCCCATTTGTAAAATGAGAGGGTTCAGTTCTAAGGTCACTTCTAGCTCTATATCCTATGATTCAAACCTAGATTGAAGGTCCAAGTTTACAGTAAGTTAAAAAGGCTTGATAGATGTGATTATATGACCTGAGAGCCCAAAAGGAAATATGATTCAAGAGGACAAGCTCTCAAAAGTGACATTTTAACAATCTAATCACAAAGTATTCCACCAAAGAGGGAAAAAGGGTACAGCTAACTAAAGATGAGGTTGTGCAAGGAACTCTTCAATGAATTAAGAACTATAAAGGATATATACAAAAGATGGGAGATCATAGCATAGGAACAAAGATTTCAAAAGAATGGCTCTGATCTTAATGAAGCACATGGGCCAAAAGCCAGAATAAGCTTCAGTTTGTGGGGCCAAAGATGCTTAACAACAATGAAAGGGGCTATTTTGGATATGTTAAAAGGAAGAAGAACAAGGAAGGGATAGGCCCACTGCTCAGAATAGATGCTACAGTGTTGACAGATGAGAGAAAGAAAGCAAAATGACTTCCTCTTGCAGTTTTTTTTTCCTTCTTTCAAGAAAAAATGATCTTTGGACTAGAAAGGAAAGAACAAACATGCTTGAGGGGGATTGGACTGGAAGATAGTGAAATAACACCAACCAGTCCTAAAAGAATTTAAGACTCCAGGATCAGATAAATTAATCCCAGGGCATTAAGAACTTGCAACTGAGATCAATGAACCTATTCTTGAGGAAAGATGGAGAAGTACCTGGAAACTGGAGACTGACAAAGGTTTTCCCTGTTTTGAAGGGAGGGGGGATAAGCATTTATATAGCACCTACTACTTGCCAGGCAGAGTGCTAAGTACCTTACAAATATGATCTCATTTGATCTTAACAACCCTAGGAGGTAGATACTATTATTATCAACCCTATTTTCTTTTTTTTTTTTTTTGGGAAGGAGGAAGCCAGGGCAATTGGGGTTAAGTGACTTGCCCAAGGTCACCTGGCTAGTAAGTGGTAAGTACCTGAGGCTGGATTTGAACTCAGGTCCTCCTGATTCCAGGGCCAGTGCTCTATTCACTGTGCCACTTAGCTGCCCCAATCATCCCTATTTTCTAGTTGAGGAAACTCAGAAAAACAGAGGGAAAGTGACTTACCTAGTTAATAAGAATGTGAGGTCACATTTGAACTCAGGTTTTCCTTCAGGCTCAGCACTTTATCCACTGTACCACTTAACTTACCTTTGAAAAGGGGAGACAGGTGGATTTCAAAAGGAAGAGACCATGAAGCTTGAAGTCAATCCACAGAAAAATTCTAGAACAAATTACCAATGTGATGATTTGTGAATACTTTTAAAAGGCAATGAAGATTATCAGGAGCCAGAATGAAATCTATTAGGAAGAAATCACACCAGACTAAAGTAATATTCTTTTTGATGGTGTTACTGGACTGGGTGATCAAGAAAATGTTATATAGAAGATTTTCATTCCAAGAAGGCATTTGACAAAGTTGTTTGTAGTATCCTGGTAAACAAGACAGGAATGTGTGAGCTTGATGCTAGTTCAGCTAGGCAAATTCAGAACTGTTTAAAATAGCAGCCACAAAATATGCTAATTAATCTGTGTCAACTTAAAAGGTCTCTAGTGACTGGCCACAAGGTTCTATTTTTAGATATGTTTTGTTCACTGTATTCATCAATGACCTGGATGAAGACTTAGACGGTATACCATCAAATTTTCAAATGACAGAGAGTTAGAAAGGATAGAAACGTAAATTACAGAATCAGGATCCATAAAATTCTGAAAATTGAGAATGAAAGAACAAATCTAACAAGATGAAAACTTTTTACATTTTCTTTTTTTATATATGAACATGTCAACCATGAACAAACATGAACATTTCCACATACAATGAAGAACAGAAAAAAGGGTTGCATAAGAAACTAAGAACTTCCATTGTGAAGTTTTAAAAAATGTATATTAGATTTAACATACTAGTACCAATACAACCCTGCTTACCTGTGTCTTTTGAAATTCCTTCTACTCTCTTTTCAAAAAATTAACTTATTTATTTTTAGTTTTCAACATTCACTTCCATAAGTTTTTAATTTTCTCTTCTCCCCTAAAATGCTGTGCAATCTTATATGGGCTCTTGTAATGTAATGCCAAGGAAAGGCAACTTCCCAAGGTTCAGAATACCAGCGTAGGTGCTCTCCACTTTATTCAGTAACAAACCAAGAACAGAGAAGATCAAAACATGACATCATTCCAAATACAGCATTTACTAAGCTGATTAAATAATCTCCAAGTACTACCCCACCCCAGGACCTTCCAATCATTCAATCAATTACAAAGTCTCTGTTCTAAATACTTCTCCACCCCTAGGCTATACCTTAATTAAGTCCACCACAAAGCCCCTCTTCTCAAATGGAGATTAGTTTCCAAACATAAGGTCAAAAGTTCCCCACCCCTGGATCACAATTGAATCTACCCCAGTTACATCAAGTTTAAACACAGCACTTAATACCCAAATGGAGGTCTTTTCTTCATCTTGACAAGAGGCAAGTTCTCAGCAATCTTAGTTCCTGGGGAGACAAGGCTTAGCAAAGCCACAAGATACATTGCCAGTCCCTTCATGAATTTATCCTCTGTCTGTAGAACAGTCCTAGAACTCCTGAACACATTAGCAAAGCCCTCTCCCAGGATTTCTGTAAACATACAACAAGAAAATCCTTCTTCAGGGCTTCTGAACCAACAGAAAGGCTCCCAGACCCCTGCAACAACAGCACTGTCCTTCACCAGTGGACAGTATTCACTCTGTCTGCAGGACAGTCTCCAGACCCCTGCAACAACAGCACTGTCCCTCACCAGTGGACAGTATTCACTCTCTGTCTGCAGGACAGTCTCAGGGCTTCTTAACCAAATGCCAGGTTCCAGGACTTCTTCAACAGGACAGTCTTTCACCAGTGGACAAATCTGGCAAAACAACATCAAAACAGACAGACAAAGTACCAGCAAAACATCCATGTCTCCTCAGTCCTTGGCAGCTCAGGGGGCAGGTCTCAAAAGTCCAGGGCAATTCAAAGCGGCCACCAGCAATTCTCTTAGTCTCTCTCTCTCCACGAGGTGCTGCTTCCAAAAAGATCTTCCACCTCTCTCTAGTGTCTCTCCAAATCTCCCTCACCAGCTCCTCCCAGTTGAGGACTTTCTTTTCACATCAACAAGCCCATCCCACAGGTGGGATTAACAAACTCTGGGTTTTAACACAAACAATTTGAAAACCAAGCCAATACAGGGGAATCTTTAATTGCCATTACTATCACAGCTCTACATTTACATTCTTATTAAACAAGTTGTTACATTAGTCATGTTGTATAGAAGAATTAGAACCAATGAGAGGAACCATGAGAATGAAAAAACAAAACAACAAAAAAGGGAGCAAATAGTATGCTTTAATCTGCACCCAGACTCCATATTTCTTTCTCTGGATGTGGATGGCATTTTCCATTATGAGTCATTTGGAGTTGTTTTAGGTCCTTGCATTGTTGAGAAGAGCTATGTCCATCAATGTTAGTCATTACACAATGCAATTGTTACCTTCTACTCTCTTTTGTGTATTGTTTTGTTTTTTGTTTTTTTGTCTTTTTGGAGGGGGGAAGGCTGGACAATTAGGGTTAAGTGACTTGCCCAAGGTCACACAGCTACTAAGTGTTAAGTGTCTGAGGCTGGATTTGAACTCAGGTCCTCCTGACTCCAGGGCTGGTGCTCTATTCACTGAGCCACCTAGCGGACCCTTTGTGTATTTTTTAGGTCTCATTTTCATTTTTTCTTTCCTTTCTAAAAATCTCTACAAGACAATATTTAAGAGCCATAGAGACTCTGGAGTCCAAATGCCTGAATGCAGATCAAAGCATATTATTTGATCTTTTTTTTACTTTTGTTGTTTTGCTTTGTTTCTTCCTTCTTACTGTTCCTCTCATTGGTTCTAATGCTTCTTTACAAAATGATTAACATAAAAATATGTTTAATATGGGAAAGAAGAAAAAAGTGAAGTTGGTAACATACTTATAGTTTATTACATTCGTGTACTATTGTTTTGGGGAAAAAAATAACCATAGCAGTAAAACTATAAGGGTAGTTTCAAAAAATCAACTGCATAAGTACAGAATATAGGACAATAGGATATGGTGATAATTGATGTGAAAAAAACCTCAAGCCTATGGAAGCCAACAAAGGCTCCTTCCAAATCTAATACATTAATGTAAGTAGAGCATCCAGAACAAGGGATGTAACGTTCCCATTGTCCCAAGTCATTGTTAGGTTCCATCTGAAAACAAAAATGTTTTCATTTTTGAAAAAGGCATCTAGGTGGCTCAGTGGATGGAGTGCTAGTCTTGGAGTCAGGAGTACCTGAGTTTGAATCTGGCCTCAGACAATTTTGTTGTTGTTCAGTCATGTCCTATTCTTCGTGACCCCATTTGATGTTTTCTTTTTTTTTTTTGCCACTTAGTAGTATTTTATCCTTTTCAATTACATGTAGAGATAGTTTTCTACATTCATTTTGTAATATTTTGAGTTTCAGGGTATTCAGTAGGCTTGCTATCTTTGGGTGGGGGTAGGGGAAAGATGGGGAGAAAATTTGTAACTCAAAATCTTGTGGAAGTGAATGTTGAAAAATAAAAATAAATAAATAAAAGATTTTTAAAAAGATTTTGAGTTCCAGATTTTTCTTCCTCCCTCTCCTCTCCCTAAGACAAGCAATCTGATATAGGTTATATGTGTACAACCATTTTAAACATATTTCCACATTAGTCATACTATAAAAGAGAATCAGGACAAAACCATGAGAAATAAAAAACAAACTAAAAAATGGGAAAATAGTACGCTTCAATCTTCATTCAGAGTCCCTCAGTTCTTTCTCTAGATGTGAATTGTAATTCCATCATGAGTCCTTTGTAATTGTCTTGGATCATTGTATTGTTGAGAAGAGTTAAGTCTATCATAGTTGATCATTGCATAATGTTGCTATTACTGTGTACAATGTTCTCCTGGTTCTGCTCACTTCACTCAGCATCAGTTCATCTAAGTCTTTCTAGGTTTTTATGAAATCATCCTGTTCATCATTTCTTATAGGACAATAGTATTCCATTACATTCATATACCACAACTTGTTCAGTCATACCCCAATTAATGAGCATCCCTCCATTTCTGAACTGCTATAAATAGTTTTGTACATGTGGGTCCTTTCCTCTGTTTATGATCTCTTTGGGATACAGACCTAGGGTTGGCATGCTGGATCAAAGGGTATGCACAGTTTTGTAGCTCTTTGAGTATAGTTCTAGCATTTCAGATTTTCTTGGCAGAGATACTGAAGTAGTCTGCCATCTTTTTCTCCAGCTCATTTTACAGATGACAAAACTGAGGCAAACAGGGTTAAATGAATTTTCCAAGGTCACACAGCTATTAAGTGTCTGAGGCCAGATGTGAACTCACAAATATGAGTCTTCCTGAGTCCAGGCCCAGCAGTCTATTCACTGTGCCATTTAGCTGCCTGAAGCCTCAGAGAATTACTAGCTATGTGATCCTGGTCAAATCACTTGTCAGTTCCAAGTTATTCCCCTACCTCCATCACTAATAACCCCTACTCCTTTGAGGTCCATGCTATTCATATCTACCATTTAATCAGAACCCAGGTAGTTGCTGTCTACAGATCCCTAAGGCACTCTCCAATCCTTAACTGGTTCAATACGTGACTCTCAATTTTTCTCTCCTTCCCAACTCCGGCCTTCACACTAAGGGACTTAAATATGCATATTGACTCTCCCTGAAATGCCCTAATGACTCACTTCTTGAATAGTACTTCCCATGATCTGTTCTTCCATACCACCTCAAACACACACACAAGGATAGTCACATCCTTGATCTTGCTATCACCCACAGACTCACCACCTCCACATTCAAGAATTCTTAAATCCCCTTATCTGATCATAATCTATGGGCTTTCCATTTCTCTGCCTTCTCTTATCAAACTCTACTCTTCATCCACACTTTGACTTCCCATCCCTTGGTTCTCTCCCAAGCTAGCTCCCCTGCACTACCCACTTTCTCTTATTTTCCCCATTTTGACCCCTTGGTGAACTCTACTCCATCTTTTTCTCTTGAGGGTCCTTTTATTACATTGTCAATTGTGCTCTGCCAAGCTTTGTATGACTCTTATCATCCATCACCTTCACTCCTACATAAGTACTGCTGAAAGAAGGTGGAGAAAGCATTCAACTATTCTGACTTGTTTCACTACAATTTTATGTTGCACAATCTCAACTGGGCATTCACTGCTACTAGGCAATCCCACTGTACCTCCTTTCTCAACTCACTATCCCACTCTCCATAACAGCTATTCCAAACCTTCTTATCCTTCCTCAAACCTTCCATGGCTTCCTTCCCACCCCACCCCCCATTCTCTCAAGCTAAGCATCTTGCCTTATATTTTACAGAAAAAAAAACCTGAGCTCATTCACCATGAGTTCCTTCTTCTTTATCTCATATTACTCAGATGTCTTTTGCCACTCTCTCCTCCTTCACATCTGTCTCACATGAAGAGGTGGCTTTATTGCTCACCACCCCTCCACCTGCACCAGACATCCCATTCCATCCTGTCTCCTCCAGTGGATTGCCTCCTCTGTCATCCCTACTCTATTACTTATCTGCAATCTTACAGGCATCTTCCCTTCTGCCTAAAAACACATCCATGTCTCTTACCTCCTCAAAAAATCCTCATTTGGTCCTTTCATCCCTATATTTGGTCCTTTGTAGAGGAACTCCTTGAAAAGGCTGGCTGTAATAGGTGTCTCCACTTTCTCTCCAGTTACTCTCTTCTTAACCCCTTACAATAAATATGGCACCTGCCCTCATTCCAGTGAAACTTCTCTCTCTCTAAAGTTACCAGCATTCTCATAGTTGCCAAATCTAATGACCTTTTCCCAAACCACATTCTCCTTGACCTCTCTGAAGCCTTTCACACTGCTGACCTTCACTCTCTTTTTCTCCAGGGCTTTGGGACACCACTTTCTCCTGTTTTTCTTCCTGCCTTTTGGACCACTCCTCAGTCCCTTTTTCTGGATCCTCATTTAGGTCATGTCTTCTAAACACAGGTGTTCCCCTGAGCCATCTTCCTATCTCCTTCTTCACTCATCTTATGAACTCCCAGGGATTTAATTACCATCTCTGTGCAGATGATTCTCAGATCTGCCTATCTTGTCCTAACCTCTCTGCTGGCCTCTAATCTTGCAAATGTCTTTAAAAGATCTTGAACTTAGGGCGACCAGGTAGCACAGCGAGTAAGAGCACTGGCTCCAGTGTTGAGAAGACCTGGAGATCGAATCCCGGGCTCAGACACTTAGCACCCACCCAGAAACACCTGGCCGTGTAACCTTGAGCAAGTTACTTAACCCCAATTGCTTAGGGGCAGCCAGGTGGCTCAGCGAGTAAGAGCGCTGGCTCCAGTATCGGGATGACCTGGAGATCAAATCTGGGCTTAGATACTCAGCACCACACCCAGAAATAACTGGCCGTGTAACCTTGAGCAAGTTACTTAACCCTGATTGCTTTAAAAAAATTAAAAAAAAAAAAAGATCTTGAACTGAATATCTAGTAGACATCTTAAACTTAACATGCACAAATTGAACTCATTATCTTTTCCCCAACTTCCCCCCCACAGCTTCCCTACTACTATAGAGAGCAACATCATCCTCTCAGTCTCTCAGGCTCACAACCTAGGAGTCACCCTGGATTTCCTCACTATCTCTCACGGCCCTCACGCCGCCGCCCCCCACCCCCTCCATATCCAAACTGTTGCCAAGGCCTGTGAATTTCACCTTTGCACCACCTCTCAAATAAGCCCCCTTCTCTTCTTTGACACTACCACCCTTCTAGTGCAGGCCCTTACCCCTTCATGCCTTGATTATTGCAGGAGACTGCTGGTGTGTCTGCCTGCCTCAAGTTCCTTCTATCCCAATTTTTCCATCTCTCTCTCTCTCTCTCTCTCTCTCTCTCTCTCTCTCTCTCTCTCTCTCTCCCTCTCTCTCTCATACACACCTTCCACATAATCAATAAACTCCAATGGTTCCCTATCACCTCCAGGATCAAATACAAAACCCTTTATTTAAAGTTGAAAGCCTTCATAAGCTATGCCTCCCCCTCCCACTTTCTAGTTTTCTTGCACCGTTTTCCCCATCACATACTATTCAATACAGTAATATTGGTCTCCTAAATAGATACTCTATCTCTCAGCCTTGGGAATTTTCTCTGGCTATCCCCCATTCCTGGAATGCTCTCCCTCCTTATCTCCTCCTATGGGCTTCCCTGCCTTCCTTCAATGTCTAACTAAAATCCCATCTTCTACATGAAACCATTCAATTCTAGTACCTTTCCTCCTAATTACTTTCTATTTTTCTTGCATGTAGTTTGCTTTTACATGTCATTTGCTTGTTGTTTCCACCATTAGACTAGGAGGTCCTTGGGTGGAAGGATTGTCTTTTGACTCTCTGTATCTCTAGTGTTTAGCACAGGAATTGGCACATAATAGATGATTAATAAATGTTTATTTACTGACTGACTTTGTCTCAGTTTTTCCTCATCTATACAATGTGGATAATAACTTACTTTATAATATATATATAATATAATATAATAAAGATTATTACTTTACGGGGATGTTATGATGATTAACTGAGATAACATGTGTATAGCATTTTATAAACCTTAAAATGCTGCATAAATGCTAGCTAGTATTATTAGCTAATATTATTTTGGGGTACCACCATTTGTTAGGGACAACAAATGTTTAGAGAAGAATAATCAGGATGGTTATAGGTCTAGAAACTATTTTATATGAGAAATTGTTAAAGAAATAGAGAATGTTTAGCCTGGAGAAGACTTGGCAGACCCTGATCATTCTTCAATTGTCTTCCACTGTCATGTGAAAGAGGGAATGTAATTATTCTATATACCTCCTGAGGCTAGAACTAGGATCAGTGGGTGAAAGCTGAGTGAAATAGATTTCATCTCAATATAAGGAAGAGCTTTGTAACTGAGATCTCCAAAAATGGAATGAATTACTTTATGCATTAGTGACCTTCCCATCAGTGGAAATGTTCAAACAGAGGCTGAATGACAACTTGTCAGAGACTTTTCAAAACAGATTCCTGTATCAGGATGGGAAGGTGATGTAACTGACCTCTAAAGTCCCTTCTACCTCTGAGATTTTATAAGGTATGGGTCTCAAAAACAATTGAAGAGGGGCGGCTAGGTGGCACAGTGAATAGACCACTGGCCCTGAAGTCAGGAGGACCTGAGTTCAAATCCGGCCTCAGACACAACACAAAAACTAGCCATGTGACCTTGGGCAAGTCACTTGACCCCAAAGGCCCTCCAAAAAAAAAATTGAAGAAACTGGCTGCTTTTCCTTCTGTAGCCCCAGCAGACCAGTGTTGTGTGTTTCCATGGCATCTTTAAGAATAAAGAAAAATGCTAATGTCAGCTTCAGTTTCCCATCTCAATTGCCCAAGTCTTCATGTATTTGGCCTGCAAGAAAGAAATGTTTTATACTCAGAAGTATATGGGAAAGTATAGGTAAGTTGAATACCCTGGGAGGCAGTTCTGGCTGACTGCCTCCTAGGCTTGAAGTTCAACAGAGAGTAGAATCATAGGCTTTAGAATTAAAAGAATCATAGGCTTTAGAATTAAAAGAAGGGACCTTGGTGTCCATCTCTGATTCCCAGGCTCTTCGAATTATTCCATGCTAATTGCTACGTTCACTTGTAGAGCAGAAAAGGAAGTGAGCCAATGCTTCCCATCCCCCCCCCCCCCCCCCCCCCCCCCCCCCCTTTTGAGACTGAGTGATTGTAGGAAGAGAAGAAAACAATGGAAAACTGGAGCCATTCCCACTTGTTGCTGAGAGGGGATTTTGGTCGGATGTTAGGTTTACCTGGAATGCCCCTGTTGCTATTTTGGGTAGGCAAGCATCCTATGGAAACAATGAGGTGAAAAAGAAAACAGCTAAAGCAAACTCTGCAGCCTGATTTCTGCCAAACCAGTGCTGGTCAGCCTGAGGATCCCATTTCAATCTGATAGTAGAGAGCTTGCCCCTAAGCATTCTAGCAGCCACAATCTGAATGGGGTCCATCTTTGTAAAATCTTTACATACATCATTTTGCTCATATTTACTTAGGTGTTTGGAGGGGCTAAGGAGTTTCATCTTCATCTTACAAGCAAGCTCAGAAAAAGGCCATATCATCTCTAACATTTCCAAAATAAGTTATTGGAAGATATGAGGACGAATCCTGGTTCTTTTCTGTCATCCCTAACCAATGCCCCAGACTATATATACCACTTCTCCTTTTATGTGGCTGTAGCCCTTGTTTTGTCATGGATTTTTTTTTTCTTGTAGAGTTGTTATCATGGAGAATTGGTGGACTAGAAATGTTTGACAGTGGGCAGATTACCCAAAGATCCCCGAGTTCTTATGTCTTTTAACCTTGAAGGGACTTCCACAGAGGAGCTTGGGAAGCTAAGTAGACAGACTAGAAAAAGAGAGATGGTGGCAGCATCTATGTTATACAGAGAACCTCCCTACTTGCCAAGATGCACAGGAGAAAAGGAGCAGAGAATAGTGAAAACGAGGAGGCTGGGTGCCAGACCTGAGCAACTGGCCAGGTATGAGCCATGATGAGGCAGGGCCAAGATGGGGATTGTGTGTGAAAATAAGGAAAAGTGTATGGAGCCAACAGATCATGGGGCTGGTGAGATGCACAAAATTGAACCACATACCCTTCCTTTTCTCCTCGGTCCCTGGAGCAGAGAAGCCATCCTCCATTTTCTGATCTGGCAAAACCTGTTTTCTTCCTGACCTAGTGGGGATAAAGGTGCTTGGGGGACAAAAACTTTTTGTCCCACTTCGACAGCTGACAAAGCAGTTGAATTCTGGAAGTTTTATTACTTTGTTGCTTATTCACATTTCTGTTAATTGAAGCTATTATTGAAAAAACTAGATGTCCATCTCATAAGTTATCTCACTGTTCATCTTACTATAAATATGGAAAGCAGTATTGAGAGAGAAGAAACCAAAATCTAACAGGAATTTTTTTCCCCATGGTACAGGCCAGGTGGGGGAGTGGAGCTGATGTGAGAAAGTGAATTTACTATCGATATCAATTTTTCAGAGTGTATACATATATATGTATGTTATCCATACATAGGTATACTGTGTATTTATAAACATCTGTACATACACGTGAATTGCTTATATATGTTTATATGTAAACATATGTGTTTACATGTGTAGGAGCTTTAGGTTTACACATAAACCTTAAGTTTATATTTATATCATATGTAGTATGTATGTGTACCTGTATTATCTATATGTGCACACATAAACAGCATGTGTGTGTTTACATATATGTATTGTGCTACATAAACTCAAAACTGTACTGACTTTTGATGTTCCTTGTTTACAGATTATATCCCTGCATCCTTCCTTTAGAACTCAGAATTAGATAAATAAGGGGAATGAGCCTATGAGCAACACAGTGTAAGGGTTGGTACAGTTTTTGCTTCAGGGCATCTTAAGAAGTAGTCAGGCTTGCTTTCTTCATCAGAAAACTGCCTGTTCATTTCCTTTGACCATCTATCAATTGGGGAATGACTCATATTCTTATGGATTTGACAAAGTTCTTTATATATTTGAGATATGAGACTTTTATCTGAGAAACTGTCTATAAAAATCCCCCACCCCCCCAATTTTCTGCTTTCCTTCTGATCTTGGCTACATTTGTTTTATTTACATAAGAACTTTTTAGTTTTATGTATTTGAAATTATCCATTTTATACTCCACTTTCTTCTCTAGTTCTTATTTATTCATAAATTGTTCTATTTATCAATGTCTTGTAAGTAATATATTCCATAGTCTTCAAAATTTTGTGTAATATCTCTTTTTATGTCTAGGTCATGTGGTGTCAGCTATGTGAGGTTTTGAGGACCCTTGATACCCATTTCCTAGAAAGCTACTATTTCTCATGGGCCCTCTTCCTCTTAAGATACACACCCCCATAGATCCTTGGAAATAATTTCAAGGAAGATGCAGTGACATCCTAATGAAAGTCTGATATGTCCAAAAACTTGTGATTTATTATATTAATCTTCTAGAGGTCAGTTTCTCTGAGTAACAAAGGATATTTTTACTAGCATTTGTCATTCATTACTTTCTATTGAAGTCCTATCCTGACCGTGGCTGGTGATGATTACTATGAGTTTTCCAAGGCTACATTTCCACATTTCTGTGACTTCTGGTAGGTCCTGCCAAGCTAAGGCTCTTGAAGGACTGCATAGCCTGAGGATCTGCCTATCTAAATTTGGAGAGGATCCTTCCAAGAAAGGTTGGCCACTAGTTGATGATTTTTTTATGACTTCCCCTCTTCCCCATCCCTCAGGGGTGGTGGGATTGGGGGAAGAGGTGAGGGCCTTAATATGTAGCCATTTAAGAAGAACTCACATTGATGAAATCACAGATACTTGAAATATTGACATCCATAATTGAACATTGAAGTCCCCAAAGGAAAAGACATTTATAAATAATACTGACTTTGATTCTTCCCTTCCCAGGGCACTAAAAAAAAAAAAAATTCTGTCCTTTCCCTCAGTGGGAAATATTTGAAATATTTCCACCTTGAAATATTTGTGGATCTGAGTGTGTGCCTGGTCAAATAGAACAGGAGCAATTAGTAGATGTGGGGGTTATATATGGTAATGTTTATACTGTGAAAATTATTTGGCAGATCACCAATGTGATAATCCTTTCAGTAAAAATCCTGATGAGTGAATATGGGAGTAAAGGAGAGAGGAAAAAAATGAAAAGAGAAAAGGAAGCATTTAGAAAAATGGCAAAATCAGAAAGCCAGGGTTGCAAAAAAAAAATCTATTTTGGAGCTATTGGGGAGAAAAAGAAACAGCATTAGTTGATAAAAGTTTTAATAACAACAATGTCAACAATACTTACTTTTTATATAGCACTTTAAAGTTGGTAAAGAACTTTACATGCATTTTCTCATTTGATTCTCACAACAACCCTGGGAAGTAGGTGCTACAGGTATTCTAATCCTATACACATCTGAGTCACAAGGTCATGAGAGAGGCAAACCAGCTGCTATCTGAGGCCTGAGATGGGGAGAAGGATTAGTGATGTGTGTAGGAATCAGGCAGTGTTCCTATGGGACCAGAGAATCATAGACTTAGCCAAGCAACCAATAAACCCTTATTATTAGCATACTAGATGCCAGGTACAGTAGTAGGTTCTGGAAACTCGAAGATAAAAATGACACAGTCCCTGCTCACAAGGAGCTAATAGTCTATTAGGGAAGATAACTTGTATAAAGGTACATATATATTTATGCATGTATGTATGTATATACACACAATTATATATGCACATATTCATATATATGTACACAGTTATATACACAGACAATTATATATACAAATATACATAATTATATATGCAACACAATTATATAGAGACACACAATTATACATGTGAGTATATATGTATATTTATGGGTATGTATAGCTATATATGTGTATAAGTCTGTGTATACACACATATACACATTACCTTGTGTGGCATGTGTATGTGTGTGTGTGGTTATCTATGTGATATATATTGGAGTATATGTATATGTGTATGCATATATGTATGCATACATGCAATTCTATATGTGTGTATATGTGTATATCTATGTGTGTATATATGTATATAAGTATATACACAAACATAGACGTTACCTTGTGTGGCATATGTGTGTGTGATTATATATGTGATATATATATATAGGCTACATATATGTATATACAGAGACACATAGTAATTGGAGGGGAGAAGAAGGAGGGCACTAACAGTTGTAGGAATAAAATTCCCCTTCACATAGAAGGTGGTATTGGAGTTGAGTTTTAAGAGAAACTGTGAATTCCAAGAAGTGGATTGTAGAGGGAGTACCTTCCAGACTTTGGGGACAAGCAGTCCAAAGGCACACAGAGTACATAAAGTATCATTCATGAGGAAAAAGTAAGCTGACGAATAGCTACGCGGCTCCTCCCCTGACAGAAAGTGGTGGATTCAAGATGAAGAGTGAGGCGTGTATTTTTGGACACGGACAAGGTGGGAATTTGTTTTGCTCGACTAGGCATGTTTGTTACAGGAATTTTGTTTTTGTTTTTCTTTTAAATTGAGGATGTGAGGGAGGGAGAAAGAAAAATACTCAATTGAAAAATCAAATAAAATGAAAAAAAGTAAATAGGTCAGTTTGACTAGCCCATAGTTTGTGTGTGAAAAGAGGTAATGTGGAATAAGGCTAGAAAGGAAGGCTTTGGTCAGGTGATGATAGGCTTTAAATGCCGTACTGAGGAGTTTATATTTGATCCGAGAGGTTATTGGCTGTTTATTTGGGTTGTTATTTTTTTGGAGTAAGGGAGTGACACGGTCAGACCTGTATTTCAGGAAAATCTGAACTTAAAAAGATCTTAGACCTCATTTTGTTTCATGTCCTTATTTTTCAGATAGGAACACTGAGTCTCAAAAGAAGCACAGTCACTTACTAAAGGTCACACATCTAGTAAACGTCAGTGATGGAATTTGATGAAATAAATAAATAAACAAATAGATAAATATAAAAATGTGTGTGTTTATGTATACACACATACACACATACATACACATATACATAAAATCTCTTCTTTAAGTCCATCACTCTAGCTACTGTACCATTTGGGGAGAAGAGAAAGAAGGATAAGCTGGTTGAATTTGTGGGTCGCAGGGGACAATCAATAGAATCTTTGCTGCAGAAGGAGCCTGCAGACTCCCAGATTTCCATCAGTGGCACCACCACTCACAACCCCCTATGTATAAAAGCTTGGTCTTTTTTATATTTCTCCCATCTCAACTCCAAATCTGAGCATTTATTAAGCACCAACTTCATACAAGGCACTGTGCCAGACATTTTACAAAAAAAGACAAAAAATGAAACAGTCCAAGACCTCAGGGATACTCTATAGAGGGAGAGCAATGGATACAACATGTACACATATAAGTGTATGCCAAAGAAAACCTAAGTATTATTATTATTATTTTGTGGGGAGGCAGGGGCAGCTAGGAAAGGGGATGAAGAAATGCCTCATATTAGGGATAGCAAGTGAGATGAGCTTTGAAAGAAACTAAGGATTCAGAAAAAAAGTGACTGAATTTGATTTCAAAGACCTAGATTCAAATCCTGACTCTGCCACTTGCTACCTGTGTGTTTCTGGGCAAGTATATAGGCCTCAGTTTGCCCAATTATAAAATGAAAGGATGGACCAGATGATCTTGAAGGTCCCTTGGCTCTAAATCAATGATCTCTTGGGTAGTGGCAATAAAGGTAAAGGTAGAAGTGCAGAGGGAGTGTGTTTTAGGTATACGGGGTAGGGGCTCCTATGTAAAGGCACACAGGTGATATTTGGAGTGTCACATGTGAGGAACAGCAAGAAAGCCAGTTTGGAAAGAGTGGAGAGAGGAAATCCGAGAGAAGTCGTGAAAGAAGAACTGACCAGATTTGGCAGCTGATCAGAAGGAAAATGAGGAGTTTGGGGTGACTGACTCCGTTTGTGCTCTCAACAAAGACAACGTTCAGAAGAGGAATGGGGTTAGGGGGAAAGATGATTTCTGTTGTGGATGTGTTGTATCTAGACCTGCTGTTTCTCCTTTCTCCTTCACCATCTCTGTCCTTCATTTGCAAAAGGGCCATTTTATGTCGGAATTGCCCATCATTCTCTGATTTTAGAAGTGAGCTAGAGTCTAGCCTGAAGTCACAACAGGTGACTAGCTGCCTAAAAGATATAAAGCAGTATGCAGGGACAGCCTCATGCCGGAGGAGGACCCACTTTGGGTATCCAGGGGTTGTCAAGTCCTCTTTTCAAATTTCTACTGATTAAGACAGAACACATTGAGAGGTACTGTGGCATAGTGGAGAGAGAGAGCACTGGACCTTGCTGGTGTCCTTACAGTAGTAATACTTTCTCCTTTCAGATTACTTTACATCTCCTCTATACATGTCTTTTCTGTACCTAGGCATTTGCATGCTTTCTCCCCTATTACAATGTATGCTTCTTGAGGACAGCAACTGTTTTTAGACTTTCTTCATATCTCCAGCACATAGTAAAATGCTATTATTAAGTGCTTGTTGACTATCTGGGTTCAAATGCCACTTCATAAATTAGCCATGTGACCTGGACAAACTTAACCACTTTGTGCCTCAGTTTTCTCATCTGTAAAACAAGGGGATTGCACTTAACCTCTGAGGCCCTTTCTAGTTCTAAATCCATGATCCAATGATATTCATTTTCTAACCTGGGACCTCCTGCCATGGTGGGGAGAAGGGAACATACTGAGTCAGTTGTACAGGAAGAAGATGAACTAAGGTGTGAAACAGGATATTGGGATGACTTTGGACTTTTACTCCATGCAGCTGGTGCAGAATGAGCTGACATTCCCTTCAAAGGAAGGGAAAAGAACCTATTTCAATATTAGTGGAAAAAAAACCAACCCAGCAGTATCAACATGATGTAGAGATAAGCGTAATGAATGTTCAGTCCAACTCTCCTTTCCGGCCGCCTTGGCTAGGGCCCAGCTTGGTTCAGCATTTCCTTTTTAGCCTTCCAAAAGACAGCAATCAATAAAGATCATTAAATTTCAGTGAGTGGTAACTGAAAGGTCTGAGTTCCCTTAGCTCTGGGGCCATATCTCCCCAGCTGTAACTAGTCCATTCCTCTCTCCAGTGGTTGTCTTTCCAAACCCCAGTCACCCCTTCCTACCCTTCCCAATCAGGAGTCCCTAGTCTTTCAGCAACCTAGAAACCCCATGATGACCCAAGTACACCTCTCTCCATCAGCAGCTGCTGAACCCCACCCCTCCCAGCAGCTCCTTCCATAGTACAGAAACCTCCAAGTGTCCCATAGTTCACTTCCTCCCTCCCCACACCCAGGTAAGCCGATTTGTTTTGCTTACCCTACCAACTGACCGTCTCAGTTGCAAAATCTTCCAGTTTGAGAGAATGGCCTGTGGGCTAGGAATGTTGCAATGTGGAAAAGAGAGACAGCAGTTACAGTCCAGGACAGGGAAGTATTTAAGAGAAGTATGCAGAATAAGAGTGTGGGTCAGGGAGCTGTGTATTTAAGACTGACTAAAGAATGGAAAAGAGGCAGCCAGATGGCTCAGTAGATAAAGCATTTGGGTCTGGAGTCAGAAAGACCTGAGGTCCAATCGAGCCTCAGGCTCTTACTAGCTGAGTGACTCTGGGCAAGTCACCTAACCTCTGCTTGCCTTAATCCACTGGAGAAGGAAATGTCAAACCCCTCCATTAACCTTGCCAAGAAAACCCCATGGGCAGTGTCGGCACACTGCGGTCCATGGGTCACTAAGAGCGGGACATGACTGAAAACAGTTCATCAGCAACAAAGAGCGGACAAGTCACGTGTTCCCATGACATGCCGACAGAACTTGGGCTTGGGCTGTATGTTCAGGACTTGTGGTATGAGCAGGGCTCTGAGAGCAAGTCTGGGGTCCAGAGCTAGAGAAGCTGTGATTGTTATTATGAAAGCTGCTTGAAAATGAACATGGGTAATAAGAGAAACTGTGTATAGCATAGAGCAAGGAAGCTATTCCCCAACAATTAAAGTCATGCCAAAAAGGGGACCGTAGAGGGTTCCCTCTGCTGGAGGTCTTCAAGCAAAGGCCAGATGGTGATCTGGTAATCGTTTGTCTAGTGTGCTGTGATGCTAAGACTTATTTGAGTATGGGCTTTTCTAGATGGCCAGGAAAATAAGTTCCAAGTCTGAAATTCTGGGATTCTAATCAGGTTGCTAGTGTTTTCCATCTCTCTCCTCACTTCCTCACTCCCCCAACATAGACATACTTTGGTACTGGTCAGTCCAATGGAGTGAGGCATGATGAAAAGTTCCTAGGTCAGATTGTGTCCAATTTGGGTTAGCTGAATTGCCAGCTTTTGGCAATGCCTTCTGGGACTCTGTTTTATATAGACTGCCCAGGGGAAAGGATGAAATGAGCAAAATGATGTAGGGTCCTGGGTATCAATACAGATTATTAATTAATAATAGCAAATTACGAATAATAGGAACTAGCGTTTAGATAGTGCAAAGTACTTTACCTATGTGTCACTGGATCTTCAAAACAACATGTGTGACAAAGGAATTATAATTATCTTGATTTGACTATGAGCTGGTGGCTATAGAAATGATCCTCAAGCTTGAAATCAGGAGACCTGGTCTCAAATGCTCCTTCTGAACATAGGCATGTATAGAATGTGGGCTGGGCATGCCAGTACACTGTGGGCAAGCATTATTACCATTGACTCTTCCCCTTAAAATCTACTACTGGAGGGGACACTCATATATTTATCTATGTACACCTATGCTTTTGACATTTACTAATTGTGTGACAAGACACTTCCTCATCTTCCTCTTAGGGAGATTTTCATTCCTGCCAGGATAGGACATAGGAAGTTGTGGCAAGTGACCACCACTCTGCTCTCCTCGGAGAGAGAGGGTACCAGGCTAGAAGTGTATCTTTATCTTCCTTTAAATATTGTTCATTGGGGGCAGCTAGGTGGAGCAGTAACTAGAGCACCAGCCCTGGAGTCAGGAGAACCTGAGTTCAAATCCAGCCTCAGACACTTAACACAAAAGACTAGCTGTGTGACCTTGGACAAGTCACTTAACCCCAATTGCCCTACCCTCCCCCCTCCAAAAAAATAAATAAATATTGTTCATCTAGGGGATATGATTACATTCCATCTAACTTTTGCCTGCTTTGTCATTCTGACGGAAAGGGGGACCTCAAGATCTATTTCTGAGACGTGACTTCTTTCCTTTCCCACTAATACCAGTTTCACAATGGATAAACATAGAGAATAGCAAAGAAACCCATTTATACAAATCCTAGGAAATCAGAAATCAGAGAAGGTACACAAAGAAGAATGTATACCAGACAATACAGAATAAAGGAGGTCTCACATTGGGAGTGAGATAACTCAGCTCAACCAAGAAAGAGGGTCCTAGATCTACCCCAAAGGGGATACTCCCTAAAGTCTCTAGTGTAGAAAGATGCATTTAAGAACATGGTGGCAACTGTCCACTCCTTTCATGTCTTCCCAGTCTTTTGCTTTGGCAACCTGAAGTGGGATTGGCTTCTTCCATCTTCTCTTTGGAAGCTGGAAGCCAGCTTGATGCTATGTTCGAAGAGTCTTGCTTGGAGAGTCCCAAAGGGTGACTGGTTAAGAAGCGCTTGACTCTCATCAACTCTATGATGACCCCCCGGTGGGGTAGGGCCTTCATTTCCACCAGTGAGGAAGAGAGTTCCATACCAAGGGGCTTTGGGACAGGGTTTACATATAAAATGTAGGTAATAGCACTTATTTCACAAGTTGTTATGAGGAACAAATAAGATACATGTAAAGTGCTTTGCAAACTTTAAAGTATTATAGAAATTCTAGCCTTTAAAATTCTGTGATCTGTCAGGTTATAAGAGCTACATCATTTCACCCTCACTCAGGCTTCTTTGGTGCCTAACAGAAAATTAAGGATGAAACCCAGGTACTTGTGTAATCAGGTATTACAAGAGAAAAGTACTTTGCAAACCTCAAAGCACCCTATCAATGTGTGTTATCAAAATAACAGTTGATTCAGTGACTGTAGACTTTGGATGGTGTCCATTGTCAGGATGGTTTCTCAATGATGAACCCTGGAATTATTGAGGGGGATACCCACATGCAGCTGAAGTTTTCCTTCATCTGGTGTTCATTTATTTTTTTTTTTTTTGGAGGGGGAAAGGCAAGCAAGGCAATTGTAGTTAACTGACTTGCCCAAAGTCACACAGCTAGTAAGTATGTCAAGTCTGAGGTTGGATTTGAACTCAGGTCCTCCTGACTCCAGGGATGGTGCTCTATTCACCTAGCTGCCCCAATTTGGTATTCATTTAGCAAACATTAAGTGTCTACTGTGTGCAAAGCACCATGCTAGGTGAAAAGTAAGATGCAAAATTCAGATTAAGTTCAGTCTCTACCTTTATGAAACTGTTTGATAAAGAAGATAATATAGGTAACAATAATCCAAGAAAAAACTCAATTTGCAATTGAACAAACATTTATTAGGCACCTACTAATATGCACTAAGCACTTTGCTAGGCAACACGGGAGATATTAAAATGTTAGATGTCTTTTTTTTCAAGGAACTTAAAACCCACCAGAATAAGCTACATGATAAGTGCTATAAGATTGTTATAGTTTGGTTGTTATCTGACTCTTTGTGATCCCATTTGGAGTTTTCTTGGCAAAGATCCTGGAATGGCTTGCCATTTCCTTCTCTGGCTCATTTTTACAGATGAAGAAACTGAAGCAACAAGGTTAAGTGACTTGCTTAGGGTCACACTGCTAGTAAATGTCTGAGACTGGATTTAAGCTCAGGAAAATGACTCTGCCTGATTCCAATCCCAGTGCTCTAACTACTGTACCACCTAGCTACCCTGTGAATAAGATGAGCTGGAAAGGAGGAGACAGGGAAGACAGGGCAGAGAAAGTAAAGAGATCTTACAATAGGAGGGTTCAGCAAAGGTTTCATGGAGGAGGTGACATATCATCAACCATCAACAAGGCCCTTAAAGAACAAGGTAGAATTCCAAGAAGTCAAGATGAGAGAGGAAAGCATTCAAGGTAGTGGGAACAACATGAACAACAGAGGTGGAAAAGGGTGGTTCATATCTAGCTTTAATGGTAGGCCTTGAATGTCAAATTAAAAGGTCTATAGCATCGACATTTAATTTTGGCCGAGGAGTGACACAATCAGTATTTCTTTAGGAGACTTGAACTGGCATGGAGAATGAATGGGGGATGGTTGTTGTTGTGTTTGTCCTTTGTTCTTGAAGAGGACCACGACATCAGGGAGATGATGACACGACTTGCACTTGACTTAGATTTGAGGGAGGGAGGGCTGCGCAAGGTCACCAGCCTCACTTTCTCTTACAGAGCCATCTGGGTCCAGTGGCCAGATATTCATCAGGATGACTGGAGATGGCCCAACCATGTGGGATGGTAAGACTGTAGGCAAGAAGGCTAGTAATGTGGTGAGATGGAAGCTGGTGAGACTGGAGGCTATTCAGAATAGTTCATGTAAATGGTAAGAAGGGGCTAAGTTAAGGCAGTGGTGGTGAGAATGGAGGTGACAAGTTAAAACTGAGGTAGAATTGACAAAATGTATTAATTAGTTGACTGAGAAGTAGACAGGAATGGAGAAGAGTAGAAGCCAGGGTTTCCAGTCTAGGAGACTAGGATGGGGAAGGCAGATGACACTAATAGAAAAGTACAGAGGGCCAGGGTTGGGGAAAGATAATGGATTTGGTTTGGGACGTGATGAGTTCCATCTCATTCTATCCAGCAGCTATAAAAGGATGCAGGCAATTTCCTAGTTTAAATGGGTTCTCACCATGAGCTTGTGAAGTAGGTCATGTTCCATTCCCATTTAGGCAGTTGGCAAAACTGGAGACCCAAGAGAGGAAATGACTGACCTAAGGTTAGAGAGCGAGGCTGGGATCCAAAATTGGATGCTCCAAGCTTCCTGCTGCCAATTGCGTAGACAGAGCTCTAAACACCTCATCATGTACCAGCTTTGCTGATGAAGCCCTGTGCTTTGTGCTATGTGTAATGATTTATGACAAGTGGGTATATCAGACCATTGATTAACTGTGTTTACTCATGATAATGAACACCAAATTGGGGCATCCTGGTGAAAAGGGGAAAGAGAAAGAGCTGCTTTAGAAGACAAAGACAGGAACAGATTAATTCCAACTGATTCTTAGCAACTATCTGATAGCTATATTACTCTTGGCAAGTCATTTAACCTCTCTCAGCCTCAGTTTCCCCATATATAAAATGGGGATGATAATGATGCTATATACCACAGAGGGTTGTTGAAGATCAAATCTTAAAGCTCTTATATGCATGTTAGCTATTATTACTTTGCTATGTTTATTTATGATAGTTTCAGAAAATACAGTCAATAGGCAGGCCTTGGCAGACATTTATTTTGTCCCTAAATGTATAGTTTTAACGAGAGTGAAGTTTTCATTCTTTTCTTTAAATCTATTGGGGGGAGGAGTATTGGACCTGAAATTTCAGTGGCATAGAGAACTCTAAGTGATGAAAACCTTTTACCAGTGAAGATGAATACCTATTCTGAAATTTTTCTTCACAGGTCACTGCCAGGTACATTATAACTCAACTGGAATTAGTCTGTTCCTGTCTTTATCTTTTAAAGAAACTCTTTCTCTTTGCCCCTTTCACCAGGATGGACACCAAGAGTAAATTACAGTCAATCAATGGTCTCACATACTCACCTGTCATAAAATGAGATTAAATGGCTTTCTCCGGGTCATAAAGTTCTTATATGTCAGAGGTGGAACTTAATCCCAGGTCTTTCTGACTCCAGGGCCAGCACTTTAATCCAATATGCCACAATGATTCTCATCATATTAACTAATTAGAATCTCCCTTATTAGTTAATATTAATAGAGGCAGCACAGTATAGAAGAAAGGCCACTGGAATTACAGTCAGGAGGAGCTGTGATTCAAATCCTGTCCCACAAACTTTCTGATTATATAAGGAGGCTCTCTGACTGAACCTCAATTTTCTCACATGTAAAAATGAATGGATGGGTGCATCTAGGTGGTGCAGTGAGTAGAACACTGGCCCTAGAGTCAAGAGGACCTGAGTTCAAATCTGGCCTCAAAAACTAGCTGTGTAACCTTGGGCAAGTCACTTAACCTCAATTGCCCTCCAAAAAGCAAAAAAAAAAAAAAATGAATGGATGACCTCTGATTTCCTTCCTAGCTCTGATTCTATTTGCCCTGATAGTTGAATGACATCCAGGAAAGACTTTTTATGTTAAATTCTTCTCTTGTGGTATTAGCTAGTTTATATTTGTGGGTATTATCTAATTTCTCGGCATTAGGGATCATAGGATTTGGAAGTGCATACATACATCTAAAGAAAGACCATCTCTGTAGCTCCAAGTGTCAGAAAGCTGTAGCAATCACAGGAATTTCTTCACAATTAGTAGTCATGTAGTTGATTTGAGCCAATGATTACAAAGTCATCCCCTAAGTGGAGGCATCAAATAAACCATACCTGTGACTTATTATGCCTGTGTAACTTGCTTGTGTAACAAATCACTTATTACACCGTGGTAGTAAATGCTATATTATGCAAATGTAAGTTACGGCTTGTATGTATAATATATATAACAGTGAATCACACATGATCTGCATGTTATGTATTATACCAGCATGATACAATAGATATAATGTATATAATATTGTTATACTACATGTTACTATAATAATATATGATATATTATTGTAACATATACATACACATATATAGATATATGTATATAAATATACATGTATATTTTTTCCAGAAATATCACAAGTGTAGAGTAGTGGCTACAATGACTTGTAATCAGGTATACTTGAGTTCAAATCTTGTCTCCCTTTTCTGTCTCTGAACTTAATACCTCATTTCTGAAATGGGGCTAATGATAGTTCTGTAGAACTTCCCTCCCAGGAGTCCTTGAGGCTGAAATGAGATAAAGAAGCACTTTTCCAATTTTGAAGGGCCTTCTAGATAACGGTGATGGCGGGATGTTTTTGGAGCTGGCCTTGGAGAGCCCACAGTAGGAGGGAGGAGAGCCGGTCTAACAATGAACACATTAGAGTCATGCAATGTTAGAGCTGAAGCAGTTTAGAGGTCACTGATTCTAGCCCCACTTATTTTACAGATAAGGAATCGAAAAGCCAAAGAGTGGCAGTGACTTGCCCAAATTCACACAGCTGATTTCAGAATCGGATCTGGCACTAGCCCACCTGGAGTGGTGGAGCTGAGACTTTTATCAGGTCTCTTGGTTTTAACTCCCATTGGTCTTTCAATTACCAACGCCAAATAAATGGTGGTACCTTGGTTTATAGAATACAGACCAAGTGATCCCATTGAACTCTTCTCCAAGCACCTATTGGTGAGATTAAAAAGCACACACTTTCATAATGTGAGAAGTGCTAGTAGTTTGGTTTCTACAGATTCTATAGGAACAATGGATGCTGCACAGCACGTGCAGGAAGTTATCAATCAGAATAAGGGAGAAAGGGTAGAGCACCCTATCCAATCATATAGCTGCAAGAAATCTGTAAGTTTATACTTGCAAGGGGCCTGAGCTAAACTGGCTTAAACCGGCTGGGGGTCAAGGGATGGTCATCAACTTTTCAATAACATGCATGCTTAACTATCCTCATGCATATTAGCTGACATATCCCGTATAGAATTAGGGCCTCATTATCCAATCACGGGATGCATGAAGCTCATGTTGGGCGGAGGGAACATACTAGGGAGTACATATGTGTAGTGGGCAGGTCAGAAAGATTGTAATCCAAAAAATCTGGGACCAATCCCAGTTCTGGAGGGAGGAACAAGGCAAGAAATTCGAATGGAAGCAGCACGAAAGGGTGTGCATTTGTCTGATTCTTTGTAGTCTTTTGATGAGGCTTTTATTTATTCATTATTTATTTTAATTTAATTTATATTTTATTTATTTATTTTATCCCATTTATTCAGGAGAGAATAAATCTAAAATAAAGATAATGAAAACCTTCCTGACTCTCCAACAAGTATTGTTTATTCCTAGACTGAGCATGTTTATAACAATAATCAGCATTTTCCCTAGATATACACACAAAAATAACAATTTATTAAAATAATGATACATTATAATAGTATCTAAGCAAAAATTACCTATTTTTACATATCAAATTTTAAGAGATGATTTGGAATACTTTTTTTTAGTACCATCAATTGTACACAAATTTGTTCTTCCAGTTTTCAACAGCTTTTAATAATCACCTAACTCAGGCCTAGCTGAAACATTCTACATCCCTCACATGTAGCGCCATGAGCAATTTGTATCTCCACTGCCATTTCTAATAATACTTTGTGTTTCCTGTAAACTCTTCCTCTGGAGACTACAGAGGCATCATATTTTTTACCTCTTTCCTTTATCAGAAAGACGATATTTGCCTCCTGCTGCTACATCTAATTAACTCATGGCCTGCGTGATTTCTCTGGGGTCCCCTTATGAAAATACAATATGGGGTCCTCCGAATTTTTCTACAAGAGAGCGATCTGGCCATAGCTGTCCTGTGACATGAGCTAGCAATGATAGGTGACTCTTTACCTAGGTTTGTGATTTCATATTATATGTGTAACCTATTTTCCACTCAATCTGGATTTTTGACACATTACTGGGTCGACTGAAGGGATAATTTGATATACTTCAAATGGCTTGAAGTCCTCTCTTAGACTTGATTGTAACCTCCAGGATCCCAAAACCTCAAGAACAAAATCTTAGTGGCAGAGCATGACAAGGCCATGCCTTTTTAAAAGCAAGGCTTTTAATTGGGATTAAAACAATTAGTACAGAAATAGGAAAACAATCTTATGCGCTACTCAGGAGATTAAGGTTTCATTCCTGAACCAATGTTGGGGAAATCTGGGGATAGGATTCCTAGAGAGACATATTAGGATAAAGACTTTCTTTTCTGAAACCAGGGCGTGGGGGGGGGGGGGGGGCGTGTTGGAGCTCCCCTCAGTTAATTCACAGAAGTAGGGAAATTATGGACTCAGTCACAGCATCAGATCCTTTCTTCTTCTCACTTTCCTCAGCTTTTTCTTGCCAGTCAGTATTTTCAATTATAAGTGCTATCTTTTTTTTCTTTTTGGAGGGCAATTGGGGTTAAGTGACTTGCCCAAAGTCACACGGCTAGTATGTCAAGTGTCTGAAGCTGGATTTGAACTCAAGTCCTCCTGACTCCAGGGCTGGTGCTCTATTCACTGTGCCACCTAGCCTCCCCGATAGGTGCTATCTTGAACGTTTATCTCTAGTTGTATTCTCTGACTCTCTAATCCCTTCTTCTTGCCTTATACTCCAGCTTCTATTTACATTCCAATTATGCAGCACCATAAATGACAGCATTTTAGGGGGGAAAAGGGGGAATAAACATTTATGTAGTAACTCCTATGTACCAGGCAAAGTGCTAAGTACTTTTTTACAAACATTATCTCATTTAATCCCCAGTATAACCCTGCAAAGTAGATGCTATTATTATCATTTTACAGTTGAGGAAACTGAGACAAATGAAAGTTAAGTGAGTTGCCCAGGGTCACACATTGAGTAAGTGTCTGAGGTCAGATTTGAACTCAAGTTTTCTTGACTCCAAGCCCAGTGTTCTATCAACTGTACTGCCTGCTGCCTCCAGTGAAATTTTAATTGAACAGGCTCTACCATGCTCACATCATTGCTAAAGGCTCTCTCTTTAAAAAAAAAAATTGAAAAATTCTTAATATTAGCATTCTCCAAGTTGTTATTGCATAGCTATGAGCTAATCTTCATCTCTGTCATTTTCATAAGAGTTCTGTGACATGCTTTGCTAAAATCTGGAGAGGCATTCTCCTTATCTATCAGTACAAAAAGGAAATAAAATTCATCTAGAATGACTTGTTTTTGATAGTCATTCTAGCTCATTATAATTACTACTTTTAAAAAATTTATTAACTAATCAGTTACTTAATAATACTCTAGAATTTTCCAAAAATTGTCCTATGGTTTTCATGTTCTATTGTCTTCTCTCTACTATTTTAAAAAATTGAGACATTTTCCTTTCTCCAGTCCTGCTTTTCTTCTCCCGTTCTCCATAATATTCCAAATATTATTCACAGTGGCTCAGAAATCACTTTCATAAATTCTTTCATTACCTGAGGATGTGGTTCATTTGAACCAGTCAATATGCAGTTGGATGGCCCACTTATGGACTTCATTCATCAGTATAACTACCTTACACAGCCCAAAATTCAACAGGAGGAAGAAAATGTGTTGGATCATCATTGGAAAATTATAAAATTCCTTCTAATGACCCTGAGACACATATCCAGTTTTCTAGTACCCATATCCTCCCAGCATTATTTTATGACTATGAGTCAAGAAAAATGCCACAGTTTCTAAAGAATTTAAATATTTATCAACCAGTGCAATGGAGAAGCTCCTCCTGTCAGCTTGACAAGGAATTCAAGGAATTACATTGAAAAACGATGACATCGGAGAAATATATGGACAGAAAAAGATGAGTTGGTCAACAGGACAGAATAATGGCTATACAGTGAATAGGCCATGAGCTGCATCACTATTCTCAAGATGTAAATCTATCAACAACCATCTATCAATATTAAGTACCTACTAAATGCCAGGCGTTGTGCTAAGCACTAGGGATGAACAAGAGGCAAAAGACAGTCCCGGTCCTCAAGGAGCTTACATTCTAATAGGAAATAGTTTATATGTGCCAGGGACTGTGCCAAGCAAGGGCACCGTCAAGAGCGATTGAGGAAGGGCCTCCAGCCTGTCGTGGATCCCTCGTAGTGAAAATATGGGTCTCATAAGTTGGGCAGACATGAACAGGTTGAAGGAAACATCCACATGGATGAGATCAGAGATCCATTTGAGTTCAGGGAATATTTATTCTCCTCTCCTTGTCCTTTTCTTTCTAGTAATTAGACTATTGATAGTTTGACCTATATCTCCTTCCAGAATTTTCTCCTTTTTTTGCACAAAAGTATTTATGAGTCTTCACTTAAATAGTCTCTGGTTTTTCATCTTCCTCCATTTTGGCACCTTCTAAACATATTTTGCCAAGTAGAAAATAGATTTAAAAGTGTTTCTTTTAAGTAAATCAACACCATTGTCAATAACCCTTCAGGATATCTACAAAAAGGGTATATCTAATGACCATAATTAACATAATTAACCTAGAAGAAGCTGAGAAGAATCTAGGAGGAGAAAAGAAACCTCAGAAATGCTACTGGATTGACTGATCATTGATGCAGCCGAAAATGAGGATCTCCTCTGAGTCAATTATGTACTGACCTCTGGTGATCAGGAGGTGTCACAGCAGTGATTCTGTGTGTGTGTGTGTGTGTGTGTGTGTGTGTGTGTGTATCACATCTGTATCGTATATACTCATTAGAATCATGTGGTAATACAAACAAGAAGAACATGGTGAAACTACCATGATATATTTGAGATACACTTTAAAAAACAAAACAACCTTTATGTAATAGAAATTTATGGTTTCATATGCAGTTCTCCTTTTCTGTTCTCTGCTTAGGAAAATGTTCATATTTGTTTATGATTGTCATGTTCATCATAAAAATAAAAAAATTAAAAAGAATTACATGGAAATATTAATAAAAAGCAACCATGATAATTATAAAAATGACCCATGGAATCGAGTCTATTCTGTCTTCAACTTAGCCAAGGATGTCCTGGAATCAGATTCTAAATCTAAATTTTTTGGGGGGGGCCTTTTGGAGGGCAATTGGGGTTAAGTAACTTGCCCAAGGTTACACAGCTAGTTTTGTGTGTGTGTGTGTGTGTGTTAAGTGTCTGAGGTCAGAACTGTACTTGGGTTCTCCTGACTCCGGGGCGGCGCTTTTACTCACTGCGCCACCTAGCACCCCGCTAAATCTAAATTTTTGGCCAAGAATTTTCTGGATCCTGAGGATTGGAAGGAAAGGGAGAGCAAATGGTTGTCACTTTCAGAAGAAATGAGACAGGATACCCCAGAGAGTCCAAAGTCATACATTGCCAAGAGATGGTGATATTCTAAAGGTAGAGGAGTCCTTGGGAACCCAGGGAAGACAATTAAGGCTAACTCCCATAGCTATTTGCTGTTTGTCCTTAAGATAAGCTCTTTGTTTATAGCATTTCAGTGGCCCACCCCCTCTTTTCAGAACTATCCCTGGCCTTCTGGCTTTGGAGCTGAGCTTTAATGATCTCTGGATATTTTTAAATAATCAAATATACCTTACACCTTCTAAGACCCTTTGAAATGTTTTCACTAACATAATTTCATTTGAATCCTGGGAATGTCTTATTTATTTATCATTATATCCCTTGAGTAAGTAATTAATGAAGGAATAAAAGAAAGAAAACAAGGGAAAGAGTGAATGAATAAATTAATTTGACCTTAATAGATACCTATGAGTCTTATAAAATTCAAGACAAACTCTTAGCAACTGTCTTTGAGGAGACATCTGCTGACCTCACCTGTCCTTTGATTCTTGCTACAGGTAATCTCTGTAAAGAGGATAATGGGGACATAGATTTAGGATCATACATACAAAATTGGGAAGGCACCTTAGAGCATGTACCACATAACCATTTGGTGAATTCCCATTGCCAATCAATCAATAAGGATTTATTTTTGTCTTTTTTTAAATTTATTTTTTTCAAGGAACCAAATCTATTTTCTCTTTCTCTCCATGGGGGGGGGGGGGGAGTGGGAGAAAACAAAAACAAAACTCTTGAAACAAATATGTAGTTAAGAAAAACAATTCTCATATTGGTCATGTCCAAAAATTATGTCTTATATGAGCTAATGCAAAGTGTAAACAGAACAAGGAGAACATTGTACATAGTAACAACAATATTGTAACAATAATCAACTGTGAAAGACTTAGCTATTCTGATCAGTACAGTGATTCATGACAATTCCAAAGAACTCATAATGAAAAAATATTATATATATCCAGAGAGAGAACTGATGGATCCCAAGTATAAATTGCGATACATTTTTTTTTCTTCACTTTTCTTTCTTCCCTCCGTCCCCCGTGGCTAATGTGGCTTATGTGGAAATGTTTTGTATAATTTCCTATGAATAATAGGTATCATATTTCTTGCCTTGTCAATTGGTGGGGAGAAGGGGTGGAGGGAGGGAGAGAATTTGAAACTGAAAATTAAAATTAAAAAGAAATATATTTGCCTCATTCTCTATCCTGAATCTATAATTTCTTTCTCAGGAAGTGAGTAACTAGCTTCATCACTGATCATTTGGGATGGGGTTAGTTATTGAGTTGAAGAGAGTTCTCATCTTTCAGAGTTTTTGTCTTTATAATGTTGTTATCAATATACAAATTGTTCTAACTAATGTGGAAATATGTTTAATAAGATTGTACATGTTTAACTTATATCATATTGCTTGCTGTCTAGGTGAGGAAAGGAAGAAAAATTTGGAACTCAAAACCTTACAAAAATGAATATTGAAAACTATCTTTATATATAATTAGAAAAACTACTATTAAGTGTATATGACTTATATATGTATATATAATGTGTGTATATATGTATATATATTTGTATATATAACATATATATACACACACATTTACTTCTCCTGGTTCTGCTCACTCTACTCTATATCAACTCATATAAGTCTTCCCTATTTTCTCTAAAACCATCCTTTTCATCATTTCTTATAGCCCAATGATATTAGTTCCCATACCTATAACATAAGTTGTTCAGTCATTCCCCAATTGATGGGCACCTAGCCCAGTCAGTTTCTAATTCTTTGTCACAACAGAAAGAGATGCTATGAATATTTTTGTACATATGCATCCTTTTCCTCTTTCTTTGATCTTTTTGGGGGTATAGGCTAGTAGTATTATCACTAGGTCAATATCAGAGTATCACAGTTCAGTAACTTTGGGGTCATATTTTCAAGTTGATTTCCAGATTGTCTGAACCAATCCATAGCTTCACTGATGTGTTTGTATTGATGTGCTCCTCCAACATTTGCAATTTTCCTTCTTTGACATTAAGTACCTACAATATGTTAGGTCATGAAGACAAAAGTAAAACTGTCCCTTTCTAAAGAAACTTACATTCTGTCAAAGGAAACAATATATACCCTTAAGTCAAAGTATATGTAAAATAAATATATGATTTTTTTGGAGGGGTGGGGAGACACCAACAATAAAAAAGGTCTTATATAGGAAGTGGGACTTGGGTTGAACTTTGATTCAAGCCAGAGATTCTGAGAACCAAAGGATGGGATGAGTTCATTTTAGTCAGACCAGCTTGTACAATAGTATGGATATGGAAGATCTGGTTGGAACTGGGACTCTCTATGTATCCTGATGATCAGTCTAGTGGCCTTTCTAGTGTTTTGCACTGATGAGACTTCAAGATTATAATTAGGAACACAGAGATGACTTTTTAGTCATCTAAATTGTTCATGTGAAAACAAATTCCTTCCTTGCTAGATTCTTATTCACAGGAAACGAGTTCTCTCTTCACCCATCATTTCTCCAATTCATCCTATGCACTGATGCCAAATTAATTCCTAATGTATTTCTAATCATGATACTCCTTCTAAAAAAATCTTCCCAAGAAACAGACATATCAGCCCATTAAGATTCGGGACATTGTGAAGGACACAAGAAAACCACTCATAGAGCCCCAAGATGAGGCCAGGAAGGTTTCTAGAACATTTTTTTCCCCAGCTCAGACTATTCTATGGACTAATACAATATCTATAGTCTTTACTGAGAACCATTCTCTTTCCCCTCACCCCATTCTAAACTCAGTGGATTTTGACAGCTTAGTCATGGTAGCCAGGAGTAAGAAAGAAGGAAGAGTAAAAGCAACAGGAGATTCCGAGAAGGAAGAAGAGAATCAAGTCTTTTAAAAAATGTTTATAGGAAGTAAGGTCCTGTGGTAGAAAAATCCTTGTGTACTGGTAAAAAAAAAAAAAAACCACATAGGATTGGTGCCATGAGAGGCAGTGTAGTATAATGTATAAAAGTTGTGTGTTAAATTTTTTCCTTGGACTTTTACTTTCTGTATGACCCTCAGCAATTGACTTTCAAATTATGTTTTCTCATCTGTAAAATAAGGTTTGTATTCAGAAGCCTCTGGGGTCTCTCCAAGTTTAACCTGTGATCATGGACTAATTAGTCAACAAGAATTTTAGAATTAGAAAGGACATCAGCAGCCATCTTGCCCAAGCAATACCAGACAAAGCCTCCCATATCTAGTCCATCGTTACAAGGTACTAGGCTAGTAGAATTGTGACTGAAAAGATCACAGAGGAACATGTGGGTTGCCTTTTTTGGTGATATTAAAATTCTCCTCAATCAGCTATCTGAAGACAACCTGGATTCCCTCTCTGGAAAATGGAAAGAACCATCTCTTTTTCCCTGTGCTAAACCCTACTTCCTTACACAGAACTGCTGGGCAGAGCAATGGGGGCCTCTTCAATTAGACATAGGCAACTCTTCACCTACAATAGGCCAAATTAGTAACTTCTCATTCACACACCTCATGGCCCCCGTCCTAAGAGTTGGTTACCAGCCACTGAAGCATGAGTGTTGAGGGCTAGATAGCCATGCCTGGAAGTCTTAAAGGCTGATGTGTTTTGGAGAAGTGAAACAAATCATGTTGGGGAGATGCTAACACTGGTGGGAAGGTTGGCCTGACTATAAATAATCAAGAAAGCTATTTTGAAACCCCTACTTGGAGAAGAAGGGAGATGAGGGAAGCTTTTATTGGCAAATATACCATTAGATAGGTTGAAAAAAAAGACTGATAGGTCAGTTCTCTTTTTATTCCCAGTGTTTAGCACAGTACCTGGTAGTAGAATGGGTTTAATAAATGAATTTTGACTGATTATCTTCCAACTATCTTAATCCTTTAATGTTCAAAAAGGGCTTGATGGTGATGTACTTGTAGCACACTGCTCTGGGCTCTTTCCCTCTCTTCATAGGTCTGTTCTCCAGGAGGTAGCTAGTCAGCTGCTTCCTCTCAGTTTTCTAGTGATATCTCCAAAGACGTGGGGTTGATTTCTAATTTGAGAGCTCATGATTCCCAATCAGATGTGCTCTCTACTACCCATTAGGCATCCAGAGTTAATTAGCTTTTTTAATGGTTTTACTAACATAGTATAGTAAAAAAAAACTTAGTACAAAAATATCTCTCCGAAACGTCTGTGCAGCACTCTCCCACAAGTATATACAAAGTCCAAGGGAAAGTATACTCATGCTTAGAAGGCACATTTTACAAAAGAGTAAATGCTTTATTCATACAGAAAGTAAATTCAGCCTTCTCTCTCAGAGTGTTATATCTTTAAAGTTCTCCTTATGTGAGTGTGGCTATCAGCTTAGCTCTGAGGACTGATGTCCCCACAGAGTTCAAAAGCTGACTCAAAAGGGTCAGACTCCTTGAAGCTGCCCCCCTCAATATGTCCACTTTGTCCCCTCTCAGCTCCTCCCAGGATGTATTATTTGTTACCATTTGGTTCTCCCTTGATGACACAGTCAAGGTGAAGGTGGGACAAAGGGGGAATGTCAGACTCGATCTCACCCCCACTTTGCTCCTGCAGGTCTAGCTTATGGATCCACTTCTCTGGTAGACGTAGGTCCAGAGTTGTACTTAGTTATTTCAACAAGTCCAATAATGGTAGTCACTTGATTTCATCTAATGACTCAAGCACTTCACTCCTTGCACAATGATTGATTAAAACATTCTTAGCCAATAAAGGTATCAGGACATAGAGCTTCTTGTTAGTTACATTAATTAGGATTGGGATGTGAGGCACTCCTCATATGTACTTAATGATAAGGAGAGGCAGCTAAGAATTAGGAAGGCCTGTGTCATTTGAGTCCCGACCCAAACTCTCATTTGCTGTGTGACACTAGGTAAGTCATTTAACTGCTCATTAGCTTCTGTTTCCGTATCTGTAAAATGGGTGTATATGGTGGGAACAATATCCTAACCCTCTGTTCTCTTCAAGTTTAACTAGTTTTTCCTTAAAGCAATAAAAACCACCCACAAGAGTTAATGGGGGGGGGGGGGTGTGGAGTAAATTGGCTTGGGTGACTAAAGGCTCAGGCTGTTGACATCACTTCCTGACCTCTAGAATACAAGCATTCACTAGGGACTTTGTTGTGAAGGTCTCTTGTTTTATTAGAGGACCATCATAGGCAACAGAGGCGCAGGGGAAATTCACTCAATCAACTTATAGTGTCCTCATTTCATAACTTTGTTGAATATCCTTCACCTTCGATGGCTTAGGTAAAAATCTCATGTTAACTGTTGAATGTCTACAAGTGTCTTGTTTGATTCTAATATAAAATCTAAACTACCAGGAAAATGGTCTGAGTAAGCCTGAGCCCAGAAAAGAATAGTAATAGCACCTCCCTTAAAGGGTTATTATGAGGAGAAAATGAGATAAGGTATATAAACTACCATATCTAAGTGAGATATAATTAAGTGCAAACCATTTCTCCCAAAACTTTAAGAATCAGAAAGCTAGAAAAAAATGCCTAACCATCTAATCCAACCCCTTCATTTATAGGAATTTGAAATATGAAGGCTGGACAGGTTTCAAGCTCTCCGAATCAGAGGCAAATGAAATGTTTCTTGAGAAGTTCATTTTGGTGCAAATCTGAAAAATGCTATGGAGTTGGCTAGAGTATAATTGATGGTGAGAAATGAGCTATGGTTTCTAGTCTAGCTTACTGCTGGATGTCATGAGTTCAACCAGTCCTGAAAAAGGACTGAACCTTCAGACATAGTTGCCTGTTCCAACAAAGATTTTCCTGTCCTACATGTGGACTCACCTAGCCAGGATGCTGGGATGCTAGGACCCTGAGATACTGAGATACATGAAGAATTAGTCTCCTGGCTGTTCAAAATTCACAAGGCCAGAGGCTCTAATCCCTTTGCTCAAAACAGAAAAGAATAAAAAAGGAGGCAAAGAACTGAGGCTCATTTCACAGGGTCACATGTTGACCTCAGAGGGGAGTAGGTCCAAGGATCTCTCCTCTTAAAGCATGTGATTGAAGATGTCAACCCAAGAGAGAGCAGCCGAAGGGAATGCAGCAAAAGAGTATGTCCCAGGTTAACCAAGGCTTTCTGAAGGGGGCTCTAGTTCCATCTCTGCATCTGAAGTCAAAGAAGCTACAGTCCACCATGTTGTTAACAGACCAGAACCAATTAAAGAATGTCTATGCATACTCCAAAGTGTCTGCAAGACAACCCACCCAGAAGCAGACCCTTAGACTGTTCCATGTTAAGAGATACCATAAGAGGGGCTCTGGGGATATGGCAGTGCTGGTTACATTTGCTAGGGAGATTTCCCTTTGGCCCTCTACAGTTGCAACTAAACACAAAGAATATGCAAGAAAATTTTTGAAACTGTTGACCTCCCAACAGACTAAAGAAGTCCTCCTTCTAATTATTGGGTTTGAATGAAGAGTCTTCTTCTCCTGGTCTAATGTGCTTTGTGAAGGATAAATGCTTGATTCATGCCATGATGAATTGAGCAGTCAGTTGATTCCAACGTATCTTCATAGTAGGGAAGGGACCCTGAGTTCTCAAGGGCTAGACTATTAGAACACAAGCAAGTTTGGGGAGATTCTATCATGCTCCAAAGGTTTCAGAGTGTATTTTCACTTTCTGATAATCAACCTAGCTAATCACAGAGAAGCTAATCATCAATAGCATGAAAATTTGGTGATGAATTCTTTGGCAATGACAATCCATAACAAAAAGAAAAATGTAAAATGGTCTAGAGTACTTGATCCAGTGACACTGGCCTCCTGGCTATTCTACAGGTAAGATATTACACCTCGACTCCCAGCATTTTCTCTGGATGGTCTCCATTCCTGGAACACTGTCCCTTGTCTGCTGGGACTATTGATTGCCCTGACTTCTTTTAAATCCCAACTAAAATCCCACCTTCTAGATGAAGCCTTCCCCAACTCCTCTTAATTCCAGTGCTTTCCCTCTGTTGATTATTTCCTACTTATAATTTTTTTAGCTTATTTGTACATATAGGTTTGCTTGTTGTCTCCCCTATTAGACTGTAAGCTACTTGAAGGCAGGGACTGTCTTTTGCCTCTTTTTATATACAGTTATCCCTTCCACATCACAACTTTCCCCATGGTGGTTTCAGTATATCAAGGGTTGGCATAAGAAATTAAATGAGAATTTGAGGGGAGTTTTGCAGAAGCCACAGACAATATACAAAGATAATTAGGCAACACATAGCCTATGACCAAATACTTAACCCAAATATTCCAATAAGGTACTGCAAATACTCCATAAAAGAAAAAGAAAAAATTCAGACTTCTTCTCTGGCACTAAGGGAGGGCCAAATAAATTTACTTAGATTTTTCAGATGGCAGTGTAAGGGGGAAAGTAGGGGAAGGTGCATCCCTAGCTATGTGATATGGAAGGAAAAACTATACTCAGTGCTCAGTACAATGCCTGACAGATAGGAGGTGTTTAATAAATGCTTTTTGACTGGTGAAGGAACAAAAACACCCACATGAATTATATACTTACTATTTGCCAAATGTATTAAGTACTGGAGATACACAGATACACACACACACACACACAAGCAAAGAACTTTGATTCTCACTCAAAGAGTTTCTATTCTGCAGTGCTCATGGCATTTGAAAAAGAAAAAATCTACCATGAAAATAATTGCAGTTTAAGTTCCAACATCTGTTACAGAGAATGAAGAGATAGAGAAATTATGCAAAGAACTCAAGAAGGCCCTCCAAATTAAATCAACATATACTTTTTTTTTTTTGCTTGGTAATTTTAATGCAAGAATGAGAATAGGCAAGCATAGCAAAAAAGTGTGGTGGAAAATGTAAATCAGAAATAAGGAATGAGAGAGACCAGGGACTTGAGGATTATGCAGAAAGCTTACAACAATGCACCAGGAATACTCTCTTTGAGAAAGAAATCAAAAGGTCCAGGACATTTCTTTTAAAATGAAAGTGATCATTTTTAACAAAAAAGAAATGGATCATTACTAATGTAAGTCATTTCACAAATCATCTGTCTGTATAGTCAGACCACCAAGCACTAGAAAAAAGATCAAGATTAATACAAAGCTATAAGAATAAAAATGAGAAAAAATGTGCAATGGAAACCATAGAAATCTGAAATATTTAAACAAATTATTGATGTCAAAACATGAGACATGGGTGGAAGAAAGAACATGTATACTGATGAAAATTTTATGCAGATCACATATTCTTATACAAAAAAATTATAACATAAATTGTCATAATATGGCAACCAAAAGAACCTAAAAACCACACTAATCAGGAAAGACCTGACTTATTTGCCAAGAAGAGAGAAATGGCAGCCAAGGGTATTACCAATTTAGACTATAAACTTATTTTTAAAATCTCATGGAGAAGGATGATGGTAGATTAGGAATGTAATCTCTTAAAACAATGGGACACAGTGAAGATCAAAAAAGAAAGCTTGTTGAGAGATTGAGCTAAGCAAAATCCTCCTAAAGGTATTAAAGGATGAAATTGGAAGGACAACACACACACAAAAATGAAAAAGATCTGCAAAGATTTCTTATAACAAAACTCTTTTCACCTTCAAGATAATGGAATCACCAAATTTAGATGGTAGCATCCAAGATTTAGATGTGCTTTAGAAAAGCTTAGAGTAGGTAAAAATTGAATCAAAGAGAAAAAAAATGTAAAAAGTAGCAGGACTAGACCAAAAGCACCAAGGAGGGGATGAGGAGAAGGGAAGAAACTTTTATTAAGTGTCTACAATGTGCCATGATCTATACTAAGTGCTTTAGAAATATGATCTCATTTTATCCTCACAACCCTGGGAATTACATGCTATTATTATTCCCACTTTATAGTTGAAGAAACTGAGACAAAGGTTAAATGACTATTGCCGGGTCACTCAGCTAGTAAGTGTCTGAGGTTGGCTTTGAACTCAGGACTCATTCACTGCACCACCTTACTATCCCCAGAAAAGGTCCATTATGGGAAGTAACCTATCTGTGAGGGTAATGAGGGGTCACTTCTCAAGATATCTGAAAGAAGGGTGAATACCAGAGTCATGTAAAAGTTTTCAGACCTTATCACCACCAAAAAAGGCAACCAATAAGACATCAATAACTACTGATCTATTATGCTTATTTTCCTGTCTGTAAAAAGTTTTTATTAGAATAATATATAAATACATTAAAGGTATCATTGATGATATGATTAGAAGGAAACAGGCAATATTATTTGTTATAAGATGGTTCTCCAGGATAGAGAAGAAAAAGGAAAAGTTTAAGGAGGAAATTATAGTGACATTAAAAAAAATCTCAAAAGACATCAATAAAAACTTATTTTGAGAAGAAACCACTATGACACAAAGACATCTTTTATTTATAATTTGCTAATATTATATATTAATATAATATATTTATAATATAATATAATAATAAAATATATTTATTTATAATCTGCTAATGACTTAGCAGAACTTTTTAAATTAAAAAATAAGGAAGTGGAAAATAATCCATGGTAGACCACATCATTGTCATCACAAAAGTGATGATAAGATATAAAGAACACAAGATCCCACCATAGTTATTTTTGTTGACTTCTTTCTGAAACAAATTTTCACCTTTCTAATACCAAGGTTCTTCCACTGTTGTGAATCATTGAACACTATACTCTTTGAAGTGCTGAAAATGAGAATCTGCCAGGAGGCAAAGGAGAGCAGCATAATGAGGGTGAACAGGCTACAATACTCCACAGACAAGGAATTAGGAGAAGTGGAATTAGAAAATGTCATCAAAGTAATGTAAAAGTAAAAAAGAAAATGAGTTGATCATAATCCGAGGGATTACATGTACCCCATTTGCTCCCAAAGGGCAACACCAGAAGGATTGAGGATAAGGTGAGAAGCAACAGATTTCGGCCTATTATAAGGAAAGAGTTCCCCAAATTAGATCTGCTCAAACGTGGAATGGACTGTCTCAGGATGAAGTGGGCTCCCCTCAGCAGAGCTTTTCCCAATGGCCATTTGCCAGTATGATATAGTAGGGATTCTTCTTCAGATGTGGGTTGAACTCGATGTCCTCTGAGCTTCCTTTCACCACTGAAATTTTGTGAAGACCAGGATGTAATGCTTATACTTCCCAGGTTTGCTGTGAGAAAAACTCTTCCTAAAACTTATGGTAATACATAAACGTGAGGTCTCATTACTTTTCAGCAATAGCCCTTGCTCATTGAATTCACAAGGAAAGGTTCAGGGACTTATGACCTTCATGGGCAGATACTCCTCTGCTATGTGTATAGAAAGTATGCAGATGATGGCTGGGCTCAAAAATGACCACAGAAGGATGCTTCCTGGTTTCATCCTCTGTCTCCTTTCAATCCATCAACAAGAATTTATTATGCTATTATACGTACAAGGTGATGTACCTAGTGTTAGAGAAACAAAGACAAAAATGAAACAGTCTCAGCCCCCAAACACTTCCTCTTTTGTTCTCCACTTGCTGGTCCATGTCCCAAAGGGCGGAAAGAGGAGGGAGTTAATATTTAAACATACATAATCTCATTTGAGGACAATGATGGTTGCTAGATCTCTTCTAAATGACAGATATAAACTCAGTGATCAACCTAGAATGTGCATTCAGAGGTCATCTAATCTGTTCTTTCCCTCTGTGACACTCCAGGAATGAGCTATAGAACCACAGAATCACAGGATATTAGACCTTAGTATGATACATTCTCCAGGGGTGGGAAACCTGTGATTTTGAGACCACATGTGGCCTTCTAGGTCCTCAAGTGGGGACCTTTGGCTGAATCTAGAGGGTCACATGTAGCCTTGAGGCTGCAGGTTTCCCACCCCTGGATCCATTTAATTTACAGAGAAGGAAACCTCTAACGCATATTTCCCTATGAATAAATAAGAACATTCTTTATAATTGAGCTAAATTTCATTGTATATACTGAACTCCCTCTGCAACAGGGCTGTGTGACCTCAGGGTCACAATCACCAATCATACATGCTTTCTCTGAGCTTTGGTTTCTTCATTCCTACAATGAATAAATCACCCTGCCCTTCTGTTTCCTTCAGGAATGTTTCAAGAAGAGAGATGCTTACAATATATACTGAGCTGTTCAAAATCAAAGGGGCTACAGAAAGGCTAAGAGAGAAATAATGTTCATTTTCCATAGAAAAGTCCTTCAAAGTTCAACTGAATGTGAAGCTTCGGCTCAAAGCAAAAACTAATGTGGGAGTCAAGGGACAGTAAGGGTCATGGAAGAGATGGGTGGGATAAGTTGTTTTCTTTTGTAAAACTTCCAAATCCCGGCCCCAAAAATCTTAAAAATCCTATTGACATGACAAAGCCAAATTTCTGGCTTGAATTTGAATTTTTTCAACTATTTATTGGCAAAAAGAAAAGAATGTGTGTCTCCTTTAGAATTAAATCTGCCAGATTTTTTTTTTCCTTTTTTACCCATGGGAAGTGGGGGTGGGAGCATTGAATTCCTTGGAACATCCTTGTCTACTATCTCTAGCCAGAGTGGGTGAAATCTCAGCTTGGATTCCGTCTTAGACTTTGAAATTCTGACCTTGATAGGGGCAGAATATGGCCTCTGACTAGGGAGAAAAATAAATGCTTCCAGTGTCTTAGACAATGTCTCATTTTAGACAGTGAGTCTTTTCTGATCATTTCCTTTTTTTGGCCTTCTCCTGTCCCTACCTTGCTGTCCTCAGCCATGATTTCTCTTAGGAGTGTGTGTAGCATTGTGTAGATCTCAACTTCTTAATCAATCAATCAACAACCACTCATTAAATACTCACCATTCGACAATGCTAAATGCTAAGGATACAAAAACACACAAACAATCCCTCCCTTCATGGAGCTTACATTCTAATTGGGGAGGCAACATGATATGGTGGAAAAAAGGATTAATTATGGAGTAAGCATTTGTGGGAGAGTTTGCCCCAGGTTTATGGGGAAAATATGTTCTCGTTGGTGTCCTCAATATGCCATTACAATAAGTATGTTTGCTTTGAGCGAATTGTGTTTAGACAAAATTTGTACAGACCCAGTACAGTGCTTGTCACCTAGCAGACGTTGTCTGATTATGGATTATGTCCTGTGACTGACTATCAAAGGTAAATGTATAAATGGGGGTTGGTGAGAGACAATTTTAGGAGGGCAAACAAAGCCACAGAATATCTTAAATCTGGATTAGTTGTCCTCTGGGAAATCCAGTCTTCAAGTGCAAGTTAAGAAGATACCCCAGGGCTAGATACGCTATAAATTAATCAGCCAATCTACATCCATAAGGATTTTCTATGTGTTAGATACTTCTGAGGATCAAAGGGAAAAGTGAGTTAGTCCATGCCCTAAATAAGGTTTTACATTCTACTGGGGGAGACAATCTCTCTTTCTTTCTCTCTCCCCCTTTCTTGATACACATACATACATGCAGGCATGTATCTTTACATATATGCATGTACATGTAACATATATGTATGTGAATATCTATTTCTGGCACTGGCACATACACACATATGAGATTTTGTGAGGAAGAGACAGCAGATAAAGGGATCAGAAAAGTCTTCATGCCAAAGGTAGCACTGAATATTAAAGGAAATTAGAAATTCTAAGGAGTGGAGGTGATGGATATACTGGACAGCCAGTGCAAAGACAGAGAGGAGGAATGTAGACTGGAGAAATGATTTATAGAGGGACAGTATCAGATCTTAAGGAGTTACGAATAAAAAAAAGGTAGAGAGTTGGTAGTAAATAGAGTTCATTACCCCCTAGAGGAGTACAGACTAAAAATATCAGTAAGCTCAGGAAAGGTTTAGTTTCATGGGTCATAAGTCCATTATGGCTTATTATAGAGAAGAGAAAGATTTGCAGGGTATACCTCTTTGAGAATGGACAGCATCATGGTTAAACAACTAGCGGTCTTTTCCATGGGTCCCATGGTATAAATGTTGTGGACAGAAAAGATCTTGGATCACTCAGAGGGGCCTTTCTTATAGAAAATCATCTGTAAAATAAAAAGGTTAGACTAGAAGAGCTTCTTTCTAAATTTGAATCTATGATTCTATGTATGGCAGCACTATGTCTTGGACAAAGTATTGGATCTGGAGTCAGGAAGACCCAGGATTAAATCCCATCTCTAATGATTACTAACAGCCAAATCAACAAGCATTTATTAAGCTACCACTATTTGCCAGGGACTATGGTGAGTGCTGCTAAATAGTATTCTCTGGACAAGTCACTTAAACTCTGAATTTTAAGGAACTATAAGACTCAAGATACAGAAAGGTTGTAGTACATATATGTGTTCATAGAGTTAGAAGCTTTTGTACTTTGGAAAAGATTTCCCAGAAAGTACTATGGGTTGTATATGATAGGATATAAAAAGAACCAATGAAAATTGTCTTAATTTCATAAACTAGATCAGATAATTAATTCTTTTAAAGTTGTGTGTGTGTGTGTGTGTGTGTGTGTGTGTGTGTGTGTGTGTGTGTGTGTAAAGTCAAGTGTTGTTATCTACAAAGTCTCCCAGGATCATAGCTTTGGAACTGGAAGAGACCTTATAGATCTAATCCAATTCCTCATTTGACAAATTAGGAAACCGAAGCCCCGAGAGGAGACAAGACCTCCCTCAGAACAGAGGATAAGTAACAGTGCCAGAAAGTAACGCCCATTTCTCTAACTCCAAAATCAGTGCCTGTTTCACCATGCTATGCTGCCTTTCAGGGTCTCCAGCTGAGTATGAACCCCCAAATTCCCAGCTCAACTCCTTACTCTGTGCTGCCTAAATGCAGTCCACATCACCAAGTCCAGAGATTCTCAGGTAGCTAAGAGAAGGTGTTCCTGCCCCAGGAGGAAAGTGACTTAGAGAAGAGAAAGAAAGGAGAAACAAACTAGGAGCTGGGAGGGGTGGGCCTGGCACTGGGCAGCTCAAACAGGAAGTAATCACTTCTCTGTTTTTAGACAAAGTCACTTTCAAAGTCTTTGTGGATCTATTTTTATTTTGTGCCTGGGTTATCTTTCATTTTATCTATGGAGGTCAGATTGACCCTAATGCTTCCTTAATGGCTAACTCTCAGATTGGAAGATTTACCCCAGACCAGAAAGTCTACCCAGAAGGAAGAAGAAAGTATTTTAGGTAAACCCTCTAGCTGTTTCCCCTTACCTTATTTCTTTGTCCTCTTAGGGATGAAAGGAAAGAACCCCTGAAAGAGAGAGCAGCATCCTTCATAACAGGATGTTGTTGATGGACCACACACTGTACTCCCTGAGTCAGATCCTTCATGAACAAGCATTTGGCTGGCCTATACTCCCTCCAGCTCCCTCTTGCCTGCACTCCCACCACACACACCCCTGCAACATACACACACTCTTAGTCATTGGCAGGAATTTTAACCCTTTGGTGAATGGTTCTTGGCAGTGGCCAGAATGAAGGTGATTTTTCTTTGGGCAGGTCAAGCCTTATAGATAACTGTCTTGCTAAATATTCATTGAAGAATTGCAGGAGGATATCATTTTCCCCAAGACCCTTCCCACTCCTCCTCTCCTTGCTGACAGGGACTGAAATTCCATCGTCCTCCCCCTCTTTCAATTCAAAGCTTTGATCTCTGTAAATTCAAATACCTGTAGGAGGGGTGTGAATGAAGGATGCCAGAACAAGTTTTGAGAGGAGAATAAGCTGGGAAGAGCAATTAAAAATGGCAAAGGGCCCCAACACAAAGAAAGTAGACAGGAAGCAAACATTTCTTCAGCCTCACAATTTTTGTTGGGCAGCCTTGCCTTTGGGAATCTTTACTGAGTTGAGATTTAATCTTGCCTCTCAAAAGTCTTGTCTAATTAAGGTCATATCTAGAACAGAAGAAGAGCTATCTATCCAAAGATTTTCATAACAGTATTATGCATAATTGCGAGAAATAAAAAACCAAACCCCCAAACTGGAAGTAATATAAATGTCCCACAATGGGGGAATAAATTGTAATACATTAATGTAATGGAATATTACGATGTAATTAAGATCTGACAGGTATGAATAATTAAAAGTACAACTCATATATAGACTCTAGAGTCTTGTCTCAATTCCCACTCCCACTGATGATCAATAAACACTTATTAAGCACCTCTTGTGTGCCAGTCACTGTACTAAGTAAGCAATGGGGATACCAAAAGAAACAAAAGATGGGAACTGCTTGTAGGGAACTTATAATCTAGCAAGCCGGACAATGTACAAACAAATGTTCAAAACAAACCATATTAAGGATAAATAGGAAATAGTTCCCTGAGGGAAGGCTTTAGAGTTCAGAGGGGTTGGTAAATTCGTCTGATGGATTAGATATCCCTGGAAGGTTGACTAGCTACATTTCTCCCTCAAGATTCTGGGGGTAACAATAAGGGGCTTTAGGAATGTCTTTTCATTATTAAAGCATACTTTTTTTTAAACTTTTTTTCTTTTTTTGGTCTGTGTTTCCTTTCACAATATGACTGATACGGAAATATGTTTTGCATGACTGCACATGTATTTTGTTCTTGTTGTTTCTGTGGAATTGTTTCAGTTGTGTATGATTCTCTGTGACCCCATTTGGGATTTTCTTGGCGAAGATACTGGAGTGGTTTACCATGTCCTTCTCAAACTTATTTTATAGATGAGGAACTGAGGCAAACAGGGTTAACTGGCTTACCCAGGATCACACAGCTAGTAAGTGTCTAAGGTCTGATTTGAACTCAGGTCTCCTGACTCCAGGGCTGGCACTCTATCCACTGTGCCACCTGACTGCCCTAGCTACACATTATAACCTATGTCAAATTGATTGACGTCTTAAAGAGGGGTTAGGGAAGAGAAAGAACTTGGAACTAATTTTTTTTTTAAATGAATGTCAAAATTTTTTTTAAAAAAAGGACTATCTTTTAAAATATCATAGCTCATGAGTCCCCACTAGTATTCTCCCCCACCAGGATTATCAGTTGATATCAATTAGTCAGTTAGGCAATTCAGAAAATATTCAGAAAGGAGTATTTATTATTAATGCTAATTATAATAGCTAACATTTATATAGCACTTTATATGGATGAACTCATTTGGGATGATGTGAGATGGGTTCTATTATTATCCACATTTTACAGAGGAGGAAACTAAGGCTTGGATAGGTTGAATAATTTGCCCAGAGTCATACAGCTAATTAGTGTCTGAAAGAGGATTTAAATGCAGGCCTTCTTGCCTCCAAGTCCCACATTCTACATACAAAAATCCTATGCCCAAGTCTGTGATACACTCTACAACCAGTACATACAGAGGATGGGAGAAAGTTAGCTCCAGCTCGGGGAGCAGATGGGCCAAAGGACTAACAGTTCCTGGAAGTTCTTTTTTTCTGGATTCTTAAAGATATTTCCCTTAGGTATGGTGTAACTTTTATGCTAGATTCTTTGTAAGGCTTTGAATATGCCTTTCTCATCTCATTCAGTCTGTCTTTGACTCACAAAACAGACATTGCCATCAGCTATTCTAAGGACACTGCTAGGATGCCAGTGGGAAGATGGGAAGCTCACAATTACCCAAACCGTTTGAACCTCACAAGATCTGACCAAGGCAATTGGGGGATCAGGACCAAGACAAATCTATTCTCCTTCCCCCATTCTTACCCCTAGCGATTTTCTCTCAAAGGATTGGCTGAGATACTCCTGACTCAGGGCTCAATCTAAGTCTCTTGAGCTCAAACTGGCTTGGTATTTTATAGGTGAACCACAGAACATAGCCAAGTTTCCTTTGCCAATCTGAACATCCTGTGCAAAGTCATTCCAGTTGATCAAGGACTTATTGAACTTAGACTAAAGCCTACAATTGATTGATTTAATGGAGAAGTGATCTCACCAAATTTAAATAATATCTTGACACTTACTTTAAGTAGGGTGTGGTAATCCTCTACCTTACCAAAGAAATTTGAAAATTCTTCTATGAAATAATGCAAAGCAGAGATGATGGCAAGGGAGGAAAAAGCAGAAGAGAATGCACACTAACTTTGACCATATAAGAAGAAAAAATGAATGAGAATTAACAGAAAAATGAAAAATATTGAATAGAAAACCTTGAAATTAAAAGGATTATAAAATTGAACAACAGAAATTATAACTAATTTCTTTGGGAAAAAAACAATCAAAATTTATAAACCATCAACAATCCTAATGAGAAAATAGAGAAAAATCAAATTATCAAAATAAAAATTAATAGTGAATTCACAATAAATAGAAAGCAAATAAAGATAATTATTAAAAAAAAAACTACTACAAAGGTATGACAGAAGAATTAAGAATTCAAAATAAGTTGGTGAGTATCTACAAAAATATAAAATACCCAAACTAACAAAATAAGCAATAGAAATGTTTAAACAAACTCAGGAAAATAAAGGGGGGAAAAAAACCTTAAGTGAACTGCCAAAGAAATAGGATTATGTAGTATTTTTGTTACCAAAAAAATTTTCAGAAATAGAGACAGAAGACTCTTCTAAATTAATTTTAAAAGATAATTATGGTCCTGCTACCCCAAACAAGGGAGAGATATAACAGAGAAAGAAAACTATAGATCAATTTTCACTAATTAACATTAATTTTAAAATTTTAATTAAACCTTTACAAGGAGACTAAAACTACATATCCAGAAAATAATTTACTATGAAAAAAATTCAATTAATATGTGGGGATGTTTCAACATTAGAAAAACAATTGGTAAGGTACTATTAACATTCCCACCCACCCCCGAATTCATAGGAGCATTTCAATAGATTATAGGAAAAGGTCTTTAACCAAATACAACATTTACTCATATAACAAATCCTAAAAAGCATAGGCATGGAAGGGCCTCCCCACCCTCACCCCATCTCATGACCCACAGGCTCAGAGAATGAGATGAGTGTTTTTGCTCAGGTGTTTTTTTGTTGTTGTTGTTACAAAGGAGAGCTAAATTCGTAGTAAGGGTGTTGGGGAGGGAGGGAATCTTTTTCTAGAAATGACTGCAATGTAAAGAAAAGACACTGATAAAACTTGTTTGCTTGTTCTTGAATATTATTATTTTTTTTTTAAAGAACCATATTGGAAACATAGAGGAAGTGACTGAAAAAGATTTTATAATGCTGTATGGGGTGTGGCAGTAATGTGAAAGGCACTATGGCATAGTGTATCAGGATCTGACCCTGGAGTCAAGAAGATGTGGATTCAAGTTCTGTCTCAGACCCATACAGCCTCATGACCCTGGACAAGTCACTTAACCTCTGAAAGTTTCAGGCAGCTCTCTAAGATTACAAGTTGTAGGGGAAATACCCACCTACACTGGTAGAGAAAATTTCTTCATCTTGGAGTTTCCAATAATAATGAAATAACAGATCAATCCCCTATCCTTTCATTCATTAAGATGAATTAAGTTATATATGCATAGCCATGAAGTAGGTTTTCTTGTGTTGATGTTTAATATTATTTAAAAAATAAGACACTTATTTTTCTTTCAAAAGAAACAAAGGATGCATGAGGATAACTCCTTTAATGGACATCCTTGAGCCTTCAAACTGCTGGTGCCCTTCCTCTCAATAAGCCTTTTACTGAACTATTTTGAATTTATTTTATATTTATGCTAAATATTTTATTCATAAATATTCCATATATTTGTATTAGAAATAGAATATTTATAGAATATTCTAAAATATTTACAAAGAAAAATAATTCAGAAATAGAATATTTAGAATATGTGCATTCTAAATATTTAAGAAATATTTATAAATATTCCACATATTTATATTAGAAATATTTATATGAAATAGAATATTTATAGAATATTCTAAAATATTTAGAAAGAAATAGAATGTTTAGAATATTTCCATAAGAAAATTTATCAATATACTAAATATTTATATTTGTTCAAAAGACATGTGTACATGCATATATGTATATTATACACATATAGGACAAACATATTGTTATATATAATATGTAACAATTATATATGTAAATATGTGTATATATACATTTGTCTATTTATATGTTTATTCATTCATCCATCATTTATTTGTTGATTTCTTTCTTTATTGTTTCCTTTATAATAATGTAATTACAAAGTAGTCACTTAATAGATACCTGTTGGTTGATTTACCATTTAGAAGTTTTCACACAGATGGTTTGTGCAATTTTAAACTGAGAGAAAGATTTCTCACTTGACTTTTGTATTCCCAGTATCTTTTCCTTAATCCTTCAAAATATGGTCAATTTAATAAGGCATAAACTGTGCCCACAGGACAGCTAGGTGTCCAGAGGCCCAGTCTGTAGTCAGGAAGACCTGAATTCAAATTCACCCTGAGACACTTACCAACTATGTGACCCTGGGCAAGTCACTTAACCCTGTTTGCCTCAGGATCCTCATCTATAAAATGAGCTAGAGAAGGAAATGGCAAAAACGCTCCAGTATCTTTACCAAGAAAATCCCAAATAGGGTCACAAAGAGTTTGATTCGACTGAACAACAGTAGCAACAATACTGTGCCCACAACATAATCTCATATTTCTTTCAAAAATATAATTTATCTCTGAATCTGGGATAATGATGATTCAGAGAGAAAGATAGCTCAACAACTTCAACTTATATACCTTCAACAAGAAACTTGGGAAATACTAGTTCTTGACAAGAAGGAAGCCACATCAGAATATAGAGGCTGAGAATTGACTGTTTCTGTTCCCTTGCCTTGAGATTTGGACTTCCTCATTGCCAGATGGGGAACTGGGGACAATTGGAGGCTACCACTAAAGCTGGGCTGGCTGATCGTCACATAAGTGAATAGCTTTGGCCATCAGATTGTGACCAACGGTGTTTCCATGAGGTGATTCTGGGGTTGGGACAGCTGTTGCAGCTGCTGCTGCTTTTGTGGTTATGGATAAAGTCTCAAGCAGCTGACTGTGGTAGAGACTGTGAATGGCAGAGCTGCAGAGGCAGGTCTGACCCTGGAATGGAGATGAGAATTGAGCAGCCAAGACTAGCAGCAACTATGACATCTGTTGAACTGTTGGGTTTGGGAGTGGAGACAGACCATTTCTTTCGGTGCTTTTCCTGTTTTTCTTTGGTGCAAACAAACAAAAACAGAGGTAGGAGCTTGGACACATGTCCCTCTCCTCTGTTATCTCCCTTCCTTGAATTATGTGTGTAGAGATGGTAGGATTGGGAAGGGGGAAGGTGAATATGTTTCAGTGACTTGCCCCATAGTTCAAAAGAACTGAAAATCAAGCAGGAGAAAGTTCTGGGAAGGAAATAAGTTTTTGTTAAGGAACTACTATGTGGGGGTGCCTAGGTGCACAGTGAATAGAGCACCAGCCCTGGAGTCAGGAGGACCTGAGTTCAGATCCGGCCTCAGACACTTAACAGAAAAACTAGCTGTGTGACCTTGGGCAAGTCACTTAACTCCAACTGCCCTCCAAAAAAAGGCAAAAAAAAAAGAACCTACTCTGTGCCAAGTATTATGCCAAGCTCTTTACAAATATTACCTAATTCGATTCTCACAGCAACTCTGGGATATATGTACTATTATTATCTCCGTTTTGTATTTGGGGAAACTGAGGCAGACAAAGGTTAAGTGACTTGTCACATAGCTAAGAAGTACCTGAGGCAGGATTTGAACTCAGATTTCCCCTATCCACTGTACTACTTAACTAGAAGATGGTTGGAGGTAGAGGGTTCCTTGAGAGAGGAGCACTTAATATTTTTTCCTTTCATTCTATACAAGTTTAAAAAAAAACATGATCATAGTATATTAAGTACTAATGTCCTATAAATATAGAAGTGGGAAATATTGACTGAAAGAGGAGATTCTAAGTGTGGGGTGGCTGCTCAAAAGCAAATTAGTTCAAGTTTCTGATCTTTTGAGCAATATTCTATATCATCCCCCAGCTAAACCTGGACCCCATCCATGGTGGATTTAAATTCATTTGGTAATCTCATACAGCAGTGGTAGATTTGCCAGGTCTTCGCCCTCTGGTGGCCACCATAGATATTGCATCCTTTAGGAAGTCCCTCATACTTGAGCCCTGGAAGACCTGAAGTAGCTACCCAGCTGGTGGTTCAAGCAGAGTCCTTCTTGATGGAAAACTCAGTGGATAATTGACATAATGACATTTTGCCTTTCAACACACTTAAGGAAGGCAATCCTCAAGTTGATTTGGGCTGTCATCAGTAGTGGAGTTCTCCCTAAGTTATGGTGTAATATGTCACATATGGTATAATATGTCTCCAAGTGTCATGATGTAATATGTCACAAAAGTTGGGATGATGATTACCAGGCAACTTTCAAGATCAAAAACACTGTTGAAATTTGGGTCTTTAGAACTGGAAGGGACTTTAGAGATTATTCAGTCTGTCTTTTATTCACAAAAGAAATTTGAAGCTCAGATAATGGAAACAATTTGCCTGAGACAACTCAACTTGTCAGTGGCAGAGAGAAATGGTTCTCCATTCTTCCAGATTCCAGGACTTGTGACTTCTAGTTGGCTATTTCTTGGATTTGGGGTCAAAGAAAGCACACTTGCAAAAGAAGTATATGTGCCATTGTTGTGTAATTGAATCTATTCAGCGAGAGTTGAAAAGAATATAGGTAGGTTTAGTTATATAGAAAAGGAATTGGGGCAGCTGGGTGGTGCAGTGAATACAGCACCAGCTCTGGAGTCAGAAGGACCTGAGTTCAAATCCAGCCTCAGACACTTCACATTTACTAGCTGGGTGACCTTGGGCAAGTCACTTAACCCCAGTTGCCCTGTCTTTCCCCCTCCGAAAAAAAAAAAGACAAAAAAAAGTAATCATTCATAGACAAATTTGATATACATATAATGGCTCCATGAGCCCCTGAGAGATACATAAAGTGAGGGTACTACACTGGGTATTACAGTATTGCCCTTTGCTGGGACCAACCCCTTTCTCTCTAGGTGTCAATAGGAAAATGAAAGTGGAGGCAGTAGAGAGACAAGAGTGAGCCAGAAACTTTCAGCTCTGAACAAGGGGAAGAGGCACATTCTCTTTCTCCAATACTTGAGACCTCCAGCAATATGACTTTGACTAAGCCCTGCTACCTTATCACAAAGGGCCAGCTTAAGATAAGGTAATAGAAATTCCAAGACCTATTGTCACAGTGTCAAACAGAGCTTGCTTTGAGCCCCCAAATGGTGGATTTCTTCCCTTTGATTCACACTTTTAGGCAAAGCCTCTGGCTTCCTGGAATTCTTAATAAAACTCAAAATCTCTTGGCAATAACTGTCAAGTACCACAATTTTCCCTCACAGCAAGAACTCTGTTTTCACTAGACTGGTATGCGCTTGTTTCTGCACTCACAGAGTGTCCTGTAAGTACTATCCCTTGCTTTCCCAACTAGATCATTCATTCCCCTCAATGGGAACTAGCCCAGAATCACAGGGGCTCCAGCTTCCAACTTTGCCTGATGATTCTTTTCCCCTATCCTTTCTCCCAAGGGTCCAGTGATCATCAAGCCCCTCTGTAATGCTGACCACACAGGCTGCTACCTTCCCTCCTCTCCTCACTCCCTCCATGGTAAACTCAAAATTTACTCTCCCCTTTTGCACTTATTTTTACTATTCCACAAATACCCCTCTTTGTGAAAAGATCATTGGATATAGAAGACCTCAATTTCAATTATTCCTCTTCTATTGGTAGTTGTATAACTTAATTTTAGCTCTCTGGGACTCAGTTTCTTTATCAGTAAAATCAATCACTCATCAAGCATTTACCAGGAGCCTACCATGTTTGAGGGCATTTTACTAGATACTGGTGATACAAAGACAAAAATGAAACATGAGGTGGTCTTGATGACATTTAAGTTCCCTCTTCACACTAAGTATATGTATAAATATTAGTTTTCTTCCTCTCACATTTCTTCTGTCTTTTGAAACCTGGCATTCCTAAAGAAGTCACATCCCTGGGCATCTGTCTAGGACTAGTTGCTCATTCTCTCTCATTCCCTCAGAGTCAGAAGAAATTGGTGTACTCTTTGTTCTCCAGGGTCACTTTCAATTCCTTCCTCTCCCATCACTGACTAGCAACAATCTTTAAAATTCTTTTCATCTTTTCAAATTATTATTGTAGTCATCTATGGTCTTCTGCATCATCCTTCCTCCACTCCCAAAGTTCTCATGGATTATAGAGTTAGAACTGTAAAGGACCTTAGAAACCATCTTGTGGCTCATAGTTAACTATCCCCTGGATGTCTGGTCAAAAAAAGTACACTTATAAAAGTGAGTATATCCAGCTGTTAATGGCTAACATCATAGAAATATAGATTTGGAGTGGAAAGGGACTTTAGAGGTCATTGTGGCCAAATCATTTTTCATTTTTTTCTTTTATATCAGCACCTAGCACAATGCTCAGAACATAGTAATTGAATCTATTTAGTCATTTCCCATTGATTTTGAACTCTTGTAGATCATTGTCCAAACCTCAATACATACCCCCACCACCTGATTCCTCATTCCCTTCCCCCTCAATCCTCCCATTCTAAAGTTTCAAACTAACTCCACTCATTTTTTCTACTGTGCTTTTGTCTTCATTTGTCTTCAACTTAAATCTTTTCCTTTTCCATCTTCTCTCTTACTGAAACCTTGACTTCCCCTGGTTACATAGTCTCCCTGACCAGTCTTTCCAGTACTGGCTGCATTTTCATTCATTTTCCTTGACTCTGGTCCAGGTAGGGGAGTTAGAAAACTCCTTGCTCTCCATTGCCACTTTCAACTTCTTCCTCTACCTCCACCACTCAGTAACCTCTCTTCCTTCAAGGTCTGTATTATTCATATCTACCAGCTAATTAAAATCCTGATAGCCATTGTCTATAGACCCACACATTATTCCCTTTCTTCCCTCAATGAGTTTCATACCTAGCTCTCAATCTTTCTCTCCTCCCCATCTGCTGCTCTCATTATAGGAGACTTCAACATAATACTGATTCTCCTACATATACCCTAAACACTCAGTTCCTCAACCTACTCACCTCCCATGAGCTACTACTCTACCCTACCTCAGTCATACATAAATATGGTCATAGCCTTAATCTTGCCATTACCCACAAAGGTACCACCTCTGTGTTCAAGAATTTCAAAATCCCTTTAGCTGACCATAATATATTGACTTTTCACTTCTCCCTCCACCTTCTTTTGCAAAATTCTATTCTTTGCCTATACCATCACCTTCAATCCCTTGACCCCTGAATTCTTTCCTCTATACTAGTCACTCTTCCCTCTTCTTCCCATGTTGACACCTCAGTGAGTCAACTCAACTCTGCACTGTCCTCCTCTTTTGAATCCCTCATTGTAGTCATCTGCGGTCTTTATCATATTTTCAATTATTCCCAGTCAAGTCTTAGATCACTCCCACCATTTATTGCCTGTACTCCTACACATGTACTGCTAAATGAAAGTGGAGAAAATCAGACAACTGTTCTGACTGAGTCCACTAGGTCCACTACAAATTTATGTTACACAGTCTCAATTGAGCCCTCACTGCTGCTATACCTCCCTCAGCAACTCAATATCCCACTCTCCACAGTGGCTCTTCCAAAACTTTTCATCCCTCAAAACTCTAGTGGCTCCCACTCTCTTAAATTGCCTCCTATTTTACAGAAAAAAATTAATCCATTCTCTGTGCCCTCTTTTCCCTCTTACTCATCTCCTATCACTCAGATGCCTTCTGGCACTTTCTCCTTCACCATTGTTTCACATAACAAAGTGGCCTTCCTCCTGGCCAAGACTAACTCCTCTATTTGTTTTCTCATGTGATTCACAATTTAGTGGGGGAAATAATATGCCAACAACTATGTACAAATACACTATATACAAAATAAATTGGAGATAATTAATCAAGAGAAGGCACTAGAATGAAGAGAGAATGGGAAAGGATTCCTGTAGAAGGTAGCATTTTATACTTGAAGGAAGTCAGGAAAGCCAGGGGGCAGTTTTGAGGAAGGAGAGAATTCCAGGCATGGAGACAGCTAGTGAAAATGTCCAGAGTCAGGAGATAGAGTGTCTTGTTCAAGGAACAGTAAGTAATGTCACTAGATCACAGAATTCACGGCAAGTTGTAAGGTATTAAGAAGACTCGAAATGTAGGAGTACAGAGCAGCCCTAGGGGGGTATAGTGGATAGAGCACTGGCCCTGGAATCAGGAAGACCTGAGTTCAAATCTGACCTCAGACACTTAAAACTTATTATCTGTGTGACCCTGGGCAAGTCACTTAACCCTAATTGCATTGCAAAAAAAAGAAAGAAATGGGAGTGGGGATAGGACTGGGTTATGAAGGGCTTTGAACACCAGAGGATTTTATGGTTGATTCTAGAAGTGACAAGGAGCCATCAGAGTTTATTGAGTAGGGGAGATGCTGGTATATGACATGATCAGAACTGCATTTTAAGAAGATCATTTTGATGGCTGAATGGAGGTTAGACTAGAATGAGGAAAGACTTAAGGCAAGGAGACCAACCAGCAGACTACTGCATCAGTGTAGGCATGGGTGATGAGAGCTTGTATTAGGGTGATGGCAATGTCAGTAGAGAGAAGGGACCATATATGAGAGATGTTATAAAGGTAAAATTGACAGGCCATGGCAACAGGCCAAAACTGGATGGGACAGGGGGTAAAGAAAGAATGAGAATGCACAAATGTGGATGACTGGAAAGATGGCAATACCCTTTTCAGTAATAAAGAAGTTACCAAAAGAAAGGGTTTGAGAAGGAAGATAAGTAGTGTAGCCATCTGGGAGCCAAGATGGTGGAGCAAGCAGCAAACTGCTGCAATTTTCCCATACTCACCTCCAAACAACCATAAAATAGAGCCCCAAAACAAATCCTCCAACAGCAGAATCAGCAAAAATACGGGGGAACAATCTTTTAGCCCAAGAAACTTAGAAGATCAATAAGAAGGGTCCATCTCACTCTGGTGAAAAGAAAACAAGACAGGAAGTGTCCCAACAAGCCAGCAGCAAGCCCCACCTTAGCAAATCAATGAGACATCCTGTACCCCAGTGTGGTAGAACAGGCAAATATCCCCAGGCACCTTAGCATGGCCAGGGGAGCTGGCAGATTCCAGCTTCAAGAACCATCACATGCTTCAATGTAGCCCCAGGCAAACTGACAAACAGGTAGATGCCTACCCTCCCAGTATCTAAGCAAATAGGCAACTACCAGGCAGCACCTGCCCCCCATCCCCATGGCCTCGGGCAAACAGGCAGCCTCCAGAGGCTTGACCACACATGATTTTGTGAAGCTACTGGGAAATGTAGAAACACCCCACTGGGCCTCAGCATAGGCCAGATACTACCACTAGGATGACAGCTTAGCATCAGGTGAGCTAACAGACACCTATGACCTCCAGCAGGACCACCTAACCCTCACCCCACCAAAGCACAGCCCCAGATACTAGGATCCCCTGTGAGCCTCAGGGCAACATCAGAGTAGCACCAGGTGACCAACCAGGGCCTGCAGCCACTAGCATAAGAAGCTGGAGACAGTGACCCTTTGACTTTGGGAGCAGAGCTCAAATTTTTTTTTTAAAGCAATTGGGGTTAAGTAACTTGCCCAAGGTTACATGGCCAGTTTGTGTGTGTGTGTGTGTGTGTGTGTGTGTGTTAAGTATCTGAAGCTGGAACCAATCCCCAGTCCTCCCTGACTCCAGGGCCAGCTCTCTTACTCACTGCACCACCTAGCCACCCCAGCAGAGCTCAAATTTAAAAGAAAGGGAAAAGGCAGAGAGAGAGAGACAGAGAGACAGAGAGAGACAGAGAGAGACAGACAGAGAGAGAGAGACAGAGATAGAGAGAGAGACAGAGAGAGACAGAGAGAGAGAGAGAGAGAGAGAGAGAGAGAGAGAGAGAGAGAGAGAGCAGAAAACAACAACAATAAAAATCTGACCACAGAAAGTGATTCTGGTGACAGGGAAGACCAAGACCTAAACTCAGAAGAGGACAACAATGTCAAAACACCTAAGAGTAAAACCCCAAAGAAAAATGGGAAACAGTCTCAAGACCAGAAAGATCTCAAGGAAGAACTCAGAAAGGAGATTAAAAACCACAGAAGAGAGATAGAATAAAAATTGGGAAAAGAAATGAGAATGATGCAAGAGAATTATGAAAATAAGAGTCAACAGCCTGGAAAACTATTTAAAAAATTAAATTGGCCAAATAGAAAAGGAAATATAAAAATCCACTGAAGAAAACTCCTTAAAGAGTATAATTGGCCAAATGGAAAAGAATGTACAAAGGCTAATTGAGGAAAATAATACCTTAAATGTTAGAATTGAACAAGAAGAAGCTAATGACTCTATAAGACATCATGAATCAAACAAGCAAATTCAAAAGAATGAAAAAATGGAAGTAAATAGAAAATACCTCATGGGAAAAACAACTGACCTGGAAAATGGATCCAAGAGAGACAATATCAGAATCATTGGACTAACCTGAAAGCCATAATCAAAAGGAGGACCAGAACAGAATCTTTCAGGAAATTATTAAGAAAAACTTCCCTGATATCCTGGAACCAGAGGGCAAAATATGCATTGAAAGAATCCACCAATCACCTCAGGAAAAAGATCCCAAAATAAAAACCCCGAGAAGCATTATAGTCAAAATTCAGAACTATTAAGTCATGGGGAAAAATACTGTATTTCATCACATAATTGTCACAGATTTTATGACAATTTTTTTTTGCAAAAATGTGTGGTGTGCCCATTATGGGAAGCTTAAAAAAATAGTGCCAGTATTACTCAAAAATAATTTATTATTAAACTATATCATAGGTATATAGCTGTACAGTTTAGCTTACATGGGAAGATGCAAGTCTTACAATATCACATGACTTACTCATAGCAGCTTTGCCTGCCCACCTGCTCCCCTTACACCTATGTCTCTTCATTGGGATGAGTGACAATACTGTAAGGAAAGCAGCACTCTAAACAAACCACACAAGTTGACTTTTGGAAATGTACTGGTAATGTGCACGTGCTGAGAATTCTAGACTTGTGGCTCCTAATGCTCAAGACAGAAATGTATATCCATATGCCACTGGTGAATACATTGCTGCTCTGTTTATTTTTTAAGCAGTGTGATGAACAGAATTATACCATATTATAGTTTTGCAATGAAAGGTAATAAATAAATTTTTGGACTGAAAAAATGGTGCAATGATTATGCAGTGAAATACGGTACTACAAGAGGCCAGAAAGAAACAATTCAAATATCAGAGAGTCACAATCGGGATAACACAGATCTAGCAGCTGCAACATTAAAGGATTGGAGATAATGGAACATGATATTCCAGGGGGCAAAGGAGCTAGGACTGCAACCAAGAATTATTTACACAGCAAAATTAAGCACAAGATATCAAGGGACAAAATGGTCATTCAAGAAAACAAAAGGATCTCAAGACTTCAATAAGGAGAAGATTAGAACTAAACCAAAAATTTGACCTCTGTTATCAAAACCTAAGGAAAACATAAACAGGTATAAAGGTGGTGGTGGGGGGGAATCCCCATAAAGGATTTAATAGAGCTAAACTGTTTACATCCCTGCACAGGAAGATGGTACTTATAGCTCTTAAAAATTGTATTACTAACAGTACAGATAGAAGGAATATATATAGACAGAGGATATGGATATAAGGTGAATTTGAGGGAATGACAAAAAAGTTAAGGTATGAGAAAGAAGAGTACAAAGGGTGCAGAAGGGAGGGAGAGGTATGATGGGGTAATTTATCTCACATGAAGAAATGAGAAAGACCTATTACAGTGGAGGGGAAGATGGAAGGGTGGGCAATGGGCATCACTTGAACCTTACCCTTATCAGTATTGGCTCAATGAAGGAATAATATTCACAATCAATTGAATATAGAAATCTATCTTACCTGACAGGAAAGTAGGAGGTAGGAAAGAGTGAAAGGAAAGAGAGGTCAAACAGGGGGAAGAATAGGATGGAAGGAAGTACATAGGTAGTAATTATGACTATGAACGTGAATGGGATGAACTCTCCCACAAAACGGAACTAAATAGCAGAGTAGATCAAAAACCAGAATCCTACAATATGTTGCTTACAAGAAACAACACTTGAATCAGAGAGACACACACAGAGTAAAGATAAGGAGCAGAATATATTATGCTACAGCTGAAGTTATAAAAAAAGTAGGGGTAGCAAGCTTGATCTTAGAGAAAGTAAAAGCAAAAATATGCCTAATTAAAAGAGATAAGGAAGTAAACTTGTTAAAAGGTATCACAGACAATGAGGTAATCAAATTAGAAGAGCAAAGAATAGTCTACCTTTCAGATCTATGGGGAGGAGAAGAATTCATGAACAAACAAGAGATAGAGAGCATTACAAAATGTAGAATAAATAATTTTGATCATATTAAATTGAAAAGGCTCTTGTACAAACAAAGCCAATGCAACCAAGATTAGAAGGAAAGAAGAAATCTGGGAAACAATCTTTACAGCAAGTATCTCTGATAAAGGCCTCATTTCTCAAATATATAGAGAACTGAGTCAAATTTGTGAGAATACAAACCATTCCCCAAATGATAAATGGTCAACGGACATGACCAAGCAGTTTTCAGATGAAAAAATCAAAGTTATCTATAGGCATATGAATAAGTGCTCTAAATAATTTTTATTAGAGAAATGCAAATTAAACAGTTCCACAATAGAGGACTTTCAAGCATTCTTTTTTTTTTTTTTTTTAAAGCAATCGGGCTTAAGTAACTTGCTCAAGGTTACATTGCCAGTTATTTCTGGGTGTGGTGCTGAGTACCTGAGCCCAGATTTGATCCAGGTCATCCCGACACTGGAACCGGTGCTCTTACGCTGAGCCATCGGGCTGCCCCTGGCTTTGATCTTTTTTATAGCTGATACATTGTTGAAATTTTTTATTATGCCTTTAAGTTGTCTGTTACATTGTTAATAATGTATATAAACAGCAACATTGATATTTATTTAAATCTATGAGACTAGGGTTTGATATTGAGAGAGATGAGCAAAAGCTTATGGAAAAAGATATGTCTCCAATTTAGTGTCTGGCACATACTAAATGCTTGTTGATGGGGGATTGTGGGGCTTGGAGGTAGTAGATTAACTAAGGGAAGAGATTTGCACGTCTTTTAAATTATGTGGAAAGATCAAAGCTTAACTCTTGATCACCTTAGAACCCAGGTAGAGAATTAACAAGGAAATGAACCTGTAGCTGGTAGTAAATTTTGTGTGGCTCATATATTAGTACAACCCATATATGTTACATATGAAGGTGTCAATCCTAAAACCTGCTATATGTGCAATAACTTGTATTTGAATTCAGAACGAACATTTTTGCATTTTTTTCAATTAGTAAGCATTTATTTTCTCTTCCTCCAGTTTCTTTGCCAAGAAAATTCCAAATGAGGCCACAGAGAGTCAGAGAAGACTGTAATGACTCAACAACAATCCTGTCAATGCTTAAAACTCAGCATTTCCAAAGAACTCATTATATTTTCCCCCAAACCCATTCTTCCTTCAATCTTCTCTAGTTCTCTAAAACTACTATCTTTCTAGACATCCAACTTCTCAAACTTGGAGCCATTCTTGACTCTTCCTTCTCCCTTACCCTCCACATTCAAACAGTTGTTAAGTCTTGTCAAACCTACTTTGACAAAATTTCCCACATCCATCCCATTCTCTTCTCACACAGTCATCACCCTAGTTCTGACCATCATCATTTATGACCTGCATTATTTCAATAGCTTCCTAATTGGTTTTTCTATGTATAGCTTTCCCCCAATCTAGCCCATCCTCCACCCAACTATTAGTATAAAATTCCTAAAACACAGATCTGACTATGTCACCCCACTACTCAAAAATAATCAGTGGTTCCCTCTAGGATAAAATACGAAATCCTTGACCTGGTATTTAAAGCCCTCCACAATCTGTTTCCTCTGTACCTTTCCAGTTTTATTACTTATTACTTCCCTTCACATACTTTCCATTAGAGTCAAACAAACTGCCAGCTGTTTCTCATAAACATTGTTCCATCTCTCACCTCTTTGCCTTTGCATAAATAATTCCCCAAGTCTGGAATGCATTCATTTTCACCTCCACCTTGCTGAATCCCTAGACCTTTCCTGAAGTCCCCACTGTAAGAACCCTTTTCCTCTTGAAATGAGTTTGTATTTTCTCACCTGCACATTTTGTAACCCTTCTCCCCAGAAGAATGTAAATTCCTTGAGGGCAGGGACTATTTTGCTTTTGAATTACTGTACCTACTATAGGATCCTTGACATTATAGATGCTTAATAACGTCATTAAATTGATCTACTCACAAATTAAAAAAGAAAAAAACTAGAAAGGACATTGCTATTCTGAACCAATCCTAATTCCTACAAATAGTAAGTCCTTCCTGGACCTCCTTTTAGCACAAAAGTCTATTCAATGATCTTAACCTAGCAGAGACATGATAACATGTTGCTTTAAAAACTAGGGAGCTCTAAGTGTCCGATCCTGAGATTAGAGCCCCAGCCACTGATTTGTGGAGGAGTATACTCAATCGCTTGGTAAGACTTTGGCCCCCTCCCTCATCTGATAACTGACCAACACCAAAGGGAACTCACAGGAACCTTCAACATGACTCCTGTATTCTAAGTTATGTAGAAACATGGCTATGCTTTTTCCCAGCATACACTATTTTTTCCAGTCATTTTAAAAAATGGTTTCTCTGGCTTTTAGGTCCATTCTTTTGCTTTAGCTTGATTTTTCCAGAGCAGGAGCCCAATTAACTGTTTGTGAATTGGGTTGGTAACTTTTCTGAGACTCTGATTCTTGTGGGGGAAAGGAGTTATATTTTCCCCCCTAGGTTGGTGCTGGGGTTTAAGATTTTTCCTTGTTTTTACATCCCCATGGCAGAAGTTTATGGTCCCCAGCAGGCAAATTTCACAGCCCCAGCTCAGGAGCAATTGTGGTTTGGAAAGAATCTCTGGCATCTTCCATGTCATCTCTTTGAATGTTATGAGCGATGGGCTGTTTGAGAAATGCTTTTGTTTCCTTGGCAGTGGGTCACCTTGTAGGAAGATTAGCCTGCCAGCACTACATATTAGAGTACCCTCTCTCCTGACACCCTTGTCCTTCGCTGTCTCTGCCCCTGATAACAGAACTGATATGAATGAGGCATTCAGGGAGATGGCGGCAGCTGATTTCCTGCTGGTGACTAGTCATATATCAAGTAGCAGTTAGGACTTAGCCAGTGGTTAATGAGGAGTTAATGAGTTGTTGTTGGGCAACAACTACTAAAAGAAAACCACTAGTTGATGCAGTGGGGGGAGGGGAGGGAGAAGGGGTGGGCACTAACATGAAAGAGACGGCAGGGGAAAGTTTAGAAATCCTAATTTCTGAAACTATTTCCTGGTTTCCTTACAAGACCCCACCATTTTTCCATGAACCTAAGGCAATTATTTTGTTTGAAGGGGTGAGATGTGGCCTTGACCATGTTCCTTCCACTTTATGGGCCTCAGTCTCCTCATATCTAAAATAAGGGGATTGGACTCAGTAGCCCCTAAGGTCGCTTCAGTTCTGATTCTATGATCCTGTGTAGAGGGGGGTGGGAGTGAGGCAAATATCTAGATATTCTGAAAGAGAATATCTGACCATTGGAGATCATGAAGGTATAAGCTCAAGGAACTTTCTGAGTCCCAGGCTTTAAAATGTCCTTGCCTCTGGGGCGGCCAGGTAGCACAGCAAGTAAGAGCACCGGCTCCAGTGTCGGGATGACCTGGAGATCGAATCCCTGGCTCAGACACTCAGCATCACACCCAGAAATAACTGGCCGTGTAACCTTGAGCAAGTTATTTAACTCCGATTGCTTTAAAAAAAAATGTCCTTGCCTCTGTTGTGGGATGGGACTATTCAGCCAAATTCACACTTATTGAAACCCATGTACTAGTTTATGTAGAACACAAATGTAGTCAAAGTATATCCTCTAAGTTGAGGAGAACATAATAGAAACAATATTGAATGATAGCTTGAGGTGTGGCAAGGACGGGGAATTTTTTTTTTTTAAGGCTAAAGGATATCTAAGAATATTTGAAGGGATAGAAGTAATACAAAGGAGAGACAGATAGAAACAGAGACAGAGATTGAGAGACAAAGAGACTGAAATAGAGACAGGCATTCAAAGAAAGACGGATAGATATCAACTCTAGACTCTGCCAGTTCATCTTTGATCTCTGTGACATCAATAAATGGAGACTTGGTTCCAAAACTGCTATCTATCAGGCCAGGAGCACTCAGAGGAACACTGTTGCATAGGAGGTGAAACTAAGACCAGATCTCAAATGTAGGACAAGACTCAGAGAAGAGGAAGAAGGGAGATTGTTTCACAAAGGTAGAAAAGGATAAGTGCAATCACAGAGTCAGAAAAGTATAAGACACAGCCAAAGTATGGCAAGAAGACTGTTTTGGTGAAAGTAAAGGCTTAGGTAAGGAATTTGTGGGGAAATGAGGGAGGAAAGGAGAGACAGTATGACATATTGGGTAGAGGCCTAACCTTGGAATTGAGAAAACCTGGATTCCAGCACAATCTCAGACATATATTAGCCTTGTGAACATGTCATTAAACTTTCAGTGCCCCAGACAACTCTCCCAGACCATAAGTACCCCACACCAATGCAATCACATTGCCCAGAACATCATCTCTTTCCCTGCCTCTCCCTCAAAAGCTAGAATGGTGCTTTGGACTAGATGGCACAGGGTCTTAAAAACCAAAATAAAAGTTTTAGACTTTCTCCAACAATGAGAAGTGACTGGAGATTGTTGTGGGGAAGAGGATCCTTTGGTCAGTATAGTTCTTGAAGATGATGGATCTGGCAGCAGTATACTGGGTGAATTAGAGGGGAAAGAGACTGGAGATAGAGATGGTAATTTAGATATAAGGTAAGAGATTGGAAGGAAAGAAATTAGATGATGCTGACCTGGAAAGCCTGAGACTGAGAGTTCAGATAGGACCTTGAAAGTGGGCAGAGACCAGAGGATTTAAATATTATTGTACAGAATGCATTATGTTGTAGTTGACCAAATGGAAAAGGGAACCTGGGAGCCCAGGCCAGCCTTAAGGGATAAATATATATATAAAAGTCAGAAGTCCATGCAAATTCAACACCCAGGGTTCACTCTAGATTCCAGTGGAAGGGGCAGAAAGTGAAGCTACAGGCAAGATATTGACAGCAATGCAAATGGAGAGGACTGTAACAAAAGGATCAAACAGCTAGTGTCAACACTCTAGACACAAACGACTAACACAGCCAGGGCTGGCTTCAGACACAAGGAGACTAGGACATTCATAAGCCTGTTTCAGCTGAACATGAACTCTAGAAAGGCTTCAAGTAGGGACCTAACTATGGATTGTATTTATGAGTGTCTTTAGCAGATTGGACAAAAGTTGAATTTTTAGACAACTCTTGAAGAACACCTACTAATGAATAAAGGAGTTGTGATCTGTGTTGGTAGAGGCAGTACTCAACCTGTCAAAATTACAGATTGTTGAAATGAGTACATCTATGTATATTGAAGTGCAAATTTGACTATGGTCACAATTGAAATTAATGTAAACTGAGGCACAAAGTTCTGAGCATGTTCAATTTATTGGTAAAGCTAGCAATTATCAATAAAATGGGCCTCAGCTACTCAGCCAGCCAAAAGACCAGAAGGTGGGACTTACCAGCCTTCATATAGTTTGGGAACTAGACAAGAACACAAGAACAAAGAACAGGACTCATCACTCATCACTCAAAATAATATGATTGGTTACAAAATCTGAAGTCTTATAGATGATGGAAAACAATATAGTTGGATTGAAGTCTGGAATGCAAGGTTAGCAACAATCCCTCCTTCCCTCTTGTTGCTATGGAAAGCTCATTGGTAGTGTCTACCTGCATGACAAGTTAGTGTCACAGTGATAACAGATCAGACTTCCTTGAAGGACAGCCAGCATTGCAGAGACAACAGACTTCTTGGCCCCCACCTGTGGTCTTACAATGCTTGATGGAGAGATAATGGATCTCTCTTAATTGTATGTGGGCAGTGAGATGTGTAGAAATGATCTATTTCTTTGAATTAAGGTGATTTATAGGGTAGCTGAACTTTTCAACTTGACTTAAAGAGAGAAAGTGAACTTAACTCAAAGACAAAGAAACATGACTTAGGCAATTTTACAACGTGGTGGTAGTGATATAGAATAGAATCAATTACAAAATAGACTCAGAATCAATTTGATTTTCTCCCTTTTTTTGGATCCCCTGCTCAAGAAACTTCAATGACTCCCTATTGTCTCTGAGATAGAATACAAACTTCTCTGCCTCCATCTATCTTTCCAGACTTGTGTTTGCTTTTTAGTCCCCATCATGCACTCTGGATTGTAGACAAATTGGCCCACTTACTATTCCCACTACATGACATTAAATCCCCCACATTCAGGTCTTTGTACAGTACGTCCCCAATGCCTCCTAATCTCTTCCTCATAGAATCTCTAGATTTCTTCAACTACAGCTCAGTGCCACTTCCTTTCCAAGGGACTTTTCCTGATTCCTCCAGTTGTTAGCAGTCAGCCCTCCAATTAATGTAATTTATTTGACACATGTTTTGTTTGTACTTCCTTGTATCCTTGTTGTTTACCTCCAGTAGAATATAAGCAACTAGTCTAGTTTTGTATTTGTATTATCGTCACCTAGCACAGTGCCTGGAATAGAGTAGGCACTCAGCATGCATGTGTTCCTAATCCAGCTCTCTATTCCTTTTCACTGGTTTTCTCACCTCTGTCTCATGGAATTCCCCTCTTCCTTAAAGATTCAGCTTGGGCACCATCTTCTGCATGAAGTTCTTCCCCACTCCCCCCATGGCTAATACCCTCCCTCTGGACCTCCCTCACAGACTACCTTGTATTTAACTACTTTCTATTTATTATGTATTATCAACTTTGTTTTTCTTTTGCATATATTCACATATGTACCTATTGTCTTGCCTTCTTAGGATGTAAGTTCTTTGAGAATGGGGATTGTTTCATTCTTTGCATTTTTTTGTATCCCAGCACCAGGCTCCCAGTAGGTGCTTACCGTGTTTCCCTGATAATAAGACACTGTCTTATTTTTTTTTTGGACAGAAAAACACCATAGGGCTTATTTTCAGGGGAGAGCTTATTTTAATGAACATTGACAGCAATTTTAATAAACAGGTAAATGTGAACAAAAAAATGTACCTTTATTCAAAAAGCAAATCACCGGGGAAGAACAGGATGATGCACTCACTGCTGCAGCTCTGATTGGATGCAGCTCGGAGCGCGGTGTGCGTTTCACCTGGGGGGGGAGGGGGTGGGATGGTGCATACAGAGGGTACCGTAATGTAGCGTGTAGCGCAGGGGATCACCTTCACTACAGTAGCAATCTCAATAGGGCTTATTTTCAGGGGAGGGCTTATTTTAGAGGAATCTTACACAGTAAGGGGAGGGCTTATTTTCGGGATAGGTCTTATTATCGGGGAAACACGGTAATAAATGTTTATTGGTTTAATAAAGGATTATTAAATTAAGTTGGGGACATGTAACCTTATTATATATACATATATATCTATATCTATATATGTACGTGTGTATGTATACACACACCCAGTTTCTATATTTATATCCATTTATATTGATATCTCTATGTACACAGATAATGATGGTGATGATAGCTAACATGTATGATATGACACTTTAAGGCTTAAAAACACTTTACAAATATCTCATTTTATCTTTCCCTTGCCTTTGCTTTTAGTACTGGAAGGTAGGTGCTATTATCCACATTTTACAGATGAGGAAACGGAGGCAGACAGAAGTTAAGTGATTTGCCCGGGGGGTCACAGAGTCAGTGTCTAAGAAAAAATCTGAACTTATGTCTTCCTGATTCCATATCTAGCACTCTAATTATTACATAACCTTGGAGGGAGGGAGTTGACAGACAGAGAGAGACAGAGACAGAGAGATAGTGGATACTCTTACCAATGCAGATTATATCCTCAAAGCCTTTCCTGTCTAAGACCAGCATAGCTTAAACTCTGAGGTCAGAGCTTTCCAGAACCCAGACTCATTCCATGTCACAATGAGGCATTTGAGAAGGTCTATGAATAGCTTGAATATTTTTTAACCTGATACATTTCCTGGTACTTGCTCATTTTAAAGCTCATCTTTTATGTTCCTGCCCACTCACAAATGCACAAAATCTTCCTATAATCTAGCCCCCTAGGCTTGGCTCTTTGCTGTCTGGAAGAGTTTAGTGTTTTACACAAATGTGGGGACTTGAATGTGTACTCTTCCTCCAGATCATTAATAAAGAGCTGGAAGGGTTCTTAGACTGATTCTGGGGTCAACGCAGGGCAGTGGAAAGAACAGGGCCTGGAGAGAAGAGACAGTGAGTTTACACCCATCCTCTGCTGCTTGTTTCCTGAGTGACGTCAGCAAGTAATTTAACTTCCTGGGGTGAATTTCCTTATATGTAAAATAAGAGGTTTAAACTAAATGGTTCCTGAGGTCCCCTCCAACTCTAGATCTATGCTCCTACATTAAATAATTCTGGTTTTATTTTCAGTCCCTAAGGAGCCTTACTTTGTAAACTTCCTCACCCAGAGAAGCACTTATCCTTAGAGCCTTTCCCATCTTCCTTAGCCTCTGCACTAGATATCATTGAATAAGCTGTCATTGTTTTGGTGGAGTTATTTTTACAAATACATGCATGAGCATTGCAATGCCAGATGACCAAATGCCCCATGAAACATATTCCTAATTGCCATTTGACTTATGAAAAAAAACCAAACAATTGCAGCAACTCTTGTACTTGTTTCTCCAAAGACAACCTGTGAGCCATCTTTCCATCTAGCTGCCACTTCCTTTTGCCTTCCTGTTTCATTTATAGCAAGAATTTCAAGATCAATAGGATTCATTTCCTCCAGTAGCATGCCCGGGGGCTCTCCTTCATTTAGAGCACCAATTGCTAACTGATAGTGGTTTAAAAAGCGGATATTCTTAGCATTCTCTGCCTCTGCCACTTCAGAAGCAGAAAAGACCTGAATAGGACTGAGAACTATTGTGTATGTTTTTTGTTTGTTTGTTTTTTGCCTCATTAAGACCAAAGATTTCATCACCAAGTGTCCAGCTTACTGGTGATAAGCCTTTTTGTATTTAGCTGGGCTCATCCTTGGAAAGCAGATGGAAGCTGTTGCTGAAACCTCCCCATCTCAAAGCCTCTCTATCATAAAAACTTGTGCCTCACTGGCAGAGACCTATAGAACCCTGTATCATTTCCACATCAAGATGAGACATTAGAGTTGAACTCTTCTAGCGGTACCATAATCTTAAGAATTAAAAGTTCAAGGTCATGCAAAGGACAGTATTGAAGACTATGGATGCCTAAGTAGGCTACTACACATTACTCACAAAGAATTACCCTATCAAAGTAACATAAAGGATGCCATCAGGAAAATATGTGATGGATTAAAGAAGCTGGACCAGTTATGTAGCCAGAACAAGGGGTAGCTGATCCTGGAGAGAAGGGATTGCTTTATTTTTCTCCTTGTATCACTAGTACCTGACACATAGAATGAAAGGACTATTTCATTGTTATCTCTGTATTTCCACCTTGCCTATCACAGTAGCTAGTATGTTGTAGGTACTTGATAAATGCTTATATAGTCACTAATTTATGGGCCTCCCAAGCATCCCATAAGATCTAAAGGCAGGCCCCCAGCATGATGGGCAGGTAGATTTCCCTGGGAAGGATTTATAGAAGACCATGGATAACAGTCCCATAGGGTGAGAAAATAAAGATGGAATGTTTTCTGTACCATTGGAAGAAATATCCCCTTTGATGAGACCACAGATCCATCAAAGTATTCCTGAAGTGTTGTCTCTAATAAGCACTTAATAAACATTTCTTGACTTGACCAAAATAAATAACAAAACTGGTACAATTCTAGAAGAGCAAATGGATGTGAGTCATAGGGGTTAATGTCATAAATGGCTCTAGAGAGCTGTGGCAACCGAATGGTGAAGAGAGATAAAAATACACCCTGGAATTAAATCACTCTTTCTCCACTAATACTCAGTTGCTCCATTGACTCACACCCATCATTGGTGTTGCCTGTTCTCCATGGTGAGGTCTGTAGGGTCAGGGACTGTGTCTGACTCTATATAATAGACTATGCTATGCACAATTGGGTATTCAAGTCAGGATGATCAGATGCCAATTTAAGATGTTGTCTTTCCTCTTCATTTGTGGTTTAGATGAAACCCTGAACACCGAGAGCCCCAAGAGCTAAACATTGGTGAGTGGACATTTTTTCCAACATTCTGCTTGAAGAGAGGTTGCCCAGTACAATGGAGAGAACATAGGATTTAGAGTCAGGAGACCTAGGTTCAAATTCTGCCTCTGGCACTCACTACTGTGTGACCTTCAGCAGACTGCTGTGCTTTTCTGGGCCTCAGTTTCCTCCCTTGCAACATGAGGTACTTGGATTAGATGGTCTCCAATGTCCCTTCCAGCTCTAAATTCAATGAAAGAGCTAGGATCAGGAAAATCTAGACTTCACACCAGTAATTATGTGGTCATATCTGAACTTTTTTGTGGCATTGAAGGTCAGGATGGAGAACAGTTTCATTTAACAGTCAGTTAGACCTGGAGGTAGGAACACTTGGGTTAAGAATCCACCCCAGACATAGTTTGTGTGACCCACTTGACTTCTCTCAATCTTGAGTTTCTTATTTGTAAAGTCAATTCAAAAAGCATTTATTAACTAAGCACCTACAATGTGCCAGATACTGTATTAAGGGTTGGAGATACAAAGAAAGGGAAAAAAAATCAACCCCTCCCCTCAAGGAGTTTACAGTCTAATGAGGAAGACAACATGAGAACATCCACCTACAAACAAGCTATATACAGGATAATTTGGAGGTGATCTCAAAGGAGAAGTGCTCAGATTAAGGGGAATCTGAAAGGCTTTTTGTGAAATGTGGTATTTTACTTGTGGTTTTAACGAAGCCAGGAAGCAGAAACAGGTAGGGAGAGCATTCCAGGCGTGTTGTTGTTACAGTTCAGTTGTTACAGTTGTGTCTGACTTTGTGACCCATTTGGAGTTTTCTTGGCAAAGATACTGGAGTGGTTTGCCATTTCCTTCTGCAGCTTATTTTACAAATGAGGAAACTGAAGCAAACAGGGTTAAGTGACTTGCCCAGGGTCACATAGCTAGTAAGTGTTAAGTGTCTGAGGCCGGATTTGAACTCAGGTCCTCCTGACTCCAGGGATGGTGCTCTATTCACTGCCACCTAGCCACCTCTAGGAAGATCATTCTGACAGCTGAGTGGAAGATGGACATTGGATCTATCAGCAGGCTATTGTAATGGCCCAGGTTTGAGGTGGTGTAATGGGAATGTAAATTTTTAAGCTTTTTCCTGCCCCTAGGCTAAAGTGCACCTGGAGCCTGGGGTGGTAGGCTTGTTTTTCAGTAGATACTTTCTGATTGGCCAGTGGGTACAGAAGGTTGTTACATTCTCTGAGCCAGGAGAAGGCTATATAAACCCTGATTTGAGGCTTTGTTTTGGAGCTCACTTTGAGAAGTGTTCTGTGATTTGATCTGGACTCTGGGAAGCCAGTTGTTGAGAGCCCCCAGATTTGAAAAACCCACATGTTGATGAAACCCAGATATTGATTTGGTATGGATGTAATGGTTGGACAGTTTGGAAACTGTCTACTTGATCTGTTTCTCTGTCTTGATAATTCTGTCTGTATATTCTGAAGTGCGGGGTGCTGACCTTTTTCCCATGAACTAGGTAAACGATATATATTTGACTGATTAAAGTAAGCTTGTTAACCCATTTTGAGTTGCTTTCCTTTATCAAAGCAGATCTAAGAACCTGTGTTGGCAAACACCCTGGGGATGCTGGGGTGCTTGCTGATACAGGTGGCGAGGGTCTTCACCAGGGTGCTGGTTATGTCAGAGGAGAGAAGGGGGCAGAAACAAGAGATGCTGCAAAAAATGAATTGATTGCCTCATGGAAGTTGGTTGCTATTTTTTTTTTTGCTTTTTTTGGAGGGCAGTTGCCACCTAGCCACCCTAGGAATTTTGTTTTAAGATTTACAAAGCGGGGGCGGCTAGGTGACTTAACCCCACTAGTCACTTAATTTCAATTGCCCTGCTTTCCCCCTCCAAAAAGTAAAAAAAAAAGATTTATAAAATGGCTTCATCCTCTTATATACTCAAACCTCAACACCCAGCCCACCCCCATCCTTTTCATTATTCATTTTTCTTTTTCAGTCACATCCAGCTCTTAGTGGCCCCATTTGGGATTTTTTTTTTTTTTGGCAAAGATACTGAAGTGGTCTATCATTTCCTTCTCCAGCTCATTTTTTCAGATGAGGAAACTGAGGCACAGAGAAATAACATACCCAGGGTCCCACAGATAGTTAATGTCTGAGGTAAGATTACTGACTCCCAAGTTCAGTGCCCAGACTACTATAACATGCTGCCTCTGCAAATCAGTGAAACCTGCTTTCCTGTCAAAGCCTTTTCCTTCCCCCTCCTTATGTCCTCTAATTCCATGCTCCCTTTTACCACTTCCCTTTCTCTTCTTTCCCTACTTGTGAATTATAAAAACACTGAAATGAGAATGGTTCTTTTCTTTTTTTTAAACACCAAGGAAATGAATTCTTTGGGTAAAATGTAATAGATAAACTGAGAAATACAAGAATGATGGCACCTTTTGGTAGGATAAGAAAGGGATATAGCCTACAGAAACCACACCAGAGGGCTAATTTAAAAGGGAGTGATTAATCTTAAATAAGAATGTGACTAAAGCCCTGGAGTACTTGAACAACAGATCACACACCTGTTTGGCAAGTTTGCTTTCTCTTAAAGAAGCACATTGGCAAATTCTCAAAATACAAGAGAACCTCTTTTCCTTCTAGGAGGTTGATGTTGTTTAGTTATGTTCGACTCTCCATGACCCCAGTTTGGGGTATTCTTGACCATTTCCTTCTCCAGCTCATTTTAGGGATGAGGAAACTGAGGCATGCAGGATTAAGTTACTTACCCAGGGTCACACACCTAGGAAATGTCTGAGGCAAGATTTCAACTCAGGAAGATGAGTCTCCCTGACTCCAGGACTGACACTCTATCCACTGTCCACCTAGCTCCTTTGGGGATTTTAGAGCAAATGGGATATTGAAGAATAGGCTAGACTGCCATTGACCTACAATAACTTTGCATCTTGCCCAGGTTCGGGAAGATAATGTGGATACCTTCTGAAGATCTCTCTTAGTATGAGGATTCTATGCTTTATGTACCTTCCATTCTTCAGAGTACAATGCAGGTGAAATAATTTTTAAAGAAAAAATTTGGTCCTTCTTTTATTTAATGCCCAGATCTGCAGATTTTCTGTCCTTTATTGAAATGGGGCTTTTAAAAGCAACTTGAAATGTGGTTTTTCATCCAAATGAATGGCTGGTGTCATCACTCTACTGAAAGTTTCAAGGAAAAAAAATTGTTCAGGGTGACAAAAATGGGAAAAAATTAGTCACCCACCAGTGATTCACAGAGACTATAAATATGTAGTTATATTGTTCCCTTATTTACGATCCAGCTGGGATGACTCGTTTCAGAGGAAGCAGGAAGATACACAAACTGTGCCAAAGGGGAATTGGAGGCCCCATTCCAGGTTTCAGAACTTGGACACCGCTCTAGAAACCTGCCTCTGCCAGACCTTCCTTGCCTCTCCTTGCTTAAGGAGTGGTTTGACCAGTTGATAGGAAGGAGGCCCAGAGCTCTCACCTGTTCAGAGACATGGGTAGTGTGGTATGGAAAGAGAGAGAGATGGCAAGGGAAAAACACTGGATTTGGGGTAAAGGGCCTTGATTCTGCCACTTACTAACTGAGTATCCTTGGAAAGTCACTTTAACCTCTCTAGACCTGCTTCCTCATCCCTAAAACAAAAGCTTAAATGGATTCTAAGTTCCTTTTTTTTTACTCTAAGTCTAGGTTCCTGTGATTCTGAGATTCAGCTGGAAGATGCTGCTCTGACATTAACTTGCTATATGACTCTGACCTGTAAAAACTTGCTCCTTTTTCTCCCTGGACCCCATGCTACCCTCATATGCTTGCTTATTTTTCATACTTAAATGCCTCCCCTGGTTTCTATTTCAGGCCCATGCAAGTCACTTTACCTGGGCACAACAGTTTTCCTCATTTGTAAAATGGGTCCAATATTCATAGTCTAGAATTTACAGGGTTATGGTGAGGCAAGGGATTTGGAAAGCTGAATGTGCCAGAGAAAGAAAAACTGTTATTAATATGGAGAAAGAAGCAGGACTGCTTTTTATCAAAAGAGTTATTTATGTTCTTCAGGATTATTAGTCAAGTAGCATGTATTGAGCACCTACCAGGTGCTTTGCTAAACTTCGTCACTGTGGGGTAGTCAGCTGGCAGCAGCATGGAGATCCATTTGCTTGCAGCTAAGTGGCACACTGGATAGAGCGCCAGGCCTGGAGTCAAACAACAGCAGCAGGAGCAGCAGGAGCAGCAGGGACAACAGCAACAGGAAGACCTAAGTTCAAACCCAGCCTCTGGTACCTACTAGCTGTATGACTCTGGGTAAGTCACTTAACCCTGTTTGCTCAGTTTCCTCATCTATAAAATGAGCTGCAGAAAGACATGGAAAACTACTCCAGTATTTTTGCCAAAAAAATACCAAAACCTGATGGGGTCACAAAAAGTTGGACACAACTAAAAATTACTAAACAAGTGGACAGGGATGAAGGGCAGAGGGACAAGGAGAAGAGGGTGCTATTATGAAACTGTGCCCTCTTCTCTTTTCCCTACAGTCCCTGGCAGTAGCCCCACATCATTGCAAAAGAAAAGTGTATGAAAGTTCTTTTTGAAAGTGTTGAAAAGAAAGGCATGACTGCATTTTGCCTTTGCTTCACCCATTTCATTGATGATCAGGAACAGCATTTAACTGAGTTTCATTATGTGAAACTAATATTTCTTATCCATGGAGCAGGTCAAAACACTATTCTAAAATACAATCATTCTATAAGATGTCAGCTTTTGTAAGGTGTTTTATTTGATGAAAGCACTAACCTCTGATTATGTAAATTTGGTCATTCTCGTGTATGGGACTCTATGATGGCTAGTCCAGTTTCAGAGTACTCTGTCAATCTGTGTCTACTAAAAAAATCATATCCCACAAGACCCTACACTTAACTATTTACTTCTTTTACTCTTATCAGCCAGAAGACATAATTAGTTCAAAGCAAAGACATTTCAAGAAATAGCATAGTCACTAGAACAAGAAAACAAATGAGGCAACTTAGGCAGACAGAAGTTGTAACTTGCCCAGAGTCACAAATCCAGTAAGTGTTTGAGGTCAAATTTGAATTCAGGTCCTCCCGACTCCAGGCCCAACTCTATTCACTGTATCACCTAACAGCCTAGAATAAACTTGGAAGCGTACTGTCCCACAAATCCACTTTTACTGGGCAGAGTGTGTATGCATAAGGATCACACATGAAGGGCCAACACTTGTAGGGAACATGTGTAGTCAAGGCAAATACACGGGGGACAATTCACACCTCCAATGTTATAGGATCTCTGAGAACTTATGGGAATGCCACCATGTTGCTCTGAATAGGCTTATTCTTTTCTGGGTGTGGTTTCTCCCATTGGTATATTGCTTCAATGGTCCCTGCTGGCATTGTCATGGCTGCTCGGCATATAACCTTAGCAGAACATTGTTCTATTGATAGTTGTTGGATGGTCTTCTATACTTATTATTGTGCTCTGTTACCAGCTTCTGGGCTTTATCTCCTTAGGATCACCTGTAGGCCATCTCAGCTCCAGTGTGCTAGGGTATAGTGGTTCAAACCTGGCCCTGAAAAGGGCATGTTAACAGCTCTTTAGTTGTAGTCACCATACCAGCTAAAAAAAGCCAGGCAGAGTGCCCCTAGAATAAGAGTGCCTTTTCTCATCTACCCCTGCTCCCTAGGGGTAGGTTTCAGCCTTCATTTATAGATAACTATCTAATTTAGAATAAGAATTCCCAAAGGACCTTTCAGATTTAGCATACAAATATGTGTGAGGCAGAACAAAAGGTTAGCTAAGAAGGTAATGTCCTTGCTCACCACCTACCTAGCCACAACTAGACTTCAATGATTTAGGAAGGGTGAAGCTGATGACTTTGTGCATCTCTGCCCCACTTTAGTCCAAGTCACACACAAATCAAGATACCACCCATGATATCACTGGCCTATCCAAAAACAAAAGATAAACGACCACACACAACCACATTCTTGCCTTCATTATGTGTGTCTCTCAGCAACAATGACTCTTAACTTTGGTGCAGTATTTGGACCAGTGAAAATCCAGCTGTCTCCTAATAATAGTTTGTGACTCAATAGCATAGCCTGCTAAAGCAAACATTGTTCAGAAGTGGACTTTACTAAACCAGTTCTTCCTTCCATTCTGCTATATTTAGTAGAGAAGCTTGGTATTCTCAGTCAGCTGCTACCTACTTGTAAGAGCCAATTGATAAATTTTCAGTGTAAACATTTACAACCTCAGAAATCAGCAACACTACAAATAAGGGCTTATTTATTGTTTTGTTGATTGTCTAGACTTAATATGATGAAAAAACATTAATAATGTAGATAAACTTAAAAGAATGTCATGAATATATATTTCATATATGTAATGTATTCAAAACATATAATCTTTGTTAAATATATACATATATTTATCAATCTGGAGTATATAAATATATTATTTAGAAATTATATATTACATTTTTCCCCTGGAGAGCAGGTTGTTAAACCCTTACCAGCACACCCTTGACTTTAGGATCTTTCCCTATATGCAGGTTCCTCTTCCTGTTACAACTAGTCTAACACACTGTCACCTTTCTGCTGGTGCATCTCTAGCCTTCATTTCCATGGGAACAGACAGGTAGCGCTCCTACTCTGAGCAAGAATGTAGATATAAAGCTAAGTTTCAGGTAAAATACATTGAGTTCTAAGGGGCTTCAATGGTAACTGACTGTTAGCTGGTCCCACAACACTATAGGTCAAGTACCAAAGGGAATAGAATATGCAATTTCTTCCTTCAAAGAACTTGCAATTTAATGAAAGAGAAAGGGTAAGAACCCACATAATTGCATTTACTAAGATCTTCATTTTTAGAGGAGGATGGGATCTTTGAGGTCAATTAGAACAAACCACTTCTTTTGTAAATGAGGAAAATTAGGCCTACAAAAGTCAAATGATTAGCCCAAGGTCACTCAAGTATATAAAGATATTGATAAAGAAGAGATGCAGACAAGTACCAATTCATACTGGCTTTTGAACAGTTTCCACATTCAGGAATTCCCAAGTTCTTCAATTACCAGCCTATCATTTCTTCTTCCATTTTTCCTAGTACCTCCAAGCCCACAAAATATAGCCTCAACAGACCAGGGTTCATAACCGCAGAGGGGTATGGAAGAGTGAGAAAGTAGAATCTCCAAGGCTTCTGCTTAAGTGAGCAAACATGAATCCTTCCAGCTCACCCCATCCATGGAGCACTTCCCTGCCATTCCTAGCCTTCTGATATCTTGCTGCATTTATTAGGAGATGGCTGTTACCATGGCTACTGTGTGACACATTGCTTTCCCGATCTGGGGATGTGAAGAACTCTCTCAAGTTGGGATCTGACCTGGAACCTGTGATTATTTATGGGCCATGCTATGTAATGCATAATTCAAGATTTCAGTTAGTCATAGGATGGTAGATCTGGGATCTGGGGATTTTGCAGAGCATCTAGCCCAAATTGCTCATTTTTATATAGGAGGAAGGTGAGGCTCAGAAAAGTAAAGTAAATTGTCCAAGGTCATGGAGGTAATAAATGGCAGAGTCAGATTTTAAAGTCTATCTTCTGTCTTCAAATCCAGGGCTTTTTACATCCTACACTATATGTCTCCTTCATGTGTTTAAAATTTAAAATTTAAAAATTTGTTTTTACATGATTATCACTTCTGCTTATACATGTCTACCAGTCATATGGTATATGACAAAGAAAAACAATTAACAAACTATCATAGCAACCGTCTCTAACAAAGGGTACAACATTCAGCACCTATAACTCTCCACTTCTCCAAGAAAAAGAATCTCCTTCATATTTCAGCTTCATCTTCTCTCCCATCCACCTCTCCTATTCCCTATCCTTCTCTCTCATAACCCAATCTAATACCCTTTCTTTCTCTTGCTACCTCTACCTGCTCTCCCATACCCCTACTAAAGAAACTTCAAGACTTTTACAAGTCTTGTTATTCACAACACCAGTGGAAAAACTAAGATTTTCTTCCATTTCACATATGGGAAAACAGTAAAGAAGGAACCTGAAATTCAGCACGCCACCTATATCCTCTACAGATCTGGGCCAAAGAGCATGACCATTCTAATCTTGGCACTTTCCTGGAGAATCCATTGCAGAGACCCCAACAAATTGATTTCTCTCTCAAACTTTATCTCATGCATTCTCCTCTATGTTCTTGATGCTCCAGCCAAATAGACTACTCCCCATCTGTTCTGTACTCTCTGTGTCATTGTTCAAAATGTTTTCTATGCCTGAAATTCCTCTTTCCCATGCCACCTGTTGAACTCCTGACAATCATTTAAAGTCCAATTCAAATGCTACCTCCTCCATGAAGCTTTGCCTGATTCTCTCTTCCCCTTCTTCTGTCCCCAGAAATAATCTTCCTGCTCTTAAGAATTCACATGTACTTGTTGAATATTCTTTTGTATTTATATAAATTATATTTATATATTATATTTTATTATGTCGTGTCATGTCACATCATATCATACCATATCATGCCATATCATATCACATCATATCTTATTATATGTGCCTTGTTACCTACCTAGTGGACTCCAAAGCTCATCAGAGCAGCACTCATGTATTATCTCAGTATCTTCAAATCTCAGAGTTGGAAGGTACCCTAGAAGCCAGCTAGTCCAGTTCATGAGTGTAATGGAAATGCAAATTTAAAGATCTTCCCTGCCCCTAGGCTAAAGTACATCTAGAGCCTGGGGTGGGAGGCTTGTTTTTCAGTAGATACTTCTTGATTGGCCAGTGAGTCAATAAGGTTGTTACATTCTCTGAGCCAGGAGAAGGCTATATAAGCCCTGATGTGAGGCTTTGTTTTGGGGGCTCACTTTGAGAAGTGTTCTGTGATTTGATATGGATTCTGGGAAGCCGTTGTCCGGAGGTCCCCCCCCCTTTGAAAAACCCAGATGTTGAAACCCAGGTGTTGACTGGGTATGGATGTAATGGTTGGACAGTTTGAAATCTGTCCACTTGATCTGTTTCTGTCTTGATAATTCTGCCTGTATACTTTGAAGTTCAGGGTGCTGACCTTTTTCCCCTGAACGAGGTAAACGATATATGTTTGACTGATTAAAGTAAGCTTGTTAACCCATTTTGAGTTGCTTTCCTTTAACAAAGCAGATCTAAGAACCTGTATTGGCAGCAAACCCTGAGGACCCTTGGGGTGCTTGCTGCTACAATGAGTGAACAAGAAACCCCTACCCCACCACATCGCAAGAGAGGACATTATACTTTTGGACAGCTCTAATCACTAGAAAATTTTGCTTTAAATCAAGCCTAAATCTTCCTCTCAGCAATTTCCATTCAGAGGGAACATTTAAAATGTGAGGCAGGCTGATGAGCCAGAAGACTTAGACTTAAATCCAAATCTGACACTTACCAAGTTGTGTGACCAGGGGCAAAGTAATGCTTCCCTCAGTGGGTCTTCAGCATCTTCATCAGTAAAATGGAGAGAAGAATATTTGTACTGTCTGCCTCACAGATTTATGGAAAGGAAAGGGTTTCATAAACCTTCAAGTACTATAGAAATGTGAGTTAATGTTATTAGCTAAAATTTAGCTGCTCCTCCCTGGGGAAACCTGAAACAGAGTTCTTCAAACAGCAGGGACTTTTATTGAATTGAATTGTTGGTCTCCTATTTTTTTCCACCAGGAAATCAAACCAAGTTCCTCATGTTCCCTTTCATCTTGGAAGAGCTCACAGAGGCAAGTTTTTTTTTTTTTCCCCTTCCAACTCTAAATCCTAGAGCAAGTTGGAGCTCATCTTATGAAGTCTTGGGTCTTATTCTATCACTGTTTTTTGAACAACGGCCACCCTAGATTTCAGTGCTCCGTCATACCATCATCATTTGCCTTCTCTACAAAGAAGCAGACTTCCTTCCTCCACTCATTTTCATGTGGTCCACTGTGTGCTCATGTTTGTGTAAGAGAGAAAGTGGTACTTGTTATATCTGGAAGCAATATATTATTGAAATGTTGCTCCCCTCGAATTCTGTCTGCCTCTCTTCCCACTGCACTGACCAGCAGGACTTTTCACCTGAACAGAAGAGAGAGGAGAACTATAACAGGAAGAAAGGGGAGATACCTGCAAAGCAGAAGCGTGGTAAAGGCTGGGAACACAGTTTGCTATTCCTTGGCAGACCTAGCTTCTGACATCACCCACCATGCTCTACAATGGACTGGAGAATCAAGTTAAAGGTCCTAATCAAGAATAGAAAAGGTTAGTTTGGAGAAAAAACAAAAACAAAACAAAAAACAACTCTGATCTTCCTGAGTTACAGTTCATATCCATCAAATCCTTTGTTCCACACCCTGTGTTAAGCCAAGACTGAATTCCATTGCCTTAGCAGAATACAGAGTTTCTCCGTCTTCATTTAAAGACAAAGGAACTGAGTCAAATATAAAGTGTTGCATTGTTCTTACTTCTTTACCTCACAGGAGAAATGAAACAGAGTTGAGGAAACAATTCAGACTCAATCTGTGCATTTCCTAGAACTCCAGAGCTGTGTTCAGTCATATAACGGGCATCACTAGGGGTCCAGAAGAGAATGAGAATGAACAGTTGCTCCATTATATATTAGTGACTTTATTGTATATTATCCATTATTTTATTTTTTCCTAAGCTTCAAACAGTCCATATGGTATTTAAGCATACCTGTCAGTCATATGGATAGTTAAATGCATCACATGACTAGGGCCCATTGAAATAGATCCAAGTCAAGGAGGAGGAACAGTTTAGTAATACATGGGAACTCAGAGCTTATTTCTGTTTGAGAAAACTGTGATGATCCTTATACCCCTGGAAAATGAGTTGATAGTACTCCAAAAGTGAGGTCCTTATCAATTGGGAATGGCTGAACAAATTGTGGGATATGATTGTGATGGAATACTACTGTGCTATAAGAAATGATGAGGAGCTCAATGATCTCAGAAAAACATGGAAAGACTTGCACAAGATAATGACGAGCGAAATGAGCAGAACTGAGAACATTATATACAATAACAGCAATACTGTTTTAAGAGCAACTTTGAATTACTAAGTAATTTTTACTATTATAAATACCCAAATTAGCTACAAAGGATATATGAAGGAAGATGCTACCTGCATCCAGAGAAAAAACTGAAAATAGGAGTATGTATAGAATGGTTTTACATCTACATATACATGTATATATATATATATATATATGTGTGTGTGTGTGTATATGTATATGTGTGCACATATATATGCACATATATAAAATTTGTTGTCTAATGCTAGCCATCTCTAGGTCAGGAGTGGGAGGTAGGGAAAGTAAGAAAAAAAGGAAAAAATTGCATGCTAACTTTATTATATATTTTAAAAGAACAGAAATTGTACACAATAGATTTGCAGTTTCATATACAATAATTCTATTATATTCTATTCTACTGCATTATAGAAATGCTTCCTTTATTTCTTAAGTTCAGAATAAAATAAATAGAAAAAAATTTTTAAAAGAGGGGCAAAGGTAAGGTCCCTATCTCTCTGAAAACCTTGGTACTTTCTTAGCACTTTTATTCAGTGGAATAAATGTGTGCCATTGCCAAGAGTTACATGGCACTGCCCAGTTTTAGATTTTTCTTCCTAAACAGAATCAAGATATTAGCTAACTGTGTTGACTGATGGCTAAATAAACAATATTTGATTCTAAGTCAAGAGACCTGATTTCTAGTCCCAACTTTGCCACTGACTATTAACAAGTCACTTTCTGAGAGTCACTTTTCTCACCTGTAATAATGAGAATTATAATAATCATCTTAGCACCTTCACAGGATTATTGTGAAGATCAGATGAACTTCACTTATGTCTAAGTGTTACATGGAGGGAGGAGCAGCAGACAGTAGCTGGTCACTGGAGAGATGGGGAATGAAGAAAAAGAAGAGAATGAATTGCTGATGCTATCTCAATTCAAGCAGACTGATAAATTGCAGAAAAGGAGTTAAAACTCTGATGTGTTCCCAATTGTCTGCTGAAGAAAAGAGAAGAGCAAGAGGAGTAACAGAAAACCTGTGGGAGTTTGGACATGCACAGCGCTGAACTTTTCTCCCAGATGCCTTTATCTAAGGGCACCTTGTGAATGTCAGCTAGAAATGCAAACTATAAAGGAGAAGGAAGGTAGAGAAAATTGAAAATTTGGAGCAGAATGAAGAAGAGGACAAGAAAAGAAAGACCAGGAGAGTAACTTATTCAGGAAATGATTCCTTACATCAGTTATAGGATCATGGATAGATGGGGCTGGAAAGATATTATAAGGTCATTTAGGTCAAATGTGTGTATGTGAGAGGTTCATGAGGGAACTGGAGCCCATGCAGGTCAAGTGATTGACAGTAAGTCATTCCCGTAGTGTCAGACACAGGACTCAACCCAGGTCCTTTGACTCTAGAGCCAATGCTTTTTCCATAATGCAACTTTTGAAAAATTTAATTCAATTCTGTAATAATAATAATAATTATAGCCAACATTCATATATCACTCTAAGATTTGCAAAGAGCTTTTAAAATATCTTATTTTATCTTCACAACAACCCTAAGAAGAAGATGCAATTATTAAGACAGTTTATAAGATAAAAGAAACTGAGGCAGAAAGAAGTTAAGTGACTTGCTCAAAATCAAGGGCAGGGTGCTAGTGGGCAGCTGGGGATACACCATCTCCTCTCTAAGTGAATCATTGAATAAGTCTTTGGGGGTCAAAAAACAAAAATTATTCAGAGGCAGCTAGGTGAATGGAGTGGATAGAATATTGATGTTGGAGACAAAAATATCTGAGCTCAAATCCCTCTTTAGCTATTTACTAGTCATGTTGCCCTGGACAGGTAACTTGACCTCTCAGCCTCACTTTCATTGTAGGTAAAATGGGAATAATAATAGCATCTACCACACAGGATTATTGTGAGGATCAAAAGAAATAATAGATGTATAACCAGAGCTTGTCTGAGCATGCCTACTTCCTCTACCATGGAGGTGCCCTTGAAGGACCTATGGAGCATGCTCAGATTGCCTAAAATGGGGGACCTTTGCATCCTCCACCACATGGGTGGCATTACTTCCTTTGATGGACCGCCTACTTATTTAAAACTGGTAAGACTGAGACCCATGCTCTCTTTTTGGGCACCCTTTCTCTATTGCTTCTTCCTGTTTTATCCAGAGAGTGAAGATCCCAGTTTGCCCACACCTTGGCTACCATGAACTGAAGCAGTGAGAGGGAAGGACTGTCTTTTCCCAGTTTTCCCTCTTTTAACCCAGTTTGGAGAAATGGACCTGAAGGTAATTTTTTAGGTCCTCAATTACTTAAAACCCTCAGTTTCGGGTGCTGGAGGCAATCACTGCAGGACCCTGGAGTTTGTATTAAGATATGATGACCTTGGAGCCAGAATTGCAGAAGGGATGATACAACCAGTTAGCCTCACATGGAAGCCCTGAGAAGCCAAGGTACCTGCATCTCAAGCCCAAGGAAGCTTTTGGACTTGGAACTGGGACTGTGCTCTATAGGAACTGAATTAAGCTATGAGCCTAATCCTGTCCCTCCACAGAGATTAAGCTGGCACAAAATAACAGAGGGGCAGTATGCCTCCCCAGTGTTGGGGAGTATGTCTTGCCGACCTGTTTCAGAGGTTTGGTTAAAGGAGACAAATAGTAATATGAAATTATAACATTTATTTGTTATTCCCTTAAGGCTAACTTTACTACTTGTACATGGAGTGCAGGACTAGAATCCTGACTGAAGAACAAAAGAATGAGAGAGCTTAAGTACATCTTAGGATCATCCCCATTCAGAGTGGTGGAATCACACAAATTTATGATCCCCATACTGGTTTAATCATTGTATGAGAAAGGAATTTTCTTCATTGAATAAATGATAAATACAGAAAAACAAGAGAGATGACAAAGTGTCAGTTGAAATTATGATCCAGAATATCTGTGGTTTTTTTTTTTTTACCATTAACGATCTATAACATGGTATATGCCCAGAAAATCTTAAGATAAGAAAAAGTCCCATTAGTCAAGTTAATGCTGTGAGTTGAGGGTCTCGTCCTTAAGAGCCGTAAAGTAAGCCTCTTTTGGTAGACATAAGGAGGAGGGTTCTCTGAGAGTGAGACAAAGGTGGGTCTGTTTGGAATTTATGATCTCTGGATGCCTGTGTTAAATCCTATTCCCAGCCTTATCTGGTCTCTGGAGTGGCTGACATAGAAAGAGAGCCTTTTTTGTAAAATGAGGCAGAGCAGTCTGTTTGATTAATTCAAACTTTGGCCAAAATATGATATTTAATGATTATCAGTTTGTACATTTGCCATGATGTCTTTGAGTAAATATTTACTTGTAAAAAAACAAATTTGATTCTTAGTGGCTAAATAGAAATGGGGTGCAGGGGGGCCCAATCTACACTTCCACTCGGGAGGAATAACATCTGGGGGGGCCAGAGACATTTGCAGAATCTAGATATTCCCCCCCACCTCCAAAAACAAAGGTGTACTCTTTAAGGGTATTGGAGAACCCTGGGAGTGCCTTAAGGCAATAGAGGCCCAGGTGGTCCGTTAAATATGCAAAGTGCTGGTCATGTGACCAACAACAGAGAAGACCAGACTCTTCCTCCAGTCCTCATGAAATCTCAGATACTCCCCAATTTAGGTATAATGTGAACAGGTAAAATAACTGTAGCTGTCTCAGAAGGCTAAGACAGCGAGAAGATGAATGAGGTTACAAGCTAATGAATTAAAAGCTGAGAAGACTGATCTCTAACTTGCTCACTTAGTACAACTCTGGAGCCCTCACACTCAGGCAGCATGAATAATCCAAACCACTGACACTGATCTCTGTGCTCTGGGATCCACTCAGCAATTTCCTTGATGTTTTGTGGCAATAAGAAGCAGATTTCAACTCTTCCTACTTGTGGAGGAAGGAGAGGTATACATACTGTATCAAATTGCTTACCATTTTAGAGACAGAGGAGAGGAGGGAGGGAAAGAGGGAGAAAATTTGGAACTCAAAATTTTATTTTTAAAAATGAATGTTAAAAATCATCTTTATATGTAATAGGAAAAAATAAAACTATTCAAAATGGTAAAAAGAAAAAAGAAAAGAAAAAGAAGGAGAGATATAGGAAGACAGAGCTACTGGGAGCACTTGGGTCTGGAAGGATGGAAAGTAATAGACCCAAAGAAAAGGTTCCAAGTCAAATGAGAAAGAAAATGATCCTGGGAAGTTCTGGGAATAGAATCAGAACCCATGATCCCCATGATGTAGGGAAATTTCTACCATGAGGCAATACTTCCATCATCTCCATCTCTCACAGGAATTGATACTTCTAAAAAAGAGGCAAAAGGAGAGAAAAGCAGGGAATTGAGCGGGCAAGATCTTCGAGGAAATAACAGAACAGAGATATTTTAAAGAGGTTGCCTAGGCCACCCATGTCTTCATTACTTTTCAGGATGCACTCCTGATTTTCTTCCTGGACTTTCTCTTTGATGCCTCAGAAATCTCTTTGCCCTGAAAGCTTAGCCCTGAACTTCACACGTTATAAGTACCCTCTGCCTCTCCCTCTAATTGTCTGGTTCCTCCCCAAACCTCCAATTTAAGGAGGCTGCCATTCTTTTCAGGCAGCACTCCAGGCTCTCTTCCCAGATTTTTCCTACAATGCCCCTCCCCTATCCAATTTCCTTTTGGTGGTGTCTTCCCCCATAGTAATATAAGCTCCCTGAGAGCTGGGACTGTTTTTCTGCTTTTATTTGTCTTCCTAGCACTCAGAATTGTGCTCTGCAAAAACTCTGTAAGTGTTTAATAAATGTTGTTTATTGTTGTCTTGTTGATTTGAACTTTATAGCAGTTTAGAAGAGAGAACTTTAATTCCATGAAGAACACAGAGACTAGAGAAAAAATAAATAAGTACAAGTATCATGAATCAAAGAATAAAAGTTTAGGATAGACATAAGTGAAGAGAATTAAGAAAGAGAATGAAATAAATCCTTTTTGAATTAAAAAGGTTCAGAATTTAAAAAAGTAATAAGCAAAGATTTTAATTTGTTTTACAGAGAGAAAAAAGAGAATAAGATAACTAAAAGGATGGAAGGAAGAAAAAAGGACTAATAAAAACAGCTCAAAATTTAGGGAAAAGGGTGACAAATGGAAGGGAAGAAGCTTGAGGGGAAGAAAGCCTGTGGGAAATAGTGCTATTTAAAGTGGATTAAGCAAAAATAACTGGAGGTAAAGTACTATATTTAAAGAAAAAGAGGAAAAACTTTTAATTCAGTAAAAAGGCAATATTCAAGACAAATGTTCCTCCATTTATAGATTTAAACTTAACTCTTGTAAATTCAAATGTGAATGGATTAAGCAATCCAGTAAAATGAAAGAATGAACGACTGGATAAGAAAACAAAACCTTACCATCTGTTGCTTACAAGAAATATACCTAAATATCAAAAAAAAAACCATACAGAATAAAATGAGGGACAAGAAGAAATTTTACTATGGATTAAATGAATCCAAAAAAGAAAACAGGCAAAGCAAAAACAAAAATGAGAGAGAGAGAGATTACATCATAGTGAAAGGGACAGTAGACAACAAAACAATATCAACATTAAACTAATATGCTCCAAATGTTGTACCATCCAAATTCATAAAGGAAAAGTCCGTTGAATTACAGAGAGATTGTTTGTCAGCACCACGTGGAACTTTAATGAAAACTGATCATAAATTAAAGCACAGAGATATTGCAAGAATTGTAAAAAGGCAGAAATAATGAACTCACATGTAAAGTGTTCTGCAAACCTTAAAGTGCCATATAAATGCTAGAGATGATGATGGGGATAATGACAATGAAGCTGGAAGGTTCTTTAGACATCTTCTGATCTTGACTCTTTGTCAGAGTTACATATGTGTTACATACAAGAGCCTCGATTTGAGTGTTATGTCTTCTGGTCTCAAACTCATTGGTCCTTCTACCACATCACAATGGAATCATTTTGCTAGCAAAAAAAATAAGGCAAATTATTGGCAATCTGTAGTTAATCAGTAGGAGTTTATAATCTAAGAAAAGAAGAGAAAAAATATAGAACCACGTTATAAGGGGAAAGACTCTGGAACTCAGGAATATAGAAGCCTCAATGTGTAAATGTCAAAGAGAATTGGATACAAAGGCAAAGCGCATGATAAAAGAAAAAAAGTGTGAAACAATGGGAAAATGATGAGATTTTGAGTATGCTAAATTTATAGGAAATAGACATACAACATTTGGGGGCACCTTGGCTTAGTTTAGATGTCATCTTATGTCTTTCTATAATTTAAAAATATAAAATAAAAAATAAGAAAATATATAAAAGCATACTGAATAACAAAAAATGCTTACAAAAGTATAAAGTGTGTGCCCTGTAGTAGACCTTTAAGTAGATCTGTGATTTCCCAAGTGTTGATCTTTTTTCCCCACTGTGCAAATCATAGTCCATCCATTCCTTCTCATCTTGTACAATCCTTGTCCTTCCATAGACACTCCACTGAGTTTCTGCTCAATATGCTGTATGCTTCCTTGGGATCCTTTTAATATTTCTTGGATACCAGTATGGTCTTTGGGTTTTACAGTTATCCCTTGCTCTAGATCCATGGCACTCTCTAGTCATGCATATCCTCAATGAATTCTTTTTCATTTTTGTAAAATTTAAGTCATTGTTGGTAAGATTCTGAAGCTCATGTATGCCTATCATGAATCTTTCCATAGCCTTTTGAGTCATGTACAATTGTGATTCTTCTGAGATCATTGTGTAATACAATTGGAAGCCATATAGCATCACTGGAAAAAAGAATATTGGTGCTAAAAAAAAAAAATATATATATATATACATGGGTTTTTACAGCAGGGAGAAGTTTAGCAATGAATCAAAATGCTTTTGAATTTCACAAATACAATTCAACTGACTTCTTCAATTCAACTCTGGGTCTGGTTTTATAAACAGTACCTATCCTAAATAGATATGCTGATAGACTGTATTAATGGGCTATGTATCAAATGACAATGAGTACACATGAGTGGCCCTATCTACCACTGAAATCTAGAAGGAAAAAAGAAAAGGAAGAGCAAGAAATTATATGCTGATGCTAGGGAAAGGTTTTGCTGTCTCTCTAGCTGTGTCAGGACTGGTGGTATCACCTCCTTTCTCTTGTCGAATTTAGGCTCTATTTCTAGCCCTGTTGTATGTTCATATAATCCAGCTGTTAAACAGCTGGCCTGAATTTACCACAGCTGGTGGCATGCCCTAGAGAGCAGTTGGTCAGTTCCTATACTCTGGTTTGTAATTGGCAAAGCCCAGAATGGTTCAGAAAGACCAAAGCCTTTACATAATGAATTGTGACTCCTATGGAAGAAATTAGTATTTTCAAATTGTAAATGGGTTTCATAGGTGCAAAAAGTTGGGAAAACTTCAGTGCTCATCTTTTCCAGACCCTTCACTTTGCAGATTTAGGAAATTGATGCCCAGAAAGGTGTGCTGTGATTTGCCCCAGGTCACACATCTCGTAAATATTGGAGCTAAGATTCAAATTTAGGTCTAATTGGGATCTGTTTATAAAAGAATTAGGTTTATTGTCTTTAAAAACAAAAAAACAGACCAAGGACATGATGTTATATGTTTATATTATAAATTAGTTACTGTGTTTGCTTTTTCTGTTTTTATTTCCAAAATATAACATCTCATATATGGCAGGACTACAATGTATGTAGAATCTAAGCTGGGTGTGCCTAGGTGTGCTACACACACCCTCAATGTTTTACACACCAGCCAGAACTACACATCTGGCTCAAACTCTCCACACAGCCTTTGGGTAAGTAGCATAGTGACAGAACTTTGTCCTTTTTAGAGATCAGTTGCTAGGGTTTCTCTCCTCTTTCTTTTTCTATTTGTCTCTCCAGCTATGATACTTCCCTTCCTTGTCTCCACCCTTCTCTTTCCTTTTTCTCATTCTTTGCATTTCTTCTTTTGCTCTCTTTCCTCCTGTCCTCTCCCTTTCTTTTCCTCCATCCTGTCCTTTCCTTGGTTTATCTTGCCTCTATTTCCTCTTTTCTTTCCAAGTTTCCCTGTGGTCTTTTGGCAAAGAGTAGTGAATACAGAACTGAAGAATTGTAACATATGATATGGAAGGAGAAAGCTAGAACTAAAAGAGATGTCAGGCCAAAATTAAATAAGTAGATACCCCCACTCCCTAGAGGGTCAAGCAGTGTAATCACCTTCCTGTGAGGCAGAAATGCATTTTATAAGGGCATTGTATGAACATTTATTTAAAATAAATAACATCAGTCTTTGTCCTGCAGAAAGAGCCCTGCCAGGAACACTGTGCTGAGAGTTACAGACTTGCGCAGAATGCAGATAGTCTGGGTACCCTCTCATCCAATTTGTCCTGGAATCTCTCCCTTCCAGCACAGGGATTTGTTCAGCATCAAGAGCAATAATAGGACTGGAACTTGCATCCTTTAAGATATAACAATAATAAAACTTAAGGGGAATAGGAGTTTTTTTTTTCAGGAATTAAAAAAGAAATCCTTCCTAGGAAGGGAGAAATGGTTAGAGCAGAAAGAATTCTGAAGGACAATAAGCTGGAAAGGATAAGGAAGTACATCACAACTAGGGGATGCTGGTACCAGAACCTGACTGTATACAATAATAACCAGGTGCTATCAACTGAACTATCATTTCCCTATCTGCTCTCCATCCACCTGCCCAAATCCAAAGCACGATCCAGGAAAAGCATCAGGTCTTCTCTGACTCTCAGAAAGGTAGCTATCTCATTCCCCTTAGTTTTGGTCTTTCAGTGGCATTGCTCTCATTGGTCTACCAATGGGTCTTCACTTGGGGTCCATGAGCTTGATTTAAAAAAAAAATGGATAACTACTTCAACATAATTGGTCTCCTTTGCAATCCTATGTGGTTTATTTTGTACATTCTAAGAAGGGGTCCTTAGACTTCCTCATACTGCCAAAGAGATCTTTGACACACACAAAAAGAGTGAAGAACCACTGGAGTCATTTTATTAATGTATCATTTAATGGGCTTAGATAAAAAAGAGGGAAGTAACAAAATGCAAGCAACAGGTACATGTTTCAGAAATAGCAATCTTCTCTGGTCTTTGTCATACCCCACGAACACCAATCAAGGCAGAGTTTCATTTTTATTGACTCCTCCAAGATTTAAAGAAATATGATTTAGGTGCTAAATTCAAATCTCCTTACTCAAATGCCTGATAGTGCAAGGAGGGAAAAGGAACTGATAGCCAGGGAGTTTGAAGGGTTAGGCTAGTTGCTGGAGGTTCTGACTTGAATCAACAGATTGTTATTCCTCATATTTGTAGTCTGCTGAATTGGATATAACTTGCTTGGATCACTCACTCAGATCCACAACTCTGAAAGTATGGTTTGAAGGTGCTAGACTGTGTCCCTATAATAGTACCATATATGTATCTAGTATGATGCTGATCATAATAAATCTATTATCTCCAGTGATGGGAGGAATTGATGTCTTGGGTGACATTGGGTCTCTTCTCTTTCTTCTTCAAAAGTCTCTGTGTTCTAACCTCATGCCCATGGACACACCCCCTTTAGATCCTCTGAAAGAAGCACTTTCTTAATCTGAGATGTGCATTTTATAAACAAATAATCATAAAGGAAATGAAAAGATGAGTAGATGTTTTCTCATGTAGGGATCAGATGCAGATTCAGATTAAGCAAGTAGTAAGGATCTTGGGAAACAGCTAGGAGGCTCTGGATAGAGCTCTGGACCTGGAGTCAGGAAAACCTGAATTAAAATCTGGCTAGACACTTACTAGCTGTGTGACCTTGGACAAGTTGCTTAACCTCTGTCTTAATCCACTGGAGAAGGAAATGGCAAACCACTCCAGTATCTTTGCCAAGAAAACCCCACGGACAGTATGGCCCTCAGGGTCACGTAAAGTCAGACACAACTAAACAACTCAACAAGTAAAGATCTTGTCCTTGAGACCTTGCCTTTGGGTCATTTCCTAAGAGGCAAGTGGCCAGAAATAACCTGCTGACCTCCCAGTGTGGTTGGGTTGCCCACTGATAAGGGACTTTGACTGTTTGGTAGAAGAAGTTGCTGAACAAGCAGCAGTAATGCTGAGGAAACTATTACTACCAAGGTGGTAGCAATGGTATGTTGTTTTAACAGACGAATTGACTTCAACTTCCTTACTTTTCCCTGGGTATTATATCTCTTCTAACATCTCTGAAGTTTAGAGGGAATCATGTAGCCCTTTTTAGGCCATTCTGCCTTAATCACCATAAAGGGGATTTTGGGCCCTCCTGGTTTAAAATGAATGTTAATGGTAACAGTTTCTCTTTGGAACAACAACCCTAAGAGTCTTCCCCTCCCAGCTTGATTTTTTTCCCCTTTTTTTCTAATTAAAGGGACCATCCCTTGACTCCCCTGAATGGGCTTTACCTCACTCTAAGTGAGTAGTGGAAAAGGCCTTAGCCTAAAAGGGCCAGGGTCTCCCACTGCATCCTGAGCCATCTCCAGTCATCCTGATGAATATCTGGTCACTGGACTCAGATGGCTCTGGAGGAGAAAGTGAGGCTGGTGACCTCACACAGCCCTCCCTCCCTCATATCCAAGTCAACTGTAAGGCATGGCATCATTTCCCTGATTTCATGGTCCTCTTCAAAAACAAAGGACAAGCACAACAACCACCTTAATCAGCAGGAGAGCATATAGCAGAGCTACCTTTAAGATGACTTCCTACCTTGTCTTTCTTCTTTTTTTTTAAAGTTGTGTGAAGAGAGCCAGTAGATGATGTCAACATGGGAGATACTTTCATACCATCAAGTTATCAGCTTTGAAGTGTACTCCCTCTAACTGCAGAGATTTGAGTGTATACCTTTATATCTTGTATGATTCTCACCTATGTTGTCTTATAAATAGCTAACAATAGATTTTTAACTGAAAGTTACCTTAGTGACTAGTGAGTCCAAATTCTCGTTTTACAAATGAAGAAACTAAGGCAAAGTGAGACTAAGTGACTTCCCCAGGGTTACATAGTTAGTAGGTATCTGAGGCAGGATTCAAGATGAGGTTTTCCCAACTTCACAGTGAACACCATTCACTATTCCACACTAACTCTAGACAGTAATACTCTCCACAGGGCATCCTTTCTGGGGTCAGAGGGAATCAATGCCCTGTGGCTGCATGAGGAACAAAGCAGAATGGGCAAAAGCAAGAGTGAGGAGAGGTTCATTCTTCTTCAAGTTTCTTCAGGTCTTTCAGCAATCCGTTCAATCTCTAGGCTCTGCAATCACTTCAGGAGCTTCTGATTTCCTGCTCTAAGAAGGAAAATGGACAAGATCAACCCCACTTCTGGTTGCTAAAGAGAAAAATAAGACTCTGGGAAGAAGCTAACATGAGAGGAACTGGCAGTCTCCATCATATCCCTAACCGCAGTTCACTATACTAGAGACTTTGAGAAATTTTCCTTGAGTAAGACCCAGGACTTTCTTTTGGTTGAGCCATTACCTCACTCCCAATGGGAGAGGTGCTTCATTCTTTTTTTTTTAAAGCAATTGGGGTTAAGTAACTTGCTCAAGGTTACACGGCCAGGTGTTTCTGAGTGGGTGCTAAAAGTCTGAGCTCGGATTCGATCCCAGGTCATCCCGACTCTGGGGCCGGTGCTCTTACTCACTGTGCTACCTGAGTTGCTTCATTCTGTATTGTCTGGTATATATTCTTCTATGTATACTTTCTCTGATTTCTGCTTTGCTTTTGACTTAGGGATAAATAGATTTCTTTGCTACTTTTTATGTGTGTTCATTGTGAAACTGGTATTTGGTAGAATGGGAGTCAAGGCTTGAATATAATTCTTAGGTCTTCTTTCTCCCATTAAGAAATAGCAGTCAGAATGTTTTTGGACTTTTTCAATGTATTGATCAGTTGTGCTGACTTTTTTTTTACTCTCTGAAAGAAACTTGTCATGTAGGATGGCTGGGGGTGGGTCAGGGGGAGAACCAATGGAAAGAGATAGAAAATACCAATAAAAACTCATTTAAAAAAATAGTGATCAAGAGTTAGGCTTGAATCTGAAAATGACTTTCCTTAGACTAATAATATGTAAGGGAGCAGAAAGATATAATTCTAACCTAGTATCTTCTCTCTCAAAGGAGAGCAGAGGGGTGAAACCATCTGGTCCCAACCTACTGCTTCCCTTCCAGGAAAGACATAAAGTCTCTCTTAAAGAAAGATGGAGTTTGTGGGGAGAGAGAAAAGGCTAGAAATATCTTTTCTGCCTCCTTTCGAGTCATAGAACAATACCCCCATGCTACATGTAGCGGACAACCTTTTTACATAAGTTTCTTGAGAGGAGAGATTATTTAATTCTTTAGATTCATGTCCTATTTATATATATGTGTGTGTATACATATATACATACATGCATTTATATATATGTATATACTTTATAAGTAAGTGCTTAACAAGTGTTTGTTGATTGATCATTTAATATATTAGTCCTTTCATACTTATATCATACATCACTCAAGAACTTTCTAATGCCCCTAAGGTGTCAGGAGTTATTCTGTTTTGTAAAGAATATAGACTCACATTTCTAAAGTGCTGAAAGTTTAAAAATGCTTTCCTTACGATAATCCAGTGATATAGGTGATATTATATTATCCATTTTACAGAGAAATATAACCTGCCTATCATCATGCAGCTAGTTAGTGGTTGAAAATTTTAAAATCAATCTGATTCTGAATCTAGCACTCTTTCTAGTAAGCTACACTGCCCCCCCCAAGAACAGTGACCTATCTAGTGATGTTATTAATGAATGAAAAAGTGTTTATTAAGTACTTACTATGTCTAAGCCCTTTACTAAACACTGAAGATACAAATGGAAAAGGTGAGGCAGTCCGTGCCCCCAGGGAGATCCCTCTCTAATAGGAGGATATGATATATAAAAGAAATTTCAGCTGCAGGGAAAATGGAAAGAGCTGCAAGTCCTAATGGTGCAATGGTTAGGCAGATGGCAAGGCAAGAGGTGTTTAGGCTACATGAGTAATTTAAGATAATAGTGTGAAAGGACTTTAGAGAATAAAGAAAGGTCAGATGGTAAGGGTTAGAGAATCTTAGGAAAATAAGGTCTGGTGGGCCCTTCATCTCTTGAGAAGTAAAGGGGTCGTTGACTCCCGTCTCATCTAAGCCCTGTGAGCAGTCTAGCAGCCAGCGTAAAGAAGGACAATGGAGCAGGGTATGCTCTTTCTGTTTCCCCCTAGTCCTTGTTGGGTTCAGTTATGGCCCAGATTTGGGAAAACAGTAAGGGGAGAAGCTAAGGGGAGTTGGTTTCTGGGACAGCATGGGGAAGTATGAAGAGAAGACAAGTACCTCAGGCAAGGATGACTCTTTTCCCTCCTGACAAATCTTCAGCTCTTGATCAAGCTTCTTCTTGACTTATATTGAAGAGAGTATTTGAGATTCTCTTGAAAATTCTGACTGGTCCCACCAAGCCAGAAAGGCTCCAAGTGTAATTCAGGTCACAGATACTGTTTTATTTTGTTTTTCTAAAGACCAGCTTTATGAAGTATGTTGAGACTCATCAAGCAGGTTGGCCACCAAGTGATGAATTTTTTATTCCTGTTGACCCATGAAACAGATAAAAATAGAAGATAGCCCTAGCTATAGTATAGGCTCACTTTTGTTTCCATAGAGGTAAGGAGCAGAGTTGAAGGAGAAGTGATAGAGTATCGTAAGAATCACATAATTTTTAAATTGTTTAGAAACATTAGTTGAACTGGTGCTAATCTATACATTTTTAACATGGCAAACACATGGATTTGTTTTGCTCGACTATATTTATTATATGAATTGTGACTTTTTTTGAGGGGTAGAGATAGGGAAAGGGGAACTAGCAAGAGTATGGCCAAAAATAAGAAAGAAAAGTTAATCTTTAATACATTTTTAAAAGATTCAGAAAAGAAAGAAGAAAACACTAAAAAAAAAAGTCCTGAAAGTAACAAATGAAATTTATCTTTTTTTTTTTAAGTAAGCTATAAATAATAGAGATTTTTCACTTTCACACATAATCTTTGGGTTTATCAAGCACTAGATTACTATAGTCATTTACAACACTGTATTGTCTACCTAATGTATTCCACTCCATTTCTTACCCTGTACGAGATTGTACTTATGATTTCTACTTTGTAGTGTAATTTAAAATTAGGCTGCCTTCATTCACATTTTTTTCATTGCTTTCCTTAATATTCTTTACCTTTTATTCTTCCACATAAATTTAATTATTATTTTTCCTAGTTCTATGAATAATTTTTGGTAATTTGATGGGTATGGCACTGAAAAAATTAATTTAGGTAAAATTGTATTTTCTATTATATTGGCTCAGTCAAACCATGAGCAATTAATATGTCTCCAATTGTTTAGGTTTATCTTTATTTGTGTGAAAAGTGTTTCATAAAAATATTCATATAGCTCCTGGGTTTGTCTTGGCAGGTGGGTTCCCAAGTATTTTATATTATCTGCAATTATTTTAAATGGAATTTTTTTCTTTCTATCTCTTCCTGTTGGACTTAGCTGGGACTATGCAGAAATGTTAATGATTTATGTGTTTATTTTATATCTTGCAACTTTGCTAAAGTTGTTAATAGTGTCAACTCATTTTTAGTTGCTCCTTTAGAATTCCCTAATATACCATCATATAGTCTACAAAGGTTGATTGTTTTATTTCTTCATTACCTATTCTTATACCTTAAATTTCTTTTTCTTCTCTTATTACAATTGCTAGCATTTCTAGTACAATATGGAATAATAGTGGTGATAATGGTAATTCTTACTAATCTTATTGGAAAGGCTTCTAGATTATCCCTATTACAGATAATGCTTGCTGATGGCTTTAGATAGATACTACTCATCATTTTATGGGAATCTCTTAAAATTTTTGCATTGATATTCATTAGTGAAATCTATACTTTTCTTTCTCAGTTTTTGCTCTTCTTGGTTTAGCTATCAGCACCATATTTGTATCATAAAAAGAATACAGTAGGACTCATTTTCCTATTTTTCCAAATAGTTTATATAGTATTAAATTTATTTTTTTTTAATATTTGGTAGAATTCATCTTGTCCTGGGGTTTTTTCTTAGGGAGCTCATTGATGACTTGTTCAATTTCTTTTTCTAAGATAGGATTACTTAATTATTCTGTTTCCTCTTCTGCTAATCTAGACAGTTTTTATTTTTTTTAATGTTCATCCATGTCACTTAGACTATCAAATTTACTGGCATATTGGGCAAAATGTCTCCTCAAATTGCTTTAATTTTCTCTTCATTGGTGGTGAATTCACCTTTTTCACTTTTTTATTCTGGTAAATTGGTTTTCTTCTTTCTTAAATGAAATTAACCAATGGTTTATCTATTTTAATGTTTCTTTTTTCATAAAACCAGCTACTAGTTTTATTTATTAGCTGAATGGTTTTCTTTTAATTTTATTAATCTCACCTTTGGTTTTCAGTATTTCCAATTTGGTATTTAATAGGAGATTTTAAATTTGTTCTTTTTCTAGTTTTTTTTTTAGTTGTGCTCCCAATTCATTGATCTACTCTTTCTCTATTTTACTGATGTAAGCACTTAGAGATATAAATTTTCCCCTAAGTACTGTTTTGGCTGCATCCCACAAATTTCAGCATATTGTTTCATTGTTGTCATTCTCATTTTATTTTTGGAGGGGGGAGGGCAGGGCAATTGGGATTAAGTGACTTGCCCAAGGTCACATGGCTACTAAGTGTTAAGTATCTGAGGCCAGATTTGAATTCAGGTCCTCCTGACTCCAGGGATGGTGCTCTATTCACTGACCCGCCTAGCTGCCCCTATTGTTGACATTCTTTTTAATGAAATTATCAGTTGTTTCTGATTTGTTCTTTACCTACTCATTCATTTTTTAGAATATTTAGTTTCCAATTAATTTTTAATCTACATTTCCATGGCCCTTTATTGACTGTAATTTTATTGTATTATGGTCTGAAAATGACAAATTTAATATTTCTGCCTTTCTGCATTTGTTATGATGTTTTTATGCCCTAATACATGGTCAATTTTTCTGTAGGCAACATGTACTGATGAGAAAAAAAAAATTCTTTCTATTCCCATTCAGTTTTCTCCAGAAGACTATCATATCTAACTTTTCTAAAATTCTATTCATCTTAACTTCTTTCCTATTTATTTTATAGTTAGATTTATCTAGTTCTAAAAAGTGAAAGTTGAGGTCCCTTACTAGAATAGTTTTACTGTCTATTTCTGTCTGTAACTCACTTAACTTTTCTTTGAAGAATGTGAATGCTATGCTATTTGTCACATATAAATTTAGTATTGATATTACTTCATGATCTGTGGAAACTTTTTAGCAAAATGCAATTTCCCTGCTTATCTCTTTTAATTAGCTCTATTTTCTCTCTTCCTTTGTCTGCATCATGATTGCTACCCTTGCCTTTTTTACTTCAGCTGAAGTATAATAGATTCTGTGCCAGCCCCTTCTTTTTAGTCTGTGTGTATCTCTCTGGTTCAAGTGTGTCTCTTGTAAACAACATTTTGTTTGATTCTGGTTTCTAATCCATCCTGCTATTCGCTTTTGTTTTACAGGTGAGCTCATCCCATTCACGTTCACAGTTGTGATTATCAATATTCTCCCCCTACCCCCATATCTCCCTGTTTCTTCTTCTCTCTCTCTCTTTTTACCCCATCTCTTTTAAAAAATCTGTTTTGCTTCTAATTACTACTTTCTTTAATCCACCCTCCCTTCTATCAACTCTCTCCACCTTATTATTATTATTTGCTTTTTTTTGGAGGTCAATTGGGGTTAAGTGACTTGCCCAAAATCACATAGCTAGTAAGTGTGTTAAGTGCCTAAGGCTGGATTTGAACTCAGGTCCTCCTGACTTCAGGGCCAATGCTCTATTCACTGTGCCACCTAGCTGCCCCTCTCCACCTTATTATTATTTTTATTATTGTCCCCTTCACCTCCTATTTCCTTGTTGGGTAAGACAGATTCCTATACCCAACTGTATACTATTCCCTCTTTGAACCAATTCTGATAAAAGTGAAACTCAAGCATTGCATGCCACCATCCTGTGCCCCGTCCCCCAATCATTTTCACCTCTACTGTAAAAGCTCTTCCTTGTGTGCCTTTTTTATGGGAGATAATTTTCCTTATTTTTCTTCTCCCATCTCTTTTTCTCACCCTTTAATATTTTTTAGATCATCCCATCATAATCAACTCATACCCATTCCTTCTATCTATGAATACTCCATTTAACTGCCCCAATTATGATAAAGTTCCGAGGAATTAGTAATATAATCTTCTCATATAGGAATATTTATATTAAGCTGTTTACAGCTTAATTCTATTTTTTTCCCTTATGATTTCTCCTTCATGTTTGGCCTTTTATGCTTCTCTTGAGTCTTGTATTTGAGAATCAGATTTTCTATTCAACTCTGGTCTTTTCATCAGGAATGCTTGAAAGTTCTCTATTTCATTAAATATCATTTTCCACCCTGAAGGATTATGCTTTGTTCTGCTGGGTAGGTGATTCTTGGTTGTATTCCTAGTTCATTTGCCTACCAGAAATCATATTCCAAGCCCTCCAATTCTTTAACATAGAAGCTGTTAAATCTTACGGTATCCTGATTGTGTTTCCAAAATACTTGAATTGTTTCTTTCTGGCTGCTTGCTATATTTCTCCTTGATGTGGAACCTGTTGATTTTGACTGTAATATTCCCAGGAGTTTTCATCTGGGGATCCTTAAAGGAGGTGAGCAATGTATTCTTTCAATTTCTATTTTAACCTCTATTTCTAGGATATCAAGGCAGTTCTTCCTTGATAATTTATTGAAATATGATGTCTACTCTCTTTTTGTGGTTATGACTTAAGTTATTCAAATAATTTTAAAATTTTTTTCCCTCAATCTATTTTCCAAGTCAGTTGTTTTTCCAATGAGATATTTCACATTTTCTTCTATTTTTTTGGCTTTATTTTATTGTTTGTATATTGTCTCTTATTGTTTCCTGTTATAGTTTCTTATGTTTTATTTATTTTCTTGTTATTTCTTGCGAAGTCATTAGTTACCAGTTGCATGATTCTAATTTTTATAGAATTATTTTCTTTAGTGACCTTTTTCAACTCTTTTACTATTTTTAAAGTGTTATTTTCTTCAGTATTTTTGTGCCTCTTTTACTAAGCTGTTGGTATTTAAGCAATTGGTTTTAAAACCTTGAATTCCAGATTCATTCCCTTCCTCCCTTGTCGCCCACACTTACTGGGAAGATAAACAATTCAATATAGGTTGTATATGTGTAGCTAATGCAAAACACTACCATAGCAGATATATTGTAGAAGACTGATTATATTTCCCTCCCTCCTATCCCATCTCCCACTTTTTTCATAATTTCTTTTGTTTTACTCTAATTTATTTCCCCAATTTTTCCTCTACCTCTCTTTTTTATTTTATATTTTTTAAATCAAATGCTTTATTAACTTCTAGTTTACATCATTCATTTCTGCAAGATTTTGAATTACAAATTTCTTCCCATTTTTCCCCTACCCACCGCCCCAAAATATCCCCTCCTCTCTCCCATATCTTCTCCCATACCCCCTCCAACTTTCCAGTGGGGCATGGTAGATCTCTATGCTCCAGTGCCTGTATGTCTTATTTCCCAGTTACATATAAAATAATATTAATAATAGCATATATATATATATTTTTTTAAACATTTGATTTTAAAACTTTGAATTCCAGATTCATTCCCTTCCTCCCTTGTCACCCACCTGTACTGAGAAGATAAGCAATTCATTATAAGTTGTACATGTGTAGCTATGCAAAACATAGTGGATATATTGCAAAAGACTGACTATATTTCCCTCCCTCCTATTCCACCTCCCACTTGTTCTATTCTCTACTTTGATCTTGTCCCTTTTCTTTTTTTTTTTCCAAATGCTTTATTAACTTCTGGTTTACTTCATTCACTTCCACCAGATTTGGGGTTACAAATTTTCTCCCCATTTTTCCCCTATCTACCTCCCCAAAATGGAGGTCCCCCAGGATATCCCTTCCTCTTATTTCCCAATTACTTGTAAAATAGTATTAATAATAGTGTGTGTGTGTGTGTTTTTTTAAGCAATTGGTTTTAAAACCTTGAATTCCAGATTCATTCCCTTC
>NW_027187359.1:12261796-12278282 GCF_028583685.1 Petaurus breviceps papuanus
GTAGAAGACTGATTATATTTCCCTCCCTCCTATCCCATCTCCCACTTGATCTATTCTCTACTTTGGTCCTGTCCCTTTTCAAAAGTGTGCGCTTCCAACTTCCCTCCTCCCCAGCCTGCCCTCCCTTCCATCATCCTCCCTCTCATTCTCTTCCCCCCTTCTCTCCTGTAGGGTAAGATACCCTATTTAGTGTATATGTCATTCCCGCCCAGAGGCAAATTCAATGAGTATAAGGTTGACCCACTCCCTTATGCCTTCCTGTTCTTCCCCTCCATTGTACCCATTTTCCCTTGCCCCATTCTGTCTCTCCCCATCTCCTCTCATTATATTCCTCTCTCACCTCTTAATTTCACCTTTTAAGTACCATCCTTTCGTATTAAATTGGCCCTGTGCCCTCTATCAATGTATAGCTATAAACTTATATATACACATTCACATATGTATTCATACACCTATATACCCTTGAATTAAGACTATATATATATATATATATATATATATATATATATATATATATATTCCCTTCAACTATTTTCATATTGAGAAAAGTTTCATCAGTTACAATTATTGTTTTTCCATGTAGGAATGTTAATAGTTCAATTTTGATAAGTTTCTTATGATTTCTTTTCCCTGTTTACCTTCTCATGTTTCTCTTGTTTCTTGTATCTGAATGTCAGATTTTCTATTCAACTCTGGTTTTTTCATCAAAATGCTTGAAAGTCCTCTATTCCACTGAATGACCATATTTTCCCCTGAAACATGATACTCAGTTTTGCTGGGAAGGTGATTCTTGGTTTTAATCCCAGCTCCTTTGACCTCCAGAATATTATATTCCAGGCCCTTCGATTGCTCAGTATAGAAGCTGCCAAATCCTGAATTATCCTGATTGTGTTTCCACAATATTCAAATTGCTTCTTCCTGGCTACTTGTAATATTCTCTCCTTGATCTGGTAATTTCAGGACCTGGCTATAATATTCCTAGGAGTTTGCTTTTGGGGATCTTTTTCAGGGCATGATCGGTGGATTCTTTCAACCTCTATTTTGCCTTCTGGTTCTAAAACATCAGGGCAGTTTTCTTTGAGAACTTCCTGGAGGATGATGTCTAGGTGCTTTTTTGACCATGGCTTTCAGGTAGTCCAATAGTTTTAAAATTATCTCTCCTGGATCTATTTTCCAGGTCAGTGGTTTTTCCCATGAGATATTTCACAGTGCCTTCTATTCTTTCATTTGTTTGGATTTGTTTAACAGCATCTTAATTTCTCATAAAGTCACTAGCTTCCCTTTGCTTCATTCTAAATCTGAAGGAATGGTTCTCCTCAGGGAGATTTTGAGATTCTTTTTCCATCTGGAAAATTCAGCTTTTTAAGGCATTCCTCTCCTCATTGCCTTTATGAGCATCTTTTGCCATTTGGGTTAGTCTGTTTTTTCAGGTGTTATTTCCTCAGTCAAGCTATTGACTCTCATTTTGTAATTTTCTTGCATCGTTCTCATTTCTCTTCCCAATTTTTCCTCCATTTCTCTTATCTGCTTCCTATGGTCTTCTATGGCCTGTATCCAGCTCATATTTTCCTTTGAAGCTTTTGGTGTAGGAGTTCTGACTTCACTGTCTTCCTCCTGTTCCATGCTTTGATCCTTTTTGTCCCCAAAATAGGAGTCTAATTTTGAATTTAAAGTTGAATTTTTCTGGGTTGTTTTGCTTCCTTTGCCTGGTCATGTTGCCACTCAATTACTTGACTTTACAGCTTTTTGCCACTGTAGGACTATGCTACCAGACAGGGGAGCTTCTGTCCCAAACGCTGGGGTTTTCTCAGCTGCCAGAGGTATTAGTTGGGTGCCCTCTCTGAAGCCTCCACACGCTCTGGAAAACTGGTGACACACCTTAGGACCTCTACCCTAGACCGCAATCCATATCCAAGCAGGCTAAAGCAAGAGTGATTACCCCTCAGACTGGTTGCTTGGTCCCCCTACAGTCTGTAGGCCAGGAGCTGAAGTTGCAGTGGTGTCTTAGCAGCTTCTTGCCCTGGGGGCAAAAGCCGAAGGTCTCCCAACTACTGGGTCCCAAAGTCCACACTGCACAGACCTCTCACTTTGTCCTTAGCATCTATGTGTTGATAATTCTGGAACTGGCCATAGCTGCTGGTGATCTGGAGTCCCTTATGCCGATGGCTGCTCAGGCCCACCCTGGGGTTAAAACCTTGGAGTGGGGCTGGGCTTGGCTCCCAGAGTGCTGTGCTGGCTGATTCCTGTGAGCCTGCTGGTCTGTCCTCAGCAGGAGGTTAGCTTCTCTGTGTCATTTTGTGGGTTCTGTAGCTCCAAATTTTGTTCAGAGTCCCCTTTTATATGGATTGGGGAAGGTGGAAGCCGGAGCGGCACGGAGATCCTGTTTCTACTCCGCCATCTTGACTCCCTCTTATTTTATTTTTTTTTATTTTTTATTTTTTTAAAGCAATCGGGGTTAAGTAACTTGCTCAAGGTTAAACAGCCAGTTATTTTTCTGGGTGTGGTGCTGAGTATCTGAGCCTGGATTTGATCCAGGTCATCCCGACACTGGAGCCGATGCTCTTACTTGCTGAGCCACCTGGCCGCCCCTAAGCAATTGGGGTTAAGTAACTTGCTCAAGGTTACACGGCCAGGTGTTTCTGGGTGGGTGCTAAGTGTCTGAGCCCGGGATTCGATCTCCAGGTCATCCTGACACTGGAGCCGGTGCTCTTATTCGCTGTGCTACCTGGCTGCCCCTCTCTTATTTTATTTTTAAAAGCCTTTTTGAGCTCTTCCAGGAAATCTTGTTGGGCTTGTGTCCAATTCACCTTTTTTTTCCTTTAAGGCTTTGCTTGTAGCTGGTTTAACATTCATGTGTTCTGAGTTTGTGTCTTGATCTTCCCTGTCATCATGGTAACTTTTTGTTACCAGGTTCTTTTTTGTGGTTTGCTCATTCCCCACCCCCCCACACCCCCTTTTCTTTACTTTTTACTTTATATTAAAACTAGACTCTGCTTCCAGGGTAGAGAGGGAAATGTCGCATGCTTCAGGCTTTTCATGCTGCTGTTTTCAGAGCTAATTCTGGGGGTCTGCAAGTTTTCAATGCTTCCAAGGAGGTATGATCCAAGGAAAGGTGTGGTTCTCCTGACCTGTTCTCTGACCTTTACTGGGGATATTTACTTTGCTGCCCTGAAGCCACAAGAGCCAGTGTTTTTTACTGCCTTGGGACTTGGACCAGACCCCCTCCTTCCTTATGAGTGACCATAAACATCCTTCTCTGCCCTTAAATTGTGACTAGGGCCCCTACTTGTGGGTATTAGTGAATCTTTCTTCCTTAGACATGTGAGCAAGGGTTCTGCTCCCCTGTGACTATAAGCACTAGTGCTCCTTTTTGCCCTGGAACTGTGACCCAGTACTACATATAGGCAATGCAACAAGACCCAGCAAGGGGTGTCCTGTAATCTCTTTTTGACCAGTTGTCTGATTCCCCTTATAGTCTCTGGGCAGAAGGCTCCTGAAGCTATTGTTGCACCTCAAAGGCCTATTATTGGTGGTGTTGCAGCATGCAATGCACTCTGGGTCAGCCCCCACCCTGGTGCAACAGACTTCTCCTGCTAACTTTTTAAGTTGTTTTGGGTTAGAAAAATGTCTCACCCTGACCTTTTGTTCATTCTGTCACTCCACAATTCTGTTTGAGGCATTATTTTAGAGTTGTTTGGAGGGGAGAGTTAAACTGAGTTGCTGCCTATACTCCACCATCTTGGATCCTGTTTCTGTATCTAACTTTTCAAAACACATTTTTCTTTTGCTTTTTTTTTTTGGAGGGCAATTGGGGTTAAGTGACTTGCCCAAGGTCACATCACTAGTTTTTATGTTAAGTGTCTGAGGCCGGATTTGAACTCAGGTACTCCTGACTCCAGGGCCAGTGCTGCTCCATTTACTGTGCCACCTAGCCGCTCCCCAAAACACATCTTTCAATCTTAAATTAAAAGGCTTTGCTTGTAGCTGGTTATTGAAATGTGATATCTAGCCCCTTTTTGTGGTTATGTATTTCAGTTACTCAAATAATTCTTAAATTATTTTTCCTCAGTCTATTTTCCAAGTCAGTTGTTTTTCCAATGCAATACTTCACATTTTCTTCTATTTTTTCATTCTTTTGGCTTTATTTTATTGTTTGTATATTGTCTCTTATTGTCCCCCCCCCCAATAGTAGCTACATTTCCACTGCCATAAGAATCTCACCCAACACTGCATTCCCCTCTCCCCCCCCCAAAAAAGTCACATGTGTATAAATAATATCAGGGTATTCACTGAATGGTAACTTTTTTTTATTCTAAACTTAACATGCATCTAATACAGTAGACATTTCTTTCCATACACATAGTATAACAGTTGGTACATGAAATTGCAGACTCCTATTTTATAAAGCTTGTTTTTTTTAATAGATGATGGATTCAACACATAACTTTTAAAGCAATTCTACTTGTCTGTAATTCTTTCTGTGCTTTCTTGTAGTTTTCCTTCAATTAGCGAGCATTTAAAAAATCTTTGCTCTCACCTCCACCCCTATCTTACAAGAAAATAAAGGAAGAGGGGGAGAAAGGAAGGAAGGAAGAAAAAAGGAAGAGAAAGAATCAAGGAAGGAAGAAAAAAGAGAAAGGATCAGCAAAGGAAGGGAAAGGAAAAAAGAAAGGAAGGAAGGAAGAAAGAAAAAGAAAGAGAGAGAAAGAAAGAGGGAGGGAAGAAATAAGGAAAGAAAGCAAGCTAAAGAAATGAAGTTATTCTTAAGAGTTCTTACTAATTTAAATTTGGGCCAGGACTCTCTACCAATGCAAACCAGAACCTATTTTACAACTTATAAATTTGAGAGTTGATTGGACTACTGAGAGGTGATGTGGTTTGACCACAGTCACACAAACCAGTCTAAATCATTTGGTCAAACATGGTACATACATGTTGCCTAAGCACCTACTGTGTACAGGAACCACATGTGGCTTCTAGCCCCAACAGGGTCACTTGGTTGGTCCCCTCACAAGCTATTTCTCCAAAACCCCTTTGGGTCAGTCTAGTCCTGAGGTCTGAGAAGGGCTTTTTTTTTTTTCAGCTCTATGCCTACATTCTAGCATGCCTGCATCAGCTCCTGCTCAGCACACTGGCACCAAATGGTCATCATGAAGAGCCCGGTCTCCCACTTTCTGAACCTGCCCTGATGTTTTACAATCTTCCCAGCTCACAGGCAGCCAAGAGGACAAGGAAACACAGGAATGTGACTGAAACATGGCTTGTCACCTTAGCTCAGCCTTGAGCCTGTCAGGAAATTTGCCAAGTCAAGAAGAAAAGCAGTTGAGAGGGAAGAAAGAGAAGGAAAGATTCTCATATCTAGAAAGGTGAAAAAGGGGGCATATTAGATGTCAGTGAGCTGACTTGGATGGTTCCAGGAGTCCCTTCACTGGCCTGTACCCCTTTCCCCCAAAAAAATGCCCAAATAAATATCCCTAAACCAAGAAATATTTGAGGTTAAAGTTGGAGAAGAAAAATTACTCAGAAAGTAGCTAACAAAGAGTCGAAGCCAGTATTTACTTTTACAGCCACATATTGCCAACATTTTATAGGCCCACAGATTTGGAGCTGGAAGGGACCTCAGAGACCATGTAGTCCAAACTCCTCATTTTACAGACAAGGAAACTGATGCCCAGGAAGATAATGTGACTTGTCACAAAGGTATTAATTTTAATAGGTAGGATCTAAACCCATGTTCTCCAACTTCAGGCCCAGTGGGGTTTAAGATTATTGAAAAAAGGGAAGGAGACAAGTTAAGATCTCTGTAAATTTTATTCTTTTACCCTTACTGCAAAAAAAAAAAGTTATGCCTATGTGTCAGAAACAAAGACTATACCTTGGAGAAATCTCCCAAAAGAACTCATATTTTTAAAAGTGTTTTCCTTATACCAACCCTGTGAGAGAGCTAGTATCAATGGCCTCATCCTCCTCCCTTCCTTGGCTAAATTATTTGAGACTATCTACAACTGGCATCTCCACTTCCTCTCCTCTTAATAGTTTCTAAACCCTCAACAACCTGGCTTCTGAAGTTTTTCAACTGAAACTTCCATATCCAAAGTTACCAGTGATGTATTAATTGTCCTCATCCTCAACTTTTGTCACAGTCAGTCACTCTCTCTCTTCCTGGGTACTCTCTTTTCTCTCAGATGTGTGACACTGCTCTCTCCTGGACTTCTGCCTATCTGTCTGACCAGTCTCTCATCTTGCTCTGTTCTGAATCTTAATCCAGGTTATACCCACTATATGTGGGGGTTGCTGAGAGTCTTTCCTGGACCATCTTCTTTTTTTCCTCCATGCTATATTGCCCAAAGAACCCATCATTTTTCTTGGGTTTGATAATCATCTCTACAAAGATGATTACTAGATCTAAATAATTTCAATCTCTCTTCAACTACAGTTCTACATCAGCACTTGCCTTTTGGACATCTCGAGCTATATCCCACATACATCTCAAATTCAACAAGTCCAAAACAGCACCCAGCATCTTTCCCCTCAAACCTTCCCCTCTTCCCAACATTTCTATTACTCTCAAAGGCACCACCATTTTCAAAATCACCCAGGCTTCCAATCTCAGTGTCATTCTCAATTCTGCATTGATACTCACCCCAAGTATCTAATCTATTGCCAAGTCTTGCCATTTACACCTTTGCAAAATTTCCAGTGGCTCCCTGTTATCTGCAGCAGAGGTGCCAAACTCATGACCTATGAGTGCTGTTCTTGTTCAGTCATTTTTCAATTGTGTCTGACTCTTTGTGACCCCATTTAGACTTTTTTTCAAAATGACACTGGAGTGTCATTTCCTTCTCCAGATCATTTTACAGATGAGGAAACTGAGACAAACAGGATTAAGTGGTCACAAACAAGGTCACACAGCTAGTAAGTATCTGAGATCAGATTTGAACTGAGAAGATTAATCTTCCCACAACACTTTGCTGCCCTGTACAGCAAACCAGATTAAAATGTAATTGGGAAATGTTTAACATAAAAAATAAAAATTCAATACAACATAGATAATGTTCATTTGTGGTTTTCTAAGTCAATGTGCAGGCCATTTCTATTTGAGTTTGCTATCACCAGTCCTATAGGATCAAATACAAATTGTGGGTAGCCTCAGCACAAAGGCACTAAGATTAAAGAGAAATTGGAAAGGCTTCTTGTTAAAGGTACTACTTTAGCAGAGACTGGAAGAAAGTCAGGGAAGCTAGGAGGAGGAGATAAAGAAGAGTTTCAGGCATTGAAGACAGCCTGTGAAAATGCTCAGGGTTAAGAGATGGAATATTGTGTATGAGAAACAGAAAGGAGTCCAGTTTCACTGTATCAAAGATTATATCAAGGTGAGCAAGATGTAAGAAGACTAGAAAGGTAGGAAGAGGCCAGATTGTGAAGGACTCTAAAAGGTAAACAGAATATTTTATATTTATCCTGGAGGTAATAAAGAAGTTTATTGATTAGAGTAGCACTGATATGACAGACCTATATCTTAGGAAGATCAGTGTGACAGTTGAGTGGGTAGACTGGAATGGGGAGAAAATTGATGTAGGGAGATTAACAGGCAGGGGTATGTTAGAGTTAGTACTGACCAGCTCTAGAGAGCCTATTGTAAAATTTTCCAGTGTGGGCATTTAGGCCTAGAAAATTGGCAAAAGTTGACAATACAAATCAAGGCTTGATTTGTTGTTTTATTGATAGTCTGGAGTTAAGAAAGTGATGGGGGGAAATGTTAATAATATAGATTAAATTTAAAAATGCGTTGTTGATACATTTATTTGTGAAGAGTTGGTTGTTAAACATTTATCCGTGCAAAGTTATAGCAGGCTACTACAATTATCAAGGATAATGGCAGTGTCAGAGGAGAGAAATGGGGCATATGGGAGAAATGTTATGAAGATAGAAATAACAGGACTTGAGAACTGATTGGATGTGAGGGGGAGTAGAGTGAGAGAGAGTAAAGAGTTGAGGATGACCCCAAGGTTGTGAGCCCTAGTGGCCAGGAAGATGAGTATACCCTCCTCAATAATACAGAAGAGGATTTGGGGAGGGGGTAAGATAAGAGTTCATTTTTAGACATATTGAGTTTAGGATGTCTATGGGACATTCATTTTGAGATGTCTGAAGGGCAGCTGGAAGTGGAAGAGTGGGTGTCAGGAGAGCTGAACAAATAGATTTGAGCATCATCTTCGTAGAGATGATAATTGAAACCGTGGGAGTTGATGTGATCACCAAGTGATACAGTCTATGGAGATGAGAGAAGAGGGCTCTGTAGAACCTTAGGGGACCCACAGCAAACTGGCACGGCATGGAGAAAGAGCAAACAAAGGAGATGGTGGGGAGGGGGGGGAGGGAGGTCAGACAGGTAGGGAGAAACCCAGAAGAAAACTGTGTCACAAAAATTTAGAGAGAAGAGAGTGTCAAACAGAGGGCAAGAGACAGTGTCAAAGGCCATAGATGAGATGTTGAAATGGATAAAGACTGACAAAATGTCATTAATTTGGCAATTAGAGTATTAATGACTTCAGAGAGAGAAGTTTTGGTTGAATGGTGAGACTGGAAGCCAGCCTATAAAGAACTAAGGAGAAAGTGAAAAGAAAGGAAGTAGAGGCACTTGTTGCAGGTGGCCTTCTCAAGGAGGTTAGACACAAAAGGGAGGACAGACATGGGATAATAGCTAGCTGGGATGAATGGATCAAGTGAGCGGTTTTTTTGAGGATCAGGGAGACATGGGCATTTTTGAAGGATGTATGCAAATGATTTAATAAAAAGCTTGGGGAAAGACTAAAGATTGGTGAGATGGCAGGCATTATAGTGGATCTGTTGGAGAAGACAGGATGGAAAATGATCACTTGTGCATGTAGAGGGGTTCGCCTTGGAGTGTTTCTCATATTAGTAAGCACTTAATAAGTGCTTCTTGGATAATTGACTGATTTTACAAATAAGAAAGTTGAAGCTCTGAGGGATTCAGTGACTTGCTCGTGATCTCATAGATAGTCAGCATTTAAGGCACAATTTTGACACAAACCCCCTGATAACAAATTCAGCACTTCTATCCTATGTGCCTCCCAAAAGAACACAGTTTTCAGTCCTATTCCCAGCTCTCCCTAAACAATCCCTTATAGACAAATCAATAAATTAAATTCACCTCCTTAGCCTAACAGTGAAGGCCCTTGCCTACCTAGTCTTCCTCTAAATCTCTAACCTGTGCTCCTTCTAATTCCAAACAGAAGCCCTCTCATCCAACCCTACTGGCTTCCTTATTGTTCCTGGGAATATCATGCACATTTCTACCTCTCTCTGTGCTCATACCATTCTCCCAACATGTACCATCCATTTATATGCCTCTCTGTTTATATGCCTCTCCTACCCTTCTTTCAAGGTTCAATTTAATCTTCAATTCATTCTAACACCCTCTGCCCCTAGATTAATGAGATCTCTTTGAAATTTCATAATATGTATTGTTTGTACCCCTTAACCCGGCATTTATTTATTGCCTTGTCTTATTATTTACCTCTTTTACATGTATCTAGTATGGTGCAACCTGAACAGGGACACACGTGCTCACTTAAACCATGCCTATACAAGAGATAGAAGCCTGGTACACAGGTTTTTCAAGGAGTTTGGGAGAGAATCAATGGCAACCAAGTGTGTTACAGATGGCTTACTACTTCTAACATACTGTTTGACTTTGAAAGGGATCTGAGAACTACCAACTGCTACCACTCTGTGGAAAGATCTAATAGACTTTGTCCTAGACTAAAGGGACAGGAATATAGGGAGAAGCAATGAACCAAAAGTGGGGGACTTAATAATATATCTATTGGAGTTCTATTTTGGTAGCTTGAATTCTACATATAAGTGCAGCTACTACTAGGGGAGGTAGTCCCAAATTCCTCAGAATTCTAAATCAGTTGTGAGTTTAACTGTATTCATCTAGCCTCAATTCTCCTGGGAGCTAGAGGGATAAGGATAGTTCTTCAACACAAAATGCTGGGACCCAGTGCTCTGTCCAGGTGATGATAGGGTTGATGGCATGAACTTCAACCCAGGAAGTATATTTACTTTGGGGATCAGCTGGGTTCAAGGATAAAGTGGAATGTGCAGTCTTTATCTATGTTAATGATTCTATTTTGTGATCTTTTATCTAATCTGGTTAATATTTATAAATTAATAGAACAGGTGGATCGATGAGGTCAAAAGCAAAATGAATAGGCGTTACAAGTGGGTGGAAGCAATCTGATCGGTAAACACACAAATCCAGTGCTGTTGACTGATGACAAATGTAAAGAGTAGGACCAGCAATATCAGGGTTTTAATACAATAGAGTGATTATCATCAAACTGCTGTGAAAATCTGAGAAAAGTGTAGCCATTGACAAATACATGTCCTGGCATTGAGTGGGTCACATGTTATATGTACATGTCCTGTCTTCTCAACTATTTTTTGTAAGCTTACCAAGGATAGAGACTATGGTTTACATTTGTGTATCCCACATAGCTTAGTCAGATCTCCATAAATATTTAATTGATTGATTCCAAAAGGATTAATCTTTGGGAGGAATCTGGGCAAACTGGGATGGAATAAACTTGGAATGTATCCACCCACTGGAGTTATAGTTGAATTCATAAGCTTTAGAAGCCAAAACTTGAGAGGTACAGCCAACTGAGGTAGAGTTCAACTTTAGGGGAGCTGAAGTATTTCCTATCTGGGAGGCAAAGGAGAAAACCCAGTGAGGTAAACTCAAAAGATCTCTCTGAAATGGGAACCCAAGTGTAATAATGGTAAAGCTATCAAAACTAAGTGAGTCCAACTCACATCCCATGGGCAGTAAATATCCACAGGTGAAATTTTATGAGGTTTTAAAAGGAACTTTATGAGCTTCAAGGGAATCTTGATATAATCTGAAACCAGCCATGGAAAAACAATATAATGTGAGCATAGCAAGCAAGCAATATGTGAAAATCCTTTTCTCATTGTCAAATCAGAAAACCATATTAAGAAAGAAGGAAGACTAGCCCATCTATACTGGGCATCTCTCCACTTGTCTCTGATGTCATGTGCTGATCTAATCTCCCCAACAAAACTGTAAATTCCTTGAAGATAAGGAATAAATCTCATTAACCTCCTTATGTATTCTATGGCTTCTAGCACAGCATTGAGTGCACAGTAGATATACAATAAATATCTGCTTATAATTCTTTCCATCTTTAAAGCCCTTTATTGTTTTCCTTTTTTTTTTTTAAAGCAATCAGGGTTAAGTAACTTGCTCAAGGTTACACAGCCAGTTATTTCTGGGTGTGGTGCTAAGTATCAGAGTCTGGATTTGATCGGCAGGTCATCCTGACACTGGAGCCGGTGCTCTTACTTGCTGTGCTACCTGGCCACCCCCCTTTATTGTTTTCAACGGACTAGAGGCAGCTAGGTGGCCCAATGAACACAGCACTGTGCCTGAAGTTAGGAGGATCCAAGTTCAAATTTGGCTTTAGACACTGACTCTGTGTGACCCTGGGCAAGTCACTTAACCTCTGTTTGCCTCAGTTTCCTCATCTGTAAAATGGGAATAATAATAGCACTTACCTCCCAGGGTTGTTGTGAGAATCAAATGAGATAATTATTGTAAAGTACTTTGGCACATAGTAGGTGGTTGTAATGGGAATGTAAATTTTAAAGATCTTCCCTGCCCCTAGGCTAAAGTGCACCTGGAGCCTGGGGTGGGAGGCTTGTTTTTCAGTAGATACTTTTTGATTGGCCAGTGGGTCCAAAAGGTTGTTACATTCTCTGAGCCAGGAGAAGGCTATATAAGCCCTGATGTGTAGCTTTGTTTTGGGGGCTCACTTTGAGAAGTGTTCTGTGATTTGATATGGATTCTGGGAAGGCGTTGTCCGCAGCTCGTCCCCCCCCCCCCCCCCCGGCTTTGAAAAAACCCAGATGTTGAAACCCAGATGTTGACTGAGTATGAATGTAATGGTTGGAGAGTTTGAAATCTGTCTACTAGATCTGTTTCTGTCTTGATAATTCTGCCTATATACTTTGAAGTTCGGGGTGCTGACCTTTTTCCCCTGACCAAGGTAAACGATATATGTCTGACTGATTAAAGTAAGCTTGTTAACCCATTTTGAGTTGCTTTCCTTTATCAAAGCAGATCCAAGAACCTGTGGTGGCAGCAAACCCTGAGGATACTTGGGGTGCTTGCCGCTACAGTGGTATAGAAATGTTAGCTATTGTTGTTGTCATTGCTGTTGTTATTATTACTTTCAACATACCAGAGGCATCTAGGTCACTATCTTCAAAGCAACCCTATGACTTGCATGATTGTCCCCAATTTATAAATATAAATTAAGACTGAGAAAAATTTAATAATTTCATCTTACCTAAGGTCATATAACTAACAGAGGCAGTGATAAAACCTTGCTTTTCTAATGATATAGTGTGGACGCATATCACATCATCATTATCATCATCACTGATAATATCTGATAATTATAAGTGGGCTTTAAAGTTTGCAAAGTGCCTTGTGCAAATTATTTCATTGGAGCCTCACTACAATTATCATCAACTCCATTTTTCAGATGAGAAAACCAAGACTCATAGTATGAAATAGCCTACAAGAGGTCCTAGTAATTATCAAAGGTGGGGCTTGAACCCAGAGTTTCCTAACTCTAAGTCTATCCTGATGTTCACTCTACCACCATGAATGACCAATTTTACCACTTACTAGTTATGTGACTTTGGGCAAGTATTTCACCTGTCTCAATCTCATTTTCCTTATTTATAAAATGAAAGAGTTGAACTAGATCATCTTAAAAATCCCTTCCAGGTCTAGAATTCTATGGTTCTGAAATGCTATGCATTTTAAACTCTTTCAAGAGTAGAGACACACATTAGACATTCATAAGTTTCCTATAGGGCATGGCACTCTTCCTGTAAGAGGTGCTCAATAAATGCCTGTTCAGACCAAGCATTAATACAGGGGAAAGATTATGGAGCTAGGAGTCAAGAACCTCAGGTTGTAGTCTTGGATCTAGAGATAAGTGCAGGCAACAACCTTGGGCATTCATGTCTCTCTCCATGTGGTGATTTCTTAATTTACAAAATGAAAGGAGTAGACTAAATGGTTTCCAGGGTCCTTTCTGGCTCTGAGATTCTAGTAATCTGCAATTCTAGTAGATCTCAAGCTATTCTTTGCTGTTTGATTCTCCCAAACTTCCCTGGAATTATTTCCACAGTAGTGGGAGAACGAAGAGTGTGCTGGAATCACAGGTTGGCCATAGGACAAAAAGAACTGGGAGTGGGGAGGTAGGAGGAGATGAGAAGAAGAAAAGTGTGAATTTAACCCTTACTTAGCTGATACGTGTTCTTTCCTCTAGGTAGAATGTAAACTTTTTGTTTAGTCAGTCAATAAATATGTATTAAGCGCCTACTATATTCCAGGCATTATTTTAAGCACTGGGTATACAAAGTAAGGTAAAAGATAATCCAAGCTCTTGAGGAGCTCAGTCTAATGGGAGAAAGGTTAAGGGACTTGCCCCAGGTTACACAGCTAGTAAGCGTCTAAGGCTCGATTTGAACTGTCTTCCTGATTCCAAGCCCATCAGTGAATTCACTCTGCCATCTAGTTGTCTCCTAATGGATAAAGCATCCATTAAACACTATTGCCAGGCATCGTTTCAAAGATAGCAAACTGTATTTTCATTTCAACTATACTTCTTCATCTTATCCATGAAAATAACATGTTTGTCAACTTCTTCACTAAAATCTAGATTTTTTTTTATTAAATGGGTCATCCCTTGACTCACTTCTTGAAGAGGCCTATTCACTGAATGGGCATTGCCTCACTCAAAGTGAGAACCTGGAAAGACCTTCTTAGCTTAAAAGAACCAAGGTCTTCTGCAGCATCCTGGATCATCTCTAATCATTTTGACTGATGCCTGGCCACTGGACTCAGATGGCTATGAAGGAGAAAGTGAGGCTGGTGTCTTTGAACATCCCTTTCCTGCTCAAATCAAAGTCAATTGCAAGGCATGTCATCATCTCCCTGATGTCATGGTCCTCTTCAAGAATGAAGGACATACCACAGTATTCCATGGATCTGTCATTGGTGACTCTTCTGAAAAAGCAAATAAAGTTAGTGTAGCTTGACCTCTTCTTTTTAAATTAATATTTTATTTTTCCCAGCTGCATGTAAAAACAATTTGTTTTTAAAAATTTTGAGTTCCAAATTTTCTCCTTCCCTCCTTTCCTTCTCCTCTGCCTCCCTCTCTTTTCCCCTCCCTGAGATGGTAAGCAATTTGATATAGGTTATACATGTGCAATCATGCAAAACATCTTTCCATATTAGTCATGTTGTGAAAGAAAATGCAGACCGAAAACAACATGGAAAAAAAATTAAGTGAAAAACAATTTTCTTCCATCTGCATAGAATATAAAGTTCTAGAGACCTTTATTCATTTTTATCTTTGTATTCCCCAGTCTAGTACAATGCCTGATGCATTGAGTATTTAATAAATGTTTGTTGCATAAGTATTTCCCTCACAACAGACCTCTGAGGTGGATAAGGCAAATACTGATATCTCCATTTTCAGGTGAGGAAACTGAGGTTCAAAGAAGATAAGTGACTTAATCATGGTCACACAATTAATAAGAGTCCTAGCCCAGAGCAGATGCCAAGATTGCTTGACAAGTCTGTATGCAACCCAAATAAGGCAAGAAAATTATATTCCCTATGAATGGTCTTAATGCCCTGATTTTAGGGAAAAGGATTCTCCCAGAGTGGCTTAGTATACACAACATTAGACCTTGGCATTATATACTAAAAGTTACAGAATTAATCATACCCTTTGACCTAAGGGATCTGACTATTAAGACAACATATTTAAAGTGTTTTTAAAAGAGGAAAATGAAGACAAAACTATACAAAAATGTCGATTTGTAACACTGGAAAACAGAAAATAGCCTGTATTTGCAATACTGAGGAAGGACTAGATAAATTGTGGCAGATTAACATAAAGGACTATTATTGTACCATAAGAAATGCCAAATATAGAGAAAAAGAAATATGGAAAGAGTGATAAAAAGTGACATAGAGCAAAGAAAGTAGAAGCGGAACCTGCATATCTACTGCAATCATGTAAACATACAATTATCTGAAATATACATGACTCCATAAAGACAGAGTATGTAGTACGGTGGATAGAGAGGTCTAAGTAGAATCAGAAAGACCTGGGTTCAGGGTGGCTAGGTGGAGCAGTGAATAGAGCACCAGCCCTGGAGTCAGGAGGACCTGGGTTTAGATCCAGCCTCAGACACAACACAAAAACTAGCCATGTCACCTTGGGCAAGTCACTTAACCCCAATTGCCCTCAAAAAAAAAGAAAGACCTGGGTTCAAGTCCTGTCTCTGATAGAAGCTGACTCTTTGACTCTGAAAAAGTTAATTAACCTTTCAATGCCCACAGGCAACTCTCTATGACTTCCCTAAGAAACAAGTGATCTGCATTGGAAGAGTGATTTCCTTATAAAGAGCTCCCAACACTCAGAATATCACAGGTTCAGTTCAAAACCAAACACCTCAAAATCCAATAGTATATACAACATGAAAAGTGAAGCAGAAAAGGACATAGAAGTAAATAAAAAAATATATAATTACTATTGTAACCTCAGGTTTTACCTAAGTGGGTTGGGGCAAGGGCAGCCTTGTGCTTTGCTCTTGTGTTTGCAGAGAGGCATGATTCTTTTGGCAGAAAGAATGCTGGGTCAATGAGATTGGAACCAGAGCTTTTTGAGGGACAGATATGTGTGGTCCCAAAGCTTGTTCAGGACAGATACATGGACAGGAGAGAAGAGGGGGGAAAAAGATTCTGGAAGCCAGACTTGTAGGTGAAATTTGCTCCTCAACATGTCTCTGATTTCCAGTTTGCTTCCTTAGAGACTTTAAAGGGAGTCTTTTGGGGTGAGATCAGAGACTATATCCTAGTTTGAACAGAGATCTTATCTCACTTCCAGCAGAAAAAAAGCACATTTCTCATGCATTTCTTGGTATATCCTTATCCTTAGAACTTTTCCATTTTTTGTTTGAAACTTTCTTGGACAAATGGGTTGACTCACTAGCCACTGTTTGTGACAGTCTGTTCTATAACTGGCAATTGGTAAGAAGGAGCTAAGCTGGTGAATGTAAAGTAAGGGCTACCCTGATTGCCTCCATTCCTCATTTATAAAATGAACTAGAGAAGGAAATGGCAAATGAATCCAGTATCTGCCACGAAAACCCCAAATGGGGTCATGAAGAGTCATGATTGAAATGACTTAACAACAACAATCTTACATGATTAAGTTAATATGCACATTAAAAAAAAACAGTCCGGGAATAATTTGAAGGAAGGGAGAGAGGGAGGAAGGAAGGAAGGAAGGAAGGAAGGAAGGAAGGAAGGAAGGAAGGAAGGAAGGAAGGAAGGATGGAA
>NW_027187359.1:12278382-12285602 GCF_028583685.1 Petaurus breviceps papuanus
GGGGGGGAGGGAGGGAGGGAGAAAGGAAGATGTCTGGCAGCTGTGGTATCCTAAGAGCCCAGCTTTTTCCTTTGGCCTTGTGTAGCATTCTATTGCTGTCTTCCCTTTGAGGGAAAACAGATTTTCTTCAGAATTCCTAAAAATCAGACCTCTATACCAGAGATGTTTGAGGGAGGCACAGATACAATCATAGTCCAATACTTCTCTGGAGAAAAGGAATGGCCAGCCTCTTGGTGTTTCTTCTGCTTGCCTGCCTCTTTCTTCCCTCCAGCTAGTGTGCTGATGTCAGGATCCCTTTCTCTATGCAGAGGTATCCAGATTACAAGAATAATCTATTCATGCCACACCAAAGCCCTGTCTATTGTTAACCTTTAAATGTTTGGTTAAAGGAAGCAAACAAGCTAGGAAATATGCAGTTATTTTATTTATTTCCTTAAAGTTGGCTGATATGCTTACACGGAGTCAGAGTCTAAATTCTGACTGTCTGATACAAGATTTAACAATGATTTCATATGTTTTTGCACAATCCCAGGATGTTTGTGTCCCTCAGATTTATGACATCCACATGAATATAGGACAAATGACAAGAGAGTGGAAATCTTCAATCTCAGGATGTCTCAGTTTTCCCTATCTGGAATAAACCCCCAAGATAAGAGAATTTCTGAATTTCTAAGCATCCGGTCACAAGGGAGGGAAGGGGGACAATACCTATTCCCAATCTTAGCTGGTCTTTCAAGTTGCAGACACAAGAAAGGGCATTTTAAAGCTAAGCAAAGCAGTGTGTTTGATTAATTCAGACTTTGGATAACTTTGATATTTAATAATTATCACTATGCATTTATTTAGACAACCTATATAGAGATTTCTATCTTACATAGAAAAACATAACCTACATGATTAGGAGCAGCTAGGTGATGCATTAGATGCAGTGCTGGGCCTAGAGTCAGAAAGATTCATCTTCCTGGCCTTAGACACTTAATAGCTGTGCAACCCTAGGCAAGTTACTTAACCCTGTTTGCCTCCATTCCTCATTTATAAAATGAACTAGAGAAGGAAATGGCAAATGACTCCAGTATCTGCCACTAAAACCCCAAATGGGGTCATGAAGAGTCATGATTGAAATGACTTAAGAACAACAATCTTACATGATTAAGTTAATGTGCACATTAAAAAAAAAACAGTCCGAAAACAATTTGAAGGAAAGAAGGGAGAGAGGGAGGGAGGGAGAGAGGAAGGAAGGAAGAAGGGAGGGAGGGAGGAAGGAAGGAAGGAAGGAAGGAAGGAAGGAAGGAAGGAAGGAAGGAAGGAAGGAAGGAAGGAAGGAAGGAAGGAAGGAAGGAAAGAAGGAAGGGAGGAAGGAAGGGAGGAAGGGAGGGAGGGAGGAAGGGAGGAAGGAAGATGTCTGGCAGCTGTGGTATCCTAAGAGCCCAGCTTTTTCCTTTGGCCTTGTGCAGCACTCTATTGCTGTCTTGCTCTTGGTGCACGGGCTCCTTATACTATAGAATAGGAAACTTACTTTTCTTTGTCTCCCCAGGGCTTATTGCAATGCCTGGCACATAGTCGGTGCTTAATAAATGTTTATTGACTCACTGACCCCTTTCCTTCTCTGTCTGTCTCTGTGAGTCTCTTTACTTTACCCTATATTTGTGCCTTCTCTGGGTTGCTTTCCCTGTGCCTTCTCCAGATGGTGTATATCTGCACCTCCTCTAGTCCATTCATACATTTCTATCTCTTCTGGCTCCTCTATCCCCCTGGGCTCTCTGACATTTCCAGCTGGTGTGTATCTTCCTCTCCCCTCAAGTCTACATGTTCTGTCTCAGGCCCACTTGTTGCTTGTCTCCTCCAGCTGGTGTGCTCCCTGGGAAAGGCGGCATGATTAAAGGGGCAGGTCCTTACTCTTCCAGCATCTAATAAGCCTATGATTGCTAATGGCCACGTATAGATAGATAAACAGATCAAAATGCTGGTAATAGGCATGTCTATGGATAACACATGCTCCAAAAGCTTCTGCTCTGAAATCGTAGAATATTATGCCCCACCAGTAATTAGCTCTGTGACCTTGGGCAAGTCAATTTACTCTCTGAGCCTTGTGTATAAATTAAAGATAACACTTTGCTGTAGCTACTGCATATGGTTGATGTGAGGGCTCAGATAATGGGTTTCTAATGGATTATCACATGCAATACAAATGTAAGCTGTTAGTGAAGACTTTTTAGAGTTTCAAATGATTATATTACTGTGCTTAGGTAGAAAAGGAAGCTTAGACAGGGCATCTCATCAGAGCTATCTCATCAAGATTCCAATCTCATCAAGGTTCCATAATTACCAAAAGAGCTGGAAATAATCACAGAGTTTTAAGAGTGGGAAGGGAGCTCAGAGCTCAGGATCCAACTAGTCCATCCCATATCTTAAAACGAATTTCCATTCCATCGTACTTCACAAGTCAATGGTCATGCAACCATTTATTGAAGATCTCTATAAGAAGAATACCAATTTTTTTTTTTGGACCTGGCCAATGTGGGGATTTGTTTTGTTTGACTATGCATATTTGTTACGTGTGTTTTATTTTTATTTTTTATTTTTACAAAGGGAGGGAATAGGAGATGTGAGAAAGGGAGAAATTTTATTTTTTAATTATCAAAAAAAAATTAATTTAAAAAATATCTCCGGTGTGAGGAGGAACCCACGGGTTCTGCTTTTGGATAGTTCTTCTTGTTAAGAAGTTTTTCCAATATCAAAGCCTACTTTCACCTCTTTGTAAAGTCTGCCCATTGCTCTTGGCTCTGTAATGTAAGGCCATTTCCCATAGGGCTAATCTCTCTTTCACATGACAACCCTTTAAAGACTTGAAGACACCTCTCTTGACCCCTCTGAGGGTCTTCAGTCTAAATATCCCCATTTTCTTTAGCTCAAGGCCCTTCACTCTCCTGGTTGCCCACCTTTGAATATTCTCCCATTTGCCAATGTCCTTTTAAAACTGTGGCACCCAGGGTGGCTAGGTGACACAGTGAATAGAGCACCGGCCCTGGAGTCAGGAGGGCCTGAGTTCAAATCTGGCCTCAGACACTTAACACACGCACACACACAAAAACTAGCCGTGTGACCCTGGGCAAGTCACTTAACCCCAATTGCCCTCCAAAAAAGCAAAAAAAAAAAAAACCAACAAAACTGTGGCACCTGCCATGACCACAGTCATCTGGATGTGTTCTGACCAGGACAGAATGAAAAGAAACTATCAGTTCTTTATTCTTGTAAGCTCGACCTCTGTTAAAGCAGGCTTGGATCACATGAATCTTTGTGGCAGCTGCCACACATCATAATGAGCTTACCTTGCACTAAAATCCTACTGTCAAAATGCCTCCCACATCCTACACTTGGGATATTTTTTGGTTTTTGTTTTTACCTCAAGGTAAGACTACATTTATTCTTACTGAATCTCATCCTATTAGATACAGCCCTGTGCTCTAGCCTGTCAAACTCTTTTAGGACACAAACTCTTATCCTCAGGGTCTGAAAATATACAAAGTGTGCTTCCAAATGAATCTCCTCCTGTGGTATCCCAAGAAATCTGCAAATACTTGCATATACATATACATTTATGTACATGTGTATATGTACGTTTGTATATACATATGTGTACATGTGTATGCAGCCATTTTCTTTAGTCTTTTTTTTTTCAGTTGTACCCAACTCTCCATGACCCCTTTTTGAGGTTTTCTTAGCAAAGATATTGAAGTGGTTTGCCATTTCCTTCCCTAGTTCAGTTTACAGATAAGGAAACAAACAAATAGAATGAAGTAATTTGCCCAGGATCACACAACTAGTAACTGTCTGAGTTTGGATTTGAACTGAGGTCTTCCCGACTCCATGTCCAGCATTCCATCACCACCAAGCTGTCCCATATACAGACAGACAGATCACACACACACACACATACCCACACGTAAGCATACATACATACATGCAGGTGCTGAGGATACAAATACAAGCAAACCAGATAGTTCTTACTCTCTAAAAGCTCACATTCTAACAGGATAAGGAAAAATTTTTAGGGAAGGATTTTGGTCTGTGAAGTTACAAGAACAGTAAGTGAAGCCGTAGGGAAAATAACTGGAACCCTTTCTGGGAATGTTTGTGCTGATTTGATTATATTCTCCAGACTAGAGGTAGAAAGCAGGATGGGGGAGAGGGGTAGGAGACGATGGGGAGGATATGAGTGAGGGCCTTAAGGAATGGCATGAAGAGGGTCATACAGCAATATGGCAACTCTGGGTCAGGCCAGGCATGGGAAAACCTCACCAATCAGTTCCTATCCATCTAGGATTAGGCCTCAGACTAGAATAAGGCCAGGGGAAAACCTCTAAAGAATGAATCTATAATTCTGTGGCAGTGTTCAAGAAACAAAGTGAAGATCTCTGGGTTTTTGGATTCCTAGAGGCTAGAAATCCCCATGCTTTTTAGGTCTCAGCCAAAGAGCACTTCTGAAAAAAAGAACCCAGTTTTTCTACCCAGTTCTGCAGTTCACTAAAACAGTTCAAAATCAAATAAGAAAATAAGCCAATTGATTTCTTTGCTTCTGGGTAGGATGACATGACCCTTTAGTTTAGTAATTCATTTTAAAACCTTTCCAACAACATATATTCCCTTGCCCTCAGACACTTACTTGGCGTTTTACCTCTAAACAAGTCTTTTAACCTCTCTTTGCTTCAATTTCCTCATCTTTGAAATGGGAAAAACAATAGCATCCACTGCACAGGCTGCTGCAAGGATCAAAGGATCTTTTACTCTTTACACCGTGCCTGGTACATAGTTGGTGCTTAATAAATATTGGTTTCCTTCCTCCCTCCCTCCCTCGCTCCCTTCCTTCCTTCCTTCCTTTTCCCTTCCTTCCTTCCTTCCTTCCTTCCTTCCTTCCTTCCTTCCTTCCTTTCTTCCTTCCCTCCCTCCCATCTTCCCTTCTTTCCTCCCTTCCTCCTTTCCTCCCTCCCTTCCTTCCTTCCTTCCTTCTTCCCTCCCTCTCTCCCTTCCTTCCTCCCTTCCTCCCTTCTTCCCTCCTTCCCTCCCTCCCATCCTCCCTTCCTTCCTCCCTTCCTCCTTCCCTTCCTCCCTTCCTTCTTTCCTTCCTTCATGGCTAAGTTCTTTCTTCTCCAACCCCAAGGGAAGAGCATGCTCTCTAGTAGTCAGGACCAATTCCTTAAGTCAGGCAGTTATCATTGTTATTTTTGCCCATGGGCCCATTGGTTCTAACCTGGATAATTCTTTATTACATCCATAGGCTAATAGAATCATAGATTTAGAGCTTAAAGAGGTCTTAAAAGCCACCTACTCCATTCTTCTTCATTTTACAGATTAGTAAAGATAGACACAGAATGGTTAAAATAACTGGCTTAAGGTCACACACATAGTAAGTGGCAGAAGCAGGACTGGAACCTGGGTCCTCCGACTTAGATCCATTGTTCCTTCCATGGGGACTGGTAAAGGATGGGATCTGATCAGCCTGTGCTCAATCTCCCAGTACCACAAAGATGTAGGGATCAGGTCTGCTTCTTTTCATTCTGTTTTGTCTAAAATTTTTTCTAATTACAGAAAATGGGGATTGGGGGTGGGGGTGGGAGGTGATTGCTAAATGGACCCTTGGGGAAACTTTAAATATTAAAAGCCAGACCTGGTGAGGGCCCTGCCTAGATGATGAGAGCCCAGGAGGAAACAAAAGTGCTTGTATTAATAAAATGTCACTCCCCAGTATGATTTAGACCCCAGTGTTGAAGCAAGGGGGAAAAAAGAGCAAATGCCTTCCCATTCATCACATCGGACACAGCTATTTTTGGCTAACCACAGTTCAGTGCTGGACTGCTAAGGCTGCCCCCCTGCTGTGGAAGGAAATGAGGCCATGCCGAGAAAGTCAGTCAACAGTGGAAATCTTGCTGTTTCTAAGGCCAGAGGGAGAGGGGGAGAAAGCTCTGCTCCCAGGTTCCTTCATCTTCCCTAGTCCAAGGTCTGTCTCTGAGAGAACACACAAAGACTGTGGTGGAGAACACAATAAGGGGGTAGGGGTGAGGGTGGGCATGGAAGGAAAAAATAAGATCCATTTTTGCCTGAAATAGCCAGAAGAAAATTGGGGAACGCATTCTTGTCTGTGGGGACAACCCAGCGCTTTACGCTTGTCCAATAGCATGAATGCAAAGATACTTCCTGGGATTCAGGCATTCTTCACAGGAATGAGCAGGACTGAGCCCTAGAATCCTTGTCCCTCTCAGACTCTCATCCAGGGAGCAGAATTCACATTGGCCATGGGTGATACTTCCTTAGATGGTCTGGGTGAAGAACCCAGAGGAACATGTACATGCAATGATCTAAGACAACTCCAAAAGACTCATGGTGAAAAATGCTATCCATATCCAGAGAAAGAACTATGGAATCGAAAGAACTATGCAGATTGAAGCATACTATTTTTGATTGTTTGCTTTTCCTTTCTTGTGTTTTTTTTTCCTTTTGTTCTGATTCTTCTTTCACAACATGACTAATGTAGAAATATGTTAATATGATCATACATGTATAGCCTATATCGGATTGTTTGTCCTCTCAGGAAGGAAGGAGGGGAGGGAGGGGGAAAATTTTGGGAACAAAAATCTTACAAAAGTGAATGTTGAATACTATCATTACATGTAACTGAAAAAAAAAATGCTATTAGGTGGAAGGAGAAAAGGAGTTCTGACTGAAAAAAAAATTGTCATTAGGTGCTGTATCTCAAGCTCCATTCTCTAGGGAAGTAGAAATGGGGAGGAATGTACAGGGGAAAGTTAATGACTTTGTATAAAGTCCCTTCTCTTCCCTTCCCTCTGACTCTGGCCCCATCTACTTGGCCATATGCCTAACTTTGCTTTGAATTCAGGTTCATTTATATGTCTTTGCTCAAAATTATAATTTAAAATTTATAAAATTATAATTTAAGAACAGTTTAACTAAAATTGTCATTACTTAATAAAAAGAGAAGTATTAATTACATGTGGCACAAATAGCATATTCCATTCAATTCCTAAATCCAGCCTCTACCAAGACAGAAAGACCTTTTAGATTGGAGTCTGCTTCCCATTTCTTCAATCTGAGAGAGAGAGAGAGAGAGAGAGAGAGAGAGAGAGAGAGAGAGAGAGAGAGAGAGAGAGAGAGAGAGAGAGAGAAGAGAAGAGAAGAGAAGAGAAGAGAAGAGAAGAGAAGAGAAG
>NW_027187359.1:12285612-12288369 GCF_028583685.1 Petaurus breviceps papuanus
AGAGAAGAGAAGAGAAGAGAAGAGAAGAGAAGAGAAGAGAAGAGAAGAGAAGAGAAGAGAAGAGAGAGAAACAAAGAGAGTTAACCCCGAAAATTGTAAAAAGGCAGCTAGGTAATGCAATGGATAGAGTGCCAGTCCTAGAGTCAGGAAGACTGCTCTTCCTGAGTTCAAATCTCACCTCAGACACTTAATAGCTATGTCACCCTGAGCAAGTCACTTAACCCTGTTTGCCTCAGTTTCCTCATTTGTAAAATGAAGTAGAGAAGGAAATGGCAAACCACTCCAGTATCTTTACCAAGAAAACCCCAAATGGGGTCATGAAGAGTTAGACACGACTGAAAACACCTCAATAACAACAAAAATCCTGTATAAAAAGACAACATAATTTAGTAGATAAGAGTTCAGGGCTCAGAAACATGAACAAACTGGGTTCAAATCCTATCTCAGATGCTGACTGTGTGACTGTGTGGTAAATCATTTAGTACCTCTGAGCATCAGCTTCCTTAAGTGTAAAATGGGGATAATAACAGTACTTACTTCAGGAGGTTCTTGTGTTAATCACATGAGATGATATATGTAAAGTACTAAAGAAATACGATCTGTTCTTCTGTAGCCCTTCTATCTCCCAGTAAATGTCAGTTGAACGCAGAGAGAAGATCATAATTGATTGTGTTTACCAGAAGAGTCAAACCACTGCCCACGGGTGCTGCAAAACTCCTAAGCAGCCTGAACCCGATTAAAATGTAATTAGGAAATGTTTAACAAAATAAAGGAAAATATAACATAATACAGATCATGTTAATGTGTGGTTTTGTAAATCAATATGCTGCCCCTGGGAATCAGTTTCTGTTTCAGTTTGACACCACTCTTCTACTTCAAGGTTGGAAGATGCTGTACAAGTTTAGGTTTGATCTTTGTGTATTTTTTTTCTTATGATCACAGCTACCTGAGCAAACAGAGCAAAATTTTTGACAGGTTCAGAATCCCAGGCACTCTTTTCTGCCAGATCTGCAACTCCACCATAGGGTTTCTTCCTGCAGTCTTCAGTACCTAGTTCTATAGGACATGGTTCAGAGTCAATTCCCACAGGGGAACCACCTGATTTTCACAGATCTAACATCAGAATCTCCCACCCACCCACCTTCACAGGAAATAGATGCTAGAACTGCATTTTATCACATCCAGTTTGTATTTTTTGCTTTCAAAATTCTCTATGCAATAGAATCCATGCATCTTACTTAAGTCCCTGGGAAATCTCTTTTAGGACCCTTAGCTCCAAAGACTTCTAGGTGATTAGGATCAGACCACAGATGGATAAAAAGTCTTTAAATCTCTAAACACAAGTTGGTTACATTCTCTTATAAATTTTTTTTAATATGCCGCATAGATTATATATAACATATACCATATCTTTGATTCACATGAAGCACATATTTTATATGCTCTCCAGTTATAGGAATCCATTACATACATACAGTATACATATACATAGAATGGAAGAATCCTATACATATACATTACCATTATCACCTTCACCCAACATTTGCTGGTTATACAGCACCCCCATAATCATCAAAAAGTCCTCCACTCCCCCACAGGGCTCTATATTTTGTCTATTATTATTATATACAAAATAACTTGTCTATCCTTCTTCTTTTTGCAAGGCAATAGAGTGCCAACCCACATTGTCAAATTACCAGCGGTCAGCAACTCTGCCCTAAAGGGCATCAAAATTTGTCTTGAATGATTGCACTTGGAAAAGCACCTCATCAGGAGGGCAGAGATGCTTTTCATAATGAGCCCTTCCTAGGAGTTAACCTCAAGTATCTGACTGGTATCTGTCTGATGACTTGAGTAACAAATCCCATTTATATTTAAAACAAAATTATGGGAGCTATCACATAGCATCCCCCCACCCAGCTCTCTCTCCCACCTATAAGCACAGAACAATGTTAGCACCATATCAGCCTCTATCCCTAGGTCCTATACCCTGAAATGTTTTTCCAGTCCTTTTTTTAATGTCATAGGATAGAAACAGTAGGCCACTATCATGTCAAGCGGATAATTTGGGACAATCCTGAAGCTAGGGAATTTCTAGGGATAGCAAGGAAGGAAGGACAGAAAAGAGGAAGGAAGAGAGGGAGGGAGGAAGAGAGGAAGGGAAGAAGGAAGGAAGGAAGGAAAGAAGGAAGGAAGGGAGGGAGGAAGTGTGATAGTAATGGAATGTGGAGATTCCCCTGTATTGGGCTTGGTTTTCAAATTGATTGTATTAAAACCCAGAGCTTGTTAATCCCACCTGTGGGATGGACTTTTTGATGTGAAAAGAAAGTCCTGAACTGGGAGGAGCTGGTGATGTAGATTTGGAGAGACACTAGAGAGAGGCGGAAGATCTTTTTTGGAAGCAGCACCTCGTGGAGAGAGAGAGACTAAGAGAATTGCTAGTGGCCGCTTTGAATTGCCCTGGACTTTTGAGACCTGCCCCCTGAGCTGCCAAGGACTGAGGAGACATGGCTGTTTTGCTGGTACTTTGTCTGTCTGTTTTGATGTTATTTTGCCAGATTTGTCCACTGGTGAAAGACTGTCCTTTTGTTGAAGAAGTCCTGGAACCTGGCTGTTCGCTAAGAAGGCCTGCGACTGTCCTGCAGACAGAGAGTGAATACTGTCCACTGGTGAGGGACAGTACTGTTGTTGCAGGGGTCTGGAGACTGTCCTGCAGACAGAGTGAATACTGTCCACTGGTGAGGGACAGTGCTGTTG